>NW_027185797.1:35426804-35507324 GCF_028583685.1 Petaurus breviceps papuanus
AGCTGTGACTTGACTGTCTTCAAGGTCCTTCATGACCAAGCCCGGAAGCCAGGATCCAAGTAATCAACGTGAGAGGGGAGATGCAGATTCTTCTTCCCTGGGGACACTTTTTCCATCCACTGTGTTCTTTTGTCCCTCCTCACGAAGCAATTGTCTGTTTTAACCTTGTCAGGGTCATTCCATAGCTTCTGTGGTCCTTCCTAATTCCTCCTCATTTTTCCCATTCTTCCTTTCTGCTGTGGTTTCCACATGCTCAGCTTCCCCATTCTTCTCTACATGTTCAACACAGATCATGACATTATCTTTCTGAAGCACAGATCTGACCACATCATTCCCTTGTTCAAGTATTCAGTGATTCCCAGTCATTTCCAAAATATAATATAAACTAAACAGGCTGTAATTTTAAACCATTCCCAGTCTGCCTTCAGAAACATTTCCAGACCGGTCTCATTTGACTCTGTTTCACACACTACATTCCAAGCCAACAGGCCTGCTGGCTACTCCCTGGACTTGGCAGCCACTCTCTGGCCTCCCTGCCTTTGCCCAGGCTGTCCCCTTCCCTCCCCATGCCTGCAAAACATACATTCAACTATTTTAAAGACTAGCTCTGTCCCAGCTTCCTGGAGGAAGACTCCCCAGATAGGCTTGTTACAGAATGCGTGCTCCCTTCTCAAATATTCTTCTATTTACTTATCGGTTCACACATTATCTCCCCTTCCTAAAATGTAAGCCTCTAGAGGGTAAGAGCCGTGCTTTTGTCTTTGTAACTGCATCTCTTGGCAGAGTGCACAGAAGACCATAAATAATAATAATTATTATTGTAGCTTAACTTAAGTGACTTAAAAAGAAAATGACATATCTGGGTTGTGGGTTCTGCGGAAGGACTTCAATTAACATTGGTTGTGTTGACTCCACTGGTGGGATCTCATCCTAAGTGATGCTCCGTTCCAAAAGAAATCTTCACTGGGGGGAGTGGGGGTGGGCTAGATGTTTGATTTCACCAGTCAGAAACTCCAGATCTGAAAATGCCTGCTTCTACCAACACACAGTAACAATTCACCCGTGATCAGATCCTTGGAAAGTAACCTAGAATGCAGAGACATCAGATGACCTGCCCCAGTCACACAGCGAGTATTGCATCAAGACAGGATTGGAACCCAACTCTGCCTGACTTCAAGGTTGGCCCTGCATTCAGCAATACTAAGGCTGCCCCTTCGAGATTTGTTCTTTCTGAATCGCAAACCGTTGGGGATGAGGGAGGGAAATGGAGCTATTTTGACAATGTTCTTCCAAGTCCTCCTGTGACAAGGTAAAATGCAACCCCCGCCCCTGCTTCCCCACCCCACCCGCCACCCACACACAGCACACCCGGCATAGATTCTGACTTCTCTGCCAAAAAGGAGGAAAAAATGAAACAGGCCCATTCCTTCCCCTCCTGTGTTCAAAGCCTGGAAGGGGGCCAGCACCCTAATCAGTTCTCATTGGCCCTGGAGGAATCACAACCTTTTGTAAAACATAATAAAGGGCATAACATCATGATAAAATGCATGAAAAGGCAATGCCTTTGGTTGGGAACTCAAAATAATTCAGCAGAACAGATGGATTGCATTGGTTTGGCCTTATGGAGGACATGAAAGGGCTCATTTTATGGCAGCTCCAAAGTCAGGGAAAATGTCCAACTTCCCCTGGCCCAGTCTGTGTACCTGCCTGAGCCTGGAGGTCTCCGTCTTCTCTAATCATTTTGGAGGGACTGATGGATTAGGCAATGTTTTCCACTGGAGTACCTCATTTTCTCAAGCTGTTTCATTCACTGCCTCTCTCTTTGAGGCTCGGTTACATTGAGATTCCCACAGGCATGCTCTGTCCGCAATTTTGCAAACGAAGAAACAAATTAAGTGGAAAGAATGCCAGAGATGCAGGCAAAGGACTGGGGTTCAAACTCCATATCTGCCACTAACTACTTGTGTGCCCTGGGAAAGTCAAATCAAGTCAATAAGAAAACACTATCACTTCTCTGGGCCTTTTTTCATTTATAAAAAGAGAGAATTGAATTAGGTAATCTCTACTTACCAAGCATTTACTTCATGCTTCCTATGGGCCAGACCCTGTGCTATACCTTGAGGATACAGAGACAGAGAAGAGTCTGCCCTCAAGAAACTTCCATTCTATCAGAGGCAAAAGCAAGCCCGTGTATGTCTGTTTATGTTATGAGTTTATATGCACATGTGTATATATAAATAATAAATACAGACTCTAAGGCAAGACGGTTGCTGAAGTAGCACCCTAGTATTTGGGAAGGGGAGGAGGGATCAAGAAAGATCCACTATGGAAGGTGATGTTTCAGTAGGATCCTGAAGGAAGTTGGGGATTTTATGAGGTGATGAGGAGGCAGATCATTATGGGAATAGAGGCTGGCCAGTAACAAGGCACAGGGATTGGAATTTAAGTGCTGTGGGTGACAGACAGAGATCTCGAGCTTTTCTGGGCCACAATGTGTGAATGACGTACAATCAAGGTCAAGTTGGGCAGGGGGTATAAGCCTAAAAAGAATTTGCATTTGATCCTACAGCCAGTAGGGAGTCATTGGAGTTTACTGGGGAGGAGAATTACGTGGTGAGATGTAAGCAAACTCTTTTTGGCCGCTGTCTAGAGAACAGAGAGAAGAGATGTGGTCAGGGGACCCGTCAGGAGGCCATTAGAATGACTGTGATGAGGGCCTGAGCTAGCACGGTTACTCTGGGCATGGATAGAAGGTATTATGTGTACGCGGACTTGGCAACTACTCAGCTATGTAGGGTGAGAGAATGAGGAATTAAAGATAACTCTGCATCGAAGGACCTGGGAGACTAGAAAAAATGATGGTGTTCTCAACAGAAATAGGAAAGTTGGATAGAATGGAGGGTTTGGATGGAGAAACAGTGACTTCTGCTTTGGACACGTTGAATTTGAGATGCCATTAGAATAATCAGTCGGAAATGTCCAGTGGGCAACTATTTATTTGAGGATGGAGCTCAGAAAAGAGAAGAGGGTCAGGTATATAGACCTAGTAGTTAACTACACAAAGATGAACATTAAACTCATTGGAGCTGAAGAAATTGCCAAGAGAACAAGCACACAAAGGGAAGGAAGGAGTGTTACAATAGAGTACTGAGGAACATCTACAGTCAGGAGACCTGAAATGGAGAATAATCCAGCATAAGGCGCCAAGAAATGATCAGACAGGTTGGAGGAGAACTGAGGGAGCATTGTCACAGACAGCTCCAAGAGGAAGGGTATGTACAAAGGAGAAGGTAGTCCACAGCATAAAGTATAGCAGAGAGCTCAATGATAAGGAAGAAGAAAGGACCACTAGATTTGATAATTAAGACATCATCTGCAGCTTGGTATTATGGAGGAGTGAAAAGAGAGCTGGCCTCAGAACCAAGGAGACAGAATTCCAAGCCTTGGCTCTAACACATGATGGCTGTGAGATCCTAGGTAAGTCACTTCACCATATTGCTGCTCTGGGAACTCTATTAAGTCACAGAAAAGATGCCAACCTGCATTAATAGGGAAAATTTCCTTCCATCAGAATTTGCATCTATCTGGTGTCTTATGTCTAATACGGAAGCACTGGGAGATGCGGAGCTCAGAAAAAGAGCAGAATATTTTGTCTGAAAATTGGCAAATGCTTGACTATCTGTGACTGACCTGGTTACTCTGCCCTGATGGGCATGCACTGTAGGTAGATGTTTCAGGGAAGTAGAATTGTTTGGATAGCTCTTTGGGAAAACTGGAAACGCCATCAGATTAGAATGGATGGGGGAAGGGACAATACACCGTTGTATACCATCTCTTTTTTCCATACTGGATTTGTACAAGGAACTTCCAGGGAAGAATGCCCTCTGCCCCTGCTCTGTCACTTTTGGTCCTAGAGAAATGCCACTGAAATGGCCAATTGGATTATTGTAATTGTTGCTGCTGTTGTTCAATTGCTTCAGTCATGCCCCTCTCTTCGAACCCTGTTTAGAGTTTTCTTGGCAAAGATGCTGGAGCGGTTTTCCATTCCTTCTCCCACTCATTTGACAGATAGGGAAACTGAGGCAGGGTTAAGTGACTTGCCCAGGGGCACACAGCTAATAAGTATCTGAGGCCAGTTTTTTGTGTACTGTGGAGCCTCCTAGCTGCCTCCCAATCCATGCCTAGATGACAACAAAGAACAAAATAACAATGGCAGCTGACATTTCTCTAGCGCCTTAAGGTTTGCAAACTACCTCACAGACATGTTTTCATGGGACCTTTATAACAATCCTTTGAAGCAAGTTCAAAGATTAGACCCATTTCACAAATGAGGAAACTGAAACCTAGGGAGGTCAAGTCAGACAATCAGTAAATCACAAAACTGGTATTAGAACCAAAATCTTTCTGTTTCTCAGCCCAGAATTCTATCCATGATGTCCCCCTCAATAGCCATGGATCTCAGAAATGTACTAACGCTTTTATAATAAGGAATGATAATACCTAGAGAGCCTATAACTTAACTATTTAAAAAAAAACTATAAAGGAACATTTCTAAATGTTCACTTCAAAATACTTCTAACCTGCAGTAATACTTTGACGCAAAAAGTTGATCTTCTTATTCCAACATCAATAATGATCATGAGACGCACTCAGTGGAAACCGCAAACCGTGAGACGACACCCTGTCCCTCTCCTCTCCACTCCCATCTTGTACTTATCATGGGGATGTAGCTAGCTTCTTATCTTGCCACTTTCTAAACAGATTAAAAAGCATCTACTTTTCTTCTTTCCTGTTATTACTAAGTGCCTTACACATCCACTCTTCTTTTTTAAATTGAAGAATAAATAAACAACAGCAACAAAATTCTGTATCTCTCTTTCTGTCCATGAGGTGGTCAGGACAATGATGACTCAGGGTTTTTTCCCCTAGCTTCATCCCTGGCTATGTTAGCACTTATGGGAGCCAAGCACCCCAAATGGGCACGACTATCTTGTAAAAGTGATTCTGCCTTATCTCCCCACAGGGTACCCAAAAGGGATTTTCATTTAGAGACAATACAAAAAACTCAGCAAGCTCCCTCTTCTACTTACTTCACAGTCAATTTCTCAGGTACTAAAGAGAATTCCACAAGCTCCATCAAATACCAACCTGTTCCCATGCTGCCATCTAGGTAGATGACTCTATAAAACACATCTTAGGAGTCTGACTTAATCTGAATTGCTCAAAACTCTGCTGGGTTGGGGGCAATGAGAAAATAAGATGGCCAACTCATGTCATTAGGGATCAGAGCTTACTCAAGAACTAATCAACCTGTATGCATGGATAGATAGATAGATACATACATAGATACATAGATACATAGACAGACAGACAGACAGATAGATAGATAGATAAATATTCAAGTTTTACATGTAGATATAGATATTCAAGTTATATACATATATAGATACAAACATAAATACATAGATATTGATATGCAAAACAGACCCTCTGGGTATGGAGGTGTGGGAAGCAGTTCTCAGCTCCTCTGATGTACAGGAAGGCTTTATTAAATCCAGACCTTCTATCCATGTAATCTTACAGGAACATTGAAAACCATCAGGCAAGGACAATGGAAGCTCACCTCCTTGGAACAGAACTATCCAATTAATACCTCATTTGGGTACTTTATTTGACATTTTAAAAACTACCAAATGGATATTACTCTGGGTAAAGTCACATACAAGAAGGAGTGTGGCCTGATGACCAGTCTTGGACTTGACATCTGGGAGACTTGGTTTCAAACTGTGCCTCTAACATATATTAGCTGTGTGACCCTGGACAACGCACTTAACTGGGCCTCAGGAGACCTGCTGAAGAGGAGTTTGGATCCGTTACAATTCTTGATCACATTGGTCCGGTTCTCCTTTCTTTGCTTTGCATCAGCTCATGGAAGTCTTCCCACATTTCTCTGAATTCTTCATAGACACCAGCTCTTTCAACACAATATTATGCGGAGGATCATGGGATCACAGATTGGGAACCCAAAGGGGGTGTAGAGACCACTGAGTCCAACCCCCTCATTCTACAGTGGAGACAAACAAGGTATGAAGAGCTTGGATCCAAGGAGCCAAGAGGAGACGTGATTTGCCCAGGGTCACACAGATCGAAAGTATCTGGGGTGGCTGTTATGCCGTGTTGCTTTTATTACATTCTAACAATAATAACTCACAGTTATGTAGGAACTCTGTTTGCAAAGTGCTGTGTGTCCTGTGTGATCCTCACCACGACCCTCAGAGGTAGTGTTATTATACTTGACATGTGGGGAAACCGAGACTCAGGGAAGTAAAATGACTTTCCCAGGATCACATAGTTAGTAAATGTCCTAGGCAAGGTTCAAATTTAGGTCTTGCTAACTTAGAATCCTGCTTTCTACCCACTCTCCAACACAAACCCTGTCTACTACAGTTGACTCAGCCACTCCCTAATCAACGGGATACAGATATTATATGGATAATTAGCCACGGTTTGCAAATGAGGACCCTGATGTGTCCAAGGTCCAATAAACAGGAAGGGCTTGGACTCACTTTCTACTTTGTGTCTGAAAGTTGCACCTCAAAACCTGCAGCACGGTGGCCTGGGGGAGCCTCCAAAGCTTGTAGCCTGGGGAAGGTCCCACCAATGAAGTGTGACACTCTGGAGGCATTCCTGCCCTCCTCCTCACATTCCCCAAAGGGCACACTCAGTATTCTGAGACAATTATATTATATATGTATATATTCTGTGTGTGGCATGGGCTCTAGGTCTTCTCCATCCTGATCACTCTCTTCTGGATGCCATGTGACCTGCCATCCCCTTTCCCAGCCCGTGAGCTTGGGGCAATGGCTGGCACACTGACCATGGGACTCAGAGGCACTGGGCAGCATCTGGACACTTGAGAGTTTCTTCATCAATAGACATTTGTCCCAGGCTCACAGTAAGACCATCCCCTTGCATCCCTCTCCGCCCTTTGATAGGAGTTAATATTTCAGTGCATGGAGAGCACACAGGGAAGGGCAGTGCTAACTGCCCTCCCTCCGTTCCCTCAGCCTCTGTCGCCTCCTTCTTTCTTACCTCACACTTGTTCAGCAGCCCTGTTTCTTGCAGGCGTGACCAGATGCTCTGGATCCTCCCGGCATGCTCAGGATGAAGGGCAGGGCGACCGCAGATGCATTGATGCTTCAGCATCAGAGCGTCATACACCACACCTTCCACAGGAAAAGAACACAACAACCACAAAATAAGAAACACCACCTAGGAACGTCCTTCAATCTTCTGGGGTCTGGAATCTCAGCAGGTGTGTATGGCAGAAGTGGGAATGGCCCAGAGCGGGAGGTCTCCCACCACTGAAGATCACAGATCCACCTACAGCCAAAGAGACAGGCTCTCAGTGGCCAAAAACTCATCTGGGTTCTAGATCTAGAGGTGAAAGGCCTTCAGACACTCTGTAGACCCATCCTTTTATGTGATAATTGAGGAAACCGAGTCCCAGAGAGGTTGTGACTTGTCTAAGATCAGAGCCAGGATTTGAACCCTCCTGACCCAGGGCTCTTCCCACAGTGATGAGTGGTTCTTAGGTCAGGTAGGCTGGACTCAGTCCAAAGACCTAAACCTCATCGCTCAGACTCTATCTGAAATCTCACAGATCAGGAGCAAAGGCAAAGAAAGACCACAGACATTAACGGAGTCCTTGTTCTGTGCCAAGCTTTTTGCCAAAGATTGGGTGCTCCTGAAATGGCCTTGAGGACAGTAAAGCCTAACTCCTGCCCTGTGAGAGCATCAGAGGAGGATTTTAATGGGGCAAATCAGAATAATAATTATTATTATTTTAACGCAATCTTGTCCTCGTGGAAGAAAATACTTCTTTAAAAACAATTATCTGTGTGTGTAAAGTACACACACGCGCACACGCACACACACACACACATACACAGAACCAGAAGGCAGAGAAGGCTTTGTTGAGGGTCCTAGGAGAAAGCAGGGTTTACGTGTCATCTCAGACCCTGGGGCACTTGCCATGCATATGTGAATGGACAAACATTAATGCTCTCAGCACATAGTCATCAGCACATCCAGAAGGGCTGGGGAATGGTTGCTGGGAATGCTTGCCCAACAATGGGCAACGATGTTTTTGTGTGTATGTCTTGTAAGAAACTGCAGTTGGGGTCTAAATTCTTCTAAGGGTGGGAGTGAAAATTATTTATCATGTATATGTGTGTATATATATATATATATATATAATAACTTAAGTGTGTAGAAAACTTATGTTGGGAAGGCCCATAACTTCTTCATTATGGCTTGTGCCTAAAACAATCTGGTACAAGATAGGAGAGCCAGGAAAACAATATACCCAATAATGACTATGATGTGAATGAAAGAATGTCTACAAACACCTGGTGGCCCTGACCAACTGCCTGTGGGTACCAAGTTTGACCCCAAGGAAGCCAGACGAGAAGGCCCCTCCCCGTCCAGGGCAGAATACTGCATATATCGTCAAGCTGTTAAAATGTATTATGTAGTTTTGAGAAAGACTTTGCTTTCCTGATTTTGAATTTTTTGGTTATAAGGAATAGCTCTCTCACAGAGAGGAGGAAGAAACTCATTGGAAAATGTGGATGACACAAAAACGGACTAAACAAAAATACAAACATACATTTATACACCCCTCCACTTTGTGTAAAGTTGGTACGGTTCCACCCTTAAAAATGAAGCTTAAAAACTTGCTTTGCATTTCTACTCATAAAATTGAATGAGCTTCAAGAATACTTCCATTGATTGAGTTTTAAGTGCTAGGTAGAATACCCAAGGCCTGTCACTTCATACCCAAGCCATCCTGGCTGTTATACATTTCTGGGTGACTCAGTTTACTCATCTGACAAAAATGTATTTGTCAGACCAGCTGGGCTCCAAGGTCCTTCCCACTTCTCAATCTACTTCTTGCCTCGATGCCTCGCATTGTGGCCATTAGAACACTCAGCCAGACATCAGTAATTAAGGAACCCTGAAGTCTCTATGGCTCAGAGTTCTGCCCTTTACTATGTCTGCCTCACTACCGAGAGGAGCAGGTTTGGGTGTCCATGCTCCAGGATAGGGGACTGAGTTATGAGACTAGAAAACAAACTGGCACATGACCTTCCCCGCTTTAGGTGTATGAGAAATAATGCCAAGGTACTTGCCCACCAATGGCATTTGAAAAGCCAGATACAGGAATTTTCATCATTCTTTAGGGCAGAGGAAATAGAAAATGCCTTCAGTTTTTTCTCTGCTCCTTATATTATGCCTAGAAAAAATGTGTACATTAGGTCTACACAGAAAATGGTGTTTGATATCATGTGCATTATAATAACACGTGGCTTATAGGGGAAGTTGGGGTATGGAGGTGACCCAGAGCCACATGTAGGTGCGCAAAGCAGAGACAGCAGCTTTCATTTCCTTTGGATTCAGAATAGGACTGCATGAAAATCTGCCAAATGAATTGTAACGATATATGCGTATGTTTATTTATGGATGGGTGGGTGAATCCCACCTTCAGTTCCGTGGTGATCAGCTGACCCTACAGCGGATCTCACATATGTACCTTTTATTTTAATGTACTGAATGTCTTTTCTCTTAAGTGCTAATAAAGCTAGGGAAAATTAACTCACTGCTCATCCTTGGTAAATACAAATAATTACCCAGGAATCTTGTCTCCTTGGGTGCTCACCTCAGAGTCCATGCCAGAATACAGTCAAGCATTTCATAATGAATTTTCATTCAATAAGGAAGAGAGTGTGGATGGACTTTGGAGTCAGAAGACCTGGGTTTGAATCTTGACTTTGCCTCTATGTGCTCCTGAACCTACCAGGGCCTCAGTTTCCTCCACTGTAAATGGAGGTGGTTGGGCTAGAAGGCCTCAGAAGTCCTTTCTTGCTCTAGGTTGCAACTGGTGGTTCAGTGGATGGAGTGCTGGGTTGTTATCAGGAAGACCTGGGTCCAGACCTACCTCTGTGACCCTGGGCCCATTACTCGGCCCCCTCCAGACTCAGTCTCCTCATCTGCATTATGGTAAGAATGATGCTGCCTACCTTTTGCATTTGTAAAGCACTTTGCAAAGCTCAGAACACCATATAAATGTTTATTATTATTATTATTATTATTCCTTTATCTAGCAGCCTTCTCTCTATGAAATCTGAATGAATACTAGGATATGGCCAGTCTAGTGGTCATGCACAACCTGTATCACTTCACCCTCCCTGGGGAGGAGAGCACAAAATCAAAATCATTTCCGTCAACTCAAAGCCATTGATTGAACTGAATGTTTGCCCATCATTTACTCACAAGTTATTAGTGCAGCCACATCCTCTGCTTTTTGGTCCCCTCCCAGGGCCCCAAGGCATAGAGGTTTGGGGATGAAAAGTCACTTTTCCCTTTTGGCCTTTGGTTGGGAACATTTCACTTTTGGATGGGGCAATTGTCTGCCACTGTTTCATTATGGTCCCAGTAAAATGTAAGTTCTCTGAGGGTAGGGACTATTATTTCATTTCTGATATAGTGCCTATTTTACTGACCTGAGAGCCAGCAAGAGCTGGGTTTCAGGTCTCATATTAACTAGCTGCCACTTAAAGTCTTCTAGTCTCAGTTTCCACATCTGTAAAATGGAGGTGATTGCTGTGAGGCTCTAAAGAGATGTTGTATTAAGTGCATTGAAAAGTTAGAAGCATGACAGCAATGCCAACCATCATCATTGTCCTCATACAACCACTATTTCCCTCCGAGAACATGCTTTAAATGGACAGGTTTTGGGTTGGACCAGAGGGTTGTCAAAATGGAGTGGAACTCCTCCAGGCCTGCCCAAACACTGTTCTCAGCAGCACTGTTCTCTGAAGACCGACCTCCCCAACCCCATCCCATCTCAAGGGAGTCAATGAAAAAAAAAAACTCTGGGAATGAAAAAGCATCAGGAAAGCGTCACCCTTCATAACACTCTCCAACAGACCAAGAAAAGAAAATGTTATCAGTAGGAAACCATTTTACAGGAGTAGACAGTCACACATGTGGGCCCCATGGAGCCAGCCTTTAAAACTTAAGCAAACATTTTAATTAAGAAAGTTGGGGAGGTGGGCAGGGAGGTGGTAAGAGAAGGATTTCTCATTCTCAGGAAAATATTGTTTTTTGTTGAGAATGCGAAGACTCACCTGAAAATGCCACATCGTATGAGAAGGGAGCCTCTATTTCACAAAAAAGGTCCCAGGCTTTTGATAGGCTCAGGCCCACCAGTTCCCAAATATATTCCTACATGCGGTGAGCAAATTCTTCCGATAGACCCCGATGGGGCTAACCAAAAAATGCACAGGAGCCAAGGAATAAAAAGCTTGCACGCTCACCACACAGAGGCCCTGGGTCATTTGGAACATGCTGGCTGAGCTGTTCCGGCCCAGAAACAAGAAGGATCACAGGAAGTGGTTAATGTAGGAAAGGCAGCTAGGACATGGAATGCTGGCTTGTGGCATAGTACATTACAAAAATGAATTCCTAGGCCAACTTAATCAGAGATACCTATCAAAGCTAAATACCTTGGCCAGTCCACTCATCGACTGCAAATCTAAGATGGTATCAAGGATTAGGCTGAGGATTTCGGGAAAGGTATTTTAGCCTTTGCAGGCATTGAGGGTTGCATGAGGACACTGGAGCCACAAAAAAATAAGGTCCCGCTCCGAGTTTTTCAAAAATCCCCTAAAGAGACCGTTTGCTAAATCCTTTGGTAAAAAGACCCAATGAGGTGGCATTTATAAAACGCTAAAGAAATGCTTGTCTCTTTCCCTCATTCTTTCCATTCTACAGACAAAGGACAAAGCCTCCAGAGGCTAACGCATCGTCCATATGGAGTGAAGCCACGGTCCTGACTTTTGTCAATTTCTGTAGTCCACTGGACAAGAGAATCTCCAGATTTAGCTAGGCTAGTCCCTGGAAAAGAGACCAGTTACTCTCACTACACTCCGAGAATGTCCAGCATGGAAGGGCATTCCCAAGCTACTATGGTCACCTCCAGGCTTTAAGGAGGTACTGGGGATGAGACTTGAGTCTCTATCTACACGGTCATGGATATGCGCCCACACAATCATGGAGATGCACACTGCTGTGAACACAGACACAAACTGAATCCTTCAGTTAAGTAGCAGCAGCCCTCTGGTACACTTCTGTCATCTCAGACCTCAGGGATCCCCTTGACTCAGAATCCTTTGTCTTCTCCTAGAAGAGAGTGTTGTTCCATTGCAGCTGGAGGGAAAGGGCCCACCACAGAAACACAAACACACACACACACACACACACACACCTAGGAATGTGGAAAAGATGCATTGGATCCCAACTCACTCCTTGTGGCATGTTTGCTTTTGTGTGCCATTCATTGGGAAAGATTTTAGGAGAGGAAAATAACCTCCATGCTCATAATGACATTTCTCTTTGGAGTCAACCAGGGAAGTTGAGAGTGGCGAGCTTCCCTTTTGGCCTGCCCTAGTGGCCTGAAGCCAACACTGTAGAGGAAGAAGGATGAAAGCTAGGACTGAAAGCGGAAATGTGGTTTTGGGTGTGGATATCTGTGCTATTGCCCCCCCCTTTCCAAAAGGGGCTGTGCACCTGTTGACATAGGAGTAAACCTGGTACGTGATAACAATTTATGGGGCTGTGACTGCTAGGCCCCAGATTATCAGCTGTGGCAATCGTCTTGTGGCCAACACAACCTTGTAAAACTAGGGTAAAGGAGGTTCATGGGAAGCCTGCCTGCTGCCAGAGTCATTGGGGCATCGAAAGGGGTGCAGCAGGCCTGTCTTGTTAGAGAACAGTCTTTGGGAAGACCTACCAGTCTCAGAGACACGTTGGAGCGCCTGATCCGTGGCTGGGTGAGGCACTGTTGGGGCGGCGGGGGAGGAGCGGGTCCTGGAGATGAGGAGGTGTTGGTCAAAGGCTTCTGTGCCAACTGCGGCCAGCTGAGCGTGGTACGGTGGGAGTGTGTGTCCAGAATGAAGCTCCAAGAATGGCTGTCACCAAGAAAACGGCACGGGAGAGAGGAACACATGGAGAGAAACAGGTCAATAAATTAGGTTCATTAGGTCAATCATCATAAATAGCGTGAAGCAGGGGGAGAAAAGTAAAAGAAAACCAAGGCCTCATCGATAAATTCATGCAGCAGATGTTTTCCCACTGACAGCCACAGCCGGCCACCCTGCCGGGTCCTGGGTGACAGCAGGAAGCCTTCTGTCCAAACTGAAGGAAAGAAAACCTTTCTCCCCAGAGGGAAAGACGTGACCAGGGCTTCCTTGATATCTTCAGGGCAACACCTTGAACTCACTCACTCAATCACCAATCAATCAACAAGAGTCTACTAAAAACCTACTGCCAGTCAAGTCAGCATCCAGACTATTGGCACAAGCAACATAGCAACACGTCTTGCTTTTAAGATTAGTGAAAACTCTGACCCCAGGAAGTTCCAGTATTAAATACCAATAGGGTTGAGGCAATCTGGCCTATTGTGGTCTGGAAATGATGGGAGCGGACCAGGATTTTCTCTAACAGTTACATAAAACAATTTACGTTTTACTTAATGAGGGGTCTAGAATTCCTGCGAGCATGGGCCCAGCAGCGGCACATAAGCTTCCTCCTAGAGAATGGGGTCCGGAGAGCCTCAGGGACAGCAGAGAGGGGGTAGGGCATGGGGCGCCGGACTCGCACTCGAGAAGCCTATGTGTTGCTGTTCACTCAGGTCTGACTCTTCCCGACTCCATTTCTGGGCAGAGATACTGGAGGGGTTTGTCATTTCTTTCTTCAGATCACTTTACAGATGAGCAAACCAAGACAAACAGGGTAAAGTGACTTGCCTAGAGTCACACAAGTGAGGCTCAATTTGAACTCAGGTCTTCCTGCCTCCAGTCCCAGAGCTCTATCCCCTGCACCACATAGCTGCCCTGTAGTTGAGAAGACCTGAGTTCAAATCCTGTTTCAGACACTTACTAACTACATATTCTTGGCCAGCTCTGAGCCTCATTTCCTGTCTGTAACATGGCAATAATAACAGCACTTACCATCCAGAGTGACTGGGAAAATCACGCTGCATCATCTATGTAAAGTGCTTTGCAAACCTTGAAAGGAGATGCAAAGTTCAGCTAGCTCATAATGGTGATGGCCGTGGTGGTACTGGAAGTCCCAGTGTGCAGAGGACTTATCTGCATCCACATGAGCATGATCTTACCACCGAAACCCTTCATTCCTTCTGGGCCTCGGTTTCCTGAAGCGTAGTGAGGCTCCTTCCTGGGCTGGGTCTGTGAGGCCGGGCTCTACTGATACCCAGAGCCAAGAAGGCGACAGGCAATGGTGAATAAACATTTACTGGTAAATATTAAAGGGGTGTGTGTGTGTGTGAGAGCGTATGTGCGTATGTATGTGTATATGTGTGTGAACATTTTCCAAGTATTTTTAACTATTTTATCCATTTCTCAAAATCTTCAGGTCACTCAATAATAATAGTGATAATTGTAATAACAGCTAAGACTTCAATGTTCACAACTTTGCTGAGAAAAGTCTTATGTGAATCTTGGCAACAGCCCTGTGAAAAGGCTCAACATTATCCCCATTTTACAGGCCATAGAGCCAGAAGGGTCCACGAGGGGGTCATCACGCCCAGTCCCCTGCCCTCCAGGAAGGTTGCACATCAAACACAGATGGGCAACTGTTCTATGTGAGTAGGTCTCCGGAGGTGATTCTCAACTGTCCAGTTTTTACAACCTAAAATGCCAGGTTTTCATCATTTCAAGCAGAATCTCTCTGACTTTGCTGCAAGTCCCTTTCTTCTCGATGCATGCCTACTGAAGGGGAAGCCAGCTGGTCAGAGAGCGTGGCTCAACAATTTTTCATGAGGAAGCTGGATGACCAAAATCAGCATCTGCCTTTCAAGGTCAGAAGTGAGTGAGTAAAGGTGCCCAGCTCAGCCAGTACAAGCAAGCCTTAGAGGAAGAGCTTCCACACTGAGGAAAATTCAGCCCAGTGATCAGAGATCTCCCTGCATCATAGGCGTGTTTTGGTGCAATAGACACACAAAGGCACATGGGCTTCTGTAAACAACCACCTGTAATGGGAATGCAAATTTGGAAGATCTTCCCTGCCCCTAGGCTAAAGTGCACCAGAAGCCTGGGGAGGGAGGCTTGTTTTTCAGTAGATACTTCTTGATTGGCCAGTGAGTCAATAAGGTTGTTACATTCTCTGAGCCAGGAGAAGGCTATATAAGCCCTGATGTGGAGCTTTGTTTTGGGACTCACTTTGTGAAGTATTCTGTGATTTGATCTGAATTCTGGGAAGCCGTTCTTGAGAGTCCCCCGGCTTTGAAAAACCCAGAATGTGGAAACCCAGATGTTGACTGGGTATGGATATAATGGTTGGACAGTTTGGAAATCTGTCTACTTGATGTTTCTGTCTTGATAATTATGCCTGTATACTTTGAGGTTCAGGGTGCTGACCTTTTCTCCTGAACAAGGTAAACGATATATGTCTGACTGATTAAAGTAAGCTTGTTAACCCATTTTGAGTTGCTTTCCTTTAACAAAGCAGATCCAAGAACCTGTGGTAGCTGCAAACCCTGAGGATGCTTGGGGTGCTTGCCGCTACACCACCTTGGCGTGGTCTTACTGCATACTGAAAGCAGCTGAAATATAAAAGTTCTGCCAAGCATTATCTCACAGGATTCTTGCAATAATCCCAGGTGAGGGATGCTGCAGATAAAGTCAGCCTCGCTTGTAGATGAGGAAATTGGGACCCAGACAGCCTTAGCGGTTTGTACAGCGTCACACACCTGGAAAGGTGTTCAGGGGAGGGACTTGAATGCAGGTCTTCCTAAGCCTAAGTTCAGCCCTCTAACCACTACACCATCCTCTCTCTCCTTATGGCCTTTCTCCAGGAGCCTATAGTCTAATTGGGGAGATAAGACATACACAGAACTAAGGCGCAATAAAAGGTATGAGATAACATATTAAACTGTAAATGAAAAAAAAATTAGTAAGTAAAAGCAGAAGAGAAGGGGAAAGGGAAAGAGAAACTTTACACAATTCCTTTGAAAAATAATAAATCCCTAGTTACATAATGATTCTCAGAAAAGCACTGATGGCATTTCTGTCCATATAAATGATTCCTCCTCCCAAATCCACAAATACAATTGTTTACTAACAACTTAATTTCCGTATTATTTATCATTAATAACCAGATAATGATAGTGTTTGTGTTGTGTGTGTGTGTCACACACATGTACACACACTCATGGGTGGTAGTCTACGTCAACTTGGGGCTGGCGATGCATCCTCAAGCATTGTGGGAAAATCTTGAGTGTCACAAAGGTCAGCTCCCATTTTTGCACACTAACTCACTGTCCCTGAACGAGGCACAAACTTCACTTTAGCAGAATAGAAAAGGGGCGGGATTTGAAAGTTCACAGGTCCCTTTCTTCCCATGGTCCCACGTCACCTGCACAAAAGCATCAATCCACAGGCTCCGGTGCCTCCCTTCTAGAAATGACAGAACTGAAAGTCCCTGAGTTTACATGACTTCCCCAAGTCACCCAGCCAGGAGGTGTTAAGACCTTTCTGACAGAGGCTGGCTCTCTCCCTACAATACCACGCCGTCTCCCACCTTACATACAGAGCACTTGCAAGCTGATCAAGACACATTTTTGTGGCTCATCTTTTTTGAGCTCAGCACAAGCTGCAAAGTCAGTATTGGAGACATTATCCCCATTCCAGAGGGGAGGAAATGAAGGCATAGATTGGTAAGTAACTTGTTCAGGGCTGTATAGTTAATCGGGTTCCAAATACAGGTCCTCTTAGGGACAGCTAGGTGACATGGTAGATAGAGCACTAGACCTGGAGTCAAGAAGGTCTGGGTTCAAATCCAGCCTTAGACCCTTCCTAGCTGTGTAACCCTGGGCAAGTCACTGCCTCATTTTCCTGGATTATAATCTAGGGAACACAAGAGTACCTACTTCCCGGGGTTGTTGTGCGGACCAGATGACAGAATAATTGTTAAGCACTTAGCACAGTGTCTGGTACACGGTCAGGATTATATACATGTTAGCTATCATTATTTCTTGACTCCAAGACCAGCATTCCACCATTAGGCCGCGGTGATCAGACTGCCATGTTGGCCACTGCTGATGATGGGGATTTTAGAACAGGACCAGGGGAAGAAGGAACCTTTCTGTAGTGACTCATCAGTGTGCAGCTAAGCCTCTGATTTCCCATTCCCACTGGCCACAGGCAAGTCAAGGGCCAAAGTCCAGGCTTTTATACCACTTGGCTGCCACTGCTGAGGGCTGCATTCAAGTCACCACCCAGAAGAGCTCCTGGGCTTTTCCAAAGGTCCAAAGGGGACAATGTGTTTTTGTCAATCTCTCCTCCCAAGGGGCTCCTGTGTAACTGGTTTCCCATATGAGGAGTAGTGTATGACCCCAAGGGAAGCTTCCATGATATTATTATTCCCATCAGCGACAAAAACACTAGCTGGTTCCCCCAAGAACTTTCTAAATTTTTTAAGCTAAACTAGCTCTAATCACATCTCAAAGCCCAGACCTCAGAGAACACTGAGTTGAACCTTGGTGGTGCCTGCTCCCCTCCACTACAAAGAATGGTAGCTCAGTGGCCTGAAAGCTTTCAATAAAAGTTTGCATCAGTCCTCTTGCTGCATATCCAACCCTTTCTTATTCCAAACATGCAGCCTTATTTTCCATACATATTAATTAGTATGCCCCAGAAATATAAAGCCAAGGCAAATCTTTATATGCACAAGCCGATCTTACTCTCAAAATTTGAGGAAATATATAAATAACAGAGATGCTTTGTGACCCAACAATTTGACTCCAAGGCCAGCAACTACAAAGTTGCCTCTTAAGTGTGGCCTCCACCCTCCCAAACTGATGTACTCGCCAGGACTTGGCTTCCAGTACCGGCTATTAATTTACACACACAGTAAGAATGATAAGGGTTTGGAGGTATTCAGTGTCCACATGGGCAAGAAAGAATATTCAGATGCTTCTTCTGTTTCCAACTCAATAAGTGACCCACTGGGCAACGGGGACTCTTGTAACCACTCTCCTTCACCTGCAGGCTCCAGAGGATGCTCCTTGGAAAACATATCGATAACGTTTAAAATCCTTAAAGATATCCTCATGTGGGAGATACCAGAGAGAACAAAATAATGTGGCCACAGAATAGCCATGATTTAAAATTCAACTGAAACAGTTGTTAAGATCGAATACTAATGTTCCCTAAGAAAAGACTGGATGGTTTCAGAAAAACTTGTGAAGACTTTTGTGAACTGATACAAAGTAAAGTGAATAGACCAGAAGGATGCCATTGTACACAGTAATATCAACACCACACAACGAGCAATTGTGAATGACATCTCTTCTCAGCAATACAATGATCCAAGACACTTCCAATGGACTCATGATGGGAAATGCAATCCACTTCTAGAGAGGAAGGCGATGGATTCTGAATTCCTATCGAAGTATGTTTTTCTTACTTTCTTTTTCTTGATTTTTGCTTTTTTTTGTTCATTTTTTTGGGGAGGAGATCTGTGTTTTCTTTTCCAACATGGCTAAAATGTTTTGTATGATTTTACAAGTATAATTGATATCAAATTTCTTGCCTTCTCAAGGGAGGGGAGGGAGAGAAAGGGAAGGAGGGAGAGAATATGGAACTAAATTTTTTTTTTTAAGCAATCAGGGTTAAGTAACTTGCTCAAGGTTACACGGCCAGTTATTTCTGGGTGTGGTGCTGAGTATCTGAGCCCAGATTTGATACCCAGGTCATCCCGACTCTGGAGCCAGTGCTCTTACTCACTGGGCCACATGGCTGCCCCTAAGCAATTGGGGTTAAGTAACTTGCTCAAGGTTACATGGCCAGGTGTTTCTGGGTGGGTGCTAAGTGTCTGAGCCTGGGATTCAATCTCCAGGTCGTCCCAACACTGGAGCCAGTGCTCTTACTCGCTGTGCTACCTGGCCTCCCCAGAACTAAAAATTTTTTAAAGCAAATGTAAAAAAAAATATGTTTACATGTAATTGAGAAATATTTAATGAAATAAATAAAAAGTGCATTGGAAAAAATATGTATTAAGTTTGTGAGTTAACATATGAAGCCTTTTGCAAACCTTAAAGAACTAAGGCACTCTGTTGAGTATGGGACACATAAAGATTTACCTCAGGGAACTCACATTCTAGTTTTGGACATGGGATACATGGGACATGAAGCCAATAAGTAAAAGGCAATATGGCCAGTGAAAAGTTCAAAAGGCATTAGGGTTCAAACTTCACTGCTACCAAATCAAATTCAACCAGAATGTGTTAAGTGCCTATTTATGGTTGGTCCATAAAAGACACCAAAACCAGAGGAAAACCATTCCTTCCCTCAAGGAGTTTCCTTCTATGGGAGGCATAGTATGGAATTCAGTAGGTATCTGCATTGTATTCTAAGGAAGGAAAGTGCATTTAATAACTGACAGACTCAGGAAAGTTCCCAGAAGTTTAATATTTCCTAAATTATTGAGAAAGAATTCAGCCACTTTGGAGTTAATCTTATATCCTCAAAGCCCAAAGGAATTTAAATCCATGGGAATTTTGCTTGAGCAGAGACCACAGAAATAGGCTGTTTCTGAACTCCTGAGCTAAAATGAGGAATTGTTTTCATCATGAAAATCATGGAATCAAAGATTTATGGCTTGAAGAGCCCTTGGAGGTCAACCAGTCCAACTGTTTCACTTTATAGAAGAGGAAACCAGGGTCCAGAGCAGTGACTGGTCCAAGCCCACACAGGAAGTGACAGTGCAGAATTCAAACCCAGAACTCCAAAGTCACCATCCTCCCATACCACCGCCACTGTCCCATGCAACTATGCCTGAGTAGAGCTGCTCATATAGTTTGGTCTTTGTTTTTCTTTTTGGCGGTCAAAATTTGACGACAGTCTCCAGACCAATATTCCAGGAAACGCTGACATGATTTGACTTGGGCAAGTGCCAGGAGCACAATGAGAAGCCGTGTCTACCCAGGCCCGGTACCCACCCAGTGCTATCTTCTGTACAGCCAGAGAGCCCTGAGATGAAAGCCAGCAGGCTCTGAGAATAGGATCTGAGAGGAAATAAGGAATGGCCGATGAGGTTGGAAAACGAGAAATGTCTTGGTCTTCCTTTCATTTTCCTTATCAGTAGGTGAAGAGATTCAGTAAGAACATTATTGTGTAAAAATTTATATATATATATATATATATATATATACACACATACATACATACACATATATGTATATATACACACTATTATATATACATACACATACATATACATATATGCATATACACACTATATATATATATATATATATATATATATAAATATATAAGTATGGCAGCTAGGGACTTGCCAGACCTGGAATTTGATCTTGGTGAGTTCACATTTGGCCAGACTCATGCCTGACCTTTCTACCCAAAGGTGGTCTCCGGTCCAACTTATCCTTTATTCAGCTGCCAAGTGATTTTCCTGAACAACAAGTGTGGCCATGCTACTCTTTTTTTCTCCACAAACCCCCATGGCTCCCCATTACTTCAAGGATTCCGGGCTCTGTTTGGCATTTACAACCTTTCTCAACCTGATGTTCATCTACATTATTCCACATTAAGTTTTCTCACCAACAACAAACTGGCCATTTTACTTTTCCTTATACACAATACTCTTATTTCCCACCACCGAGCCTTTGTATTAGCCCCAGGTTTCCTACAAGGTTTAGCATAAAGACCATTGTCTACATGAAGTTTCTCCTGAGCCATGAACCCTCATGCCATTCCATTAGTCTTTCTCCCAGAATGCCTTGCATCTGTTAAGTATCCACCTATACATGTGTCTTTCCCGATGAGATTATAAATTCCATTAGGGTACAAATTGTTTGATTTTTTACTAATCCCAAAACTTACACTATGCTTGATACACAGTAGGTATTTAATACATTCTCTTAGCTGATTTTTAAAAATGATTTATCTGTGCTATGTGCTGTTACCTTCACCTCCCTCTCCCCCATGCAGTAAAATATAAGGGTTTGAAGGAGCTGGATTTTTTGTTTTCCATCTCTGACTTTGCATCCCCAATGCCTGGAGTGATTCCTAGAACAGAAAAGACATTTTAAAGATGCTTTTGGGGTATAATTGAATTGAATTGAAATGAAAAGGCCACTTATTATGAGCAGATGGCAAGAATGACCGAGACCCCTCATCTTGGTAAAACTCTGACATCAAAGTCCACTGTATCACAGAAGATACAGCGGTCAGTCGCTAAACAAGGGGAGATGATTTCTCCAGTGCCCTCCACTCCCACTTGGACAAGTGTGATGCACCGACACTCTGTGTGGATGAAAAGAAGGCCTTTCTTCCCCTTTTTGGTCTAAACTCACGGTCTAACTAAAGGATTTGCGGTGCTTCCATCAAGGACAAGACATTCTGATTCTCCTCAGAACGCATGCTGCCAATTACACACAGTCCTCTGCCAAAGCGTTTGTCCAGGCCATTTGGCTTGAGTAAAAAGGAAGGGGAAGGATATACGGTCAGAGCCGTATGCTCTTGGCCCCACACCACAAGCGTCCTCTTCAGCCCAGACAAACCTGGGGGAGGTGACATATCCCACTTTGAACAGTTGTTAATAATGTTATTAGAGAGGATACATATTGGCCACTGTAGGTCAGGATGCAGGCCTCTGAAGTCAGCTCCCACCCAGACTCTGCACTGGTGTCATAATCTGCTTCTCCATCCCTCAAGAAAGTCTGAATCACAAAGGCAGGGAAGATTCTGCTTGTCTGGAATGGATGGTATTCATGGTGATCTTCCTAACTAGAATCAAGTCTTTACTGGATAATGAAGAAAAATATCATCAGGATTACAAACCCCGACATTAGTGACATCAAATTGGGACTCTCAGTGAGCAGATTCTTCAGGAAACCATTTTCAGTACCATTGGTCCCATTTAAATGTTCCGAGCTCTACAACCTGACCACACTCCCAATTCTCCGCCAATAAGTTATAGGGAACATCGCTCCATCATACTTCGCATGGCTCATTTTAGACACAAGTGGAGAGAAAGCAGCTCCTTGAGGGCAGGGCCTGTCTCTCTTTGTACTCAAGCACTTGGCACACTGGCCTAGAAAGTGGAGCCAACAAATCAAATTCCGCATTTGACTAAGCTCCTTCTGGTCAGTGACTCTATGTTTCCTTTTCTTTGCATCTCCAGCTCTTAGCACATAGTAAGTGATTCATGATGGCTGGTTGGCTGAGTGACTGATCAACCTCACATTTATCGTTGTTCTTCAGTCATTTCCATTGTGACTGACTCTTCGTGGAATCCATTTGATGTTAAGTGACCTGCCCAGGATCACTTAGCTAGTAAGAGTCTGAGGTTGGATTTGAACTCAAGAAGGTCAGACTTCCTGATTCACAGCCCAGCACTCTGTGCACTATGGAACCACCCAGCTGCCTTCATCATCCTCATGACTATATTTTGAAATTATTTAAGTCTGTGTGCTATTGGACAAAGGTATTACCAAGCATCTTGGGTCAATCTTTATGAAACAGTTTTCTGACCTAACACCAAAATGTGACCAATTTTCCAAGTATATAAAATGTTCAACCAGCCTCTGACAAAGTTCCCATTGCCAAGGTAAGTGATCTTATAATTATCGGGTTTTACATTTATACCATCTCTGTAGCCAATAGGCCCCCATCCCACTCCCCCATTCTCCTCACCCCACCCTGGTACCTTTTCCTTTTCTCTGTTGTAAATAATAATAATGAAAACTGCCTCTGGTCTAGCACATTAAGGTATGAGGACACTGACAAACATGTTCAAACTCGCTGTGGTCAGCACTTGCAGCCTGATCATCCCCATTTTACAGGTGAAGATACTCTGTGACTTGCCCGTGTTGACACAGCTGGTAAGTGCTGGAGGAGAGACAGCCACAGGTTTCCTGATTCCCAATCCAGCCTGCTTTCCTCTACAGCAGATGTGAATGTGACGCAGGACAATTCTCCTAGGTAGAAAGGTAGCTTCCCCTTCATTTAAGGGTGCTCAGAAAGAACAGAATGTCTCATCTGTTGCACAATATCATATATATATATATAATATTGGATAATATATATAATAATATATTATAATATTATATTGTTATATGATAAAATACATAGGACAATATTCTATATATGTAACAACACTCACAACTAACAACAACACTTAACACAACTACACCTGTTTACACTTTTTCTGCTTTGTTGCTGTTTTTCCTTTGGTTCCTAAAAAATGACAGGAGCCTCAAACAAGGATCCCCAGAGGAGGATCAATGAAGTGTCCCAGCAGGGTGGTGCTCAGGCGCCTTCCACAGGTTTCTCAGACTTTCTATCTCTCCTTGGACTTCTGGGTTAATTATATTATCAGCCCAGATTTGAATCCATTACCTGGAGCTTAACCATCACTATTGGGAGTGGAATCCACAGTACCCAAACCACAGCTTCTAGGCTCAGTGGCTCCCACTAGTGGCACACATTTTCATTACCAAGTATCAGCCTCTATACCCCCTCTCAGATTGTACTTGTGATAACTTCCTCATGGAAATCCCAAACCTTGAAGTGGGAGGACCCATCCAATGCAGAAGGAGAATGCAATCCAACGGAATACATGCTTCTCATACAACATTCTGTGCAAGGCTCTGTGCTCAATGGAAACAGCAGGAAAAAATGCAAAGGAGAATCTCATTTTCTCCAGGAGCTAATATTTCACTGGTGCACTGGACAGCCACGTAGACCTGATAAATGCAAGCTGATTTGAGGAGACAAAGAGGCAGCCAGAGAGACAGAGAAAGCAGAGAGAGGGCAGCGGACTTGAGAGCTTGGGGCTGACCAAACCTGAGGAGAGATGGGGGGGGGGGGGGCTTTCTTCCACCACTGCTGCCATCACCCATCCCTTTTGTTTATAATCAAACAATCTAATCAAGTCAAGGCATTTTTTTATTCTATGTAAGGCATTGTTCTAAGGTGAAGGATTACAAATGAAAACAGCTACATAAAATCACAGTCTTTCCCGGAGGATATACTTAGGCACACGTAATTATGATAACAGGTAGAATGCTATGGGATCAAAGGAGAGAAAGGGGGAAAACGCTCAGAAGAATTTGGAAAAGGAAAGGCTCACTTAAATTTGGAGTTCCAGAGAAAATACCAAGGAAAAGGCAGCATTTGAGATGAGTTTTGAAGGGAGAGGTGGAAATAAGAAGGAAATGCATCCTGGGCACAGACATGTGCAAATGATTGGTGGTGGGACAGCACAGGATGAGGGCAAGGAACAGTTATGGTCCAGTGTGTGGGCAACCTAGTGTTCATAGGTAAGAATAACATGAATAGGGTTCGAGGAGTTTGGAGCAGATTCTAGGGGGCTTTAAATTCCTAAGGCTAAGGAGTTGGTGGTTAATCTTTTCAGAAACAGGGGCCCCTGGAGGTCAGGGAGGAGAAGAGTGGCAAAACCCCAGGCTGCACATTTAGCGGATGACTTGGGCAGCTGTACAAAGGGTCAAAGGTTTGAAGAGAGGAAATACTATAGGCTGGAAAAGCAAATAGTGGTCTGTTACAATAATCAAGGTGATAAGGCAGTGGCTCTGTAAGTGAAAAGAGGGAATTGGTGACAGACCCTGGAGAGGCATTGTCAGGAGGACCTGATAGCTAGTTAACATGCAGGACTGAAAGAGGAAGGAGGGTCAGTGTTGAATGGATGATGGTAGGTATCATGTGCTATGGTGAGCTAGGTGGTGCAGTGGATAGCTGGGAGTCAGGAAGATCTGAGTTCAAAACTAGCCTCAGACATTAACTAGCTGTGTGACTCTGAGCAAGTCACTTAACCCTTCTTGCCTCAAGTTCTCACCTTTAAAACAAGCTGGGGGGGGGAGTGGCTAGGTTGCACAGTGAGTAGAGCACTGGCCCTGGAGTCAGGAGGACCTGAGTTCAAATTCAGCCTCAGACACTTAACACAAAAATGAACCGTGTGACTGCAGGAAAGTCACTTAACCCCAATTGCCTTCCAAAAAGCAAAAAAAATAAATAAATTAGAAAAAAACAACAACCTGGAGAAGGAAATGGTGAGCCACTCCAGTATCATTGCCAAGAAATCCCAAATCAGGAATGGTCGGACAGTACTGAAATGACTGAAGAACAATGGCGTGATTGACAGGAAAGCAGCACGTGCACAAGGAACCCATCAGTAAGAGCAGCACTAGACAGAGAAGCAGACAGGGACAGGGAGGAAGATGAGGATTTTTAGCTTGGGCCATGTTGAGTCTGAGCTTCTGACAGGCTATCCAAGGGGAGAGATCGAAGGCTATGCCCAGTGTCTGGCATTTATATGATGCTTAATTAATGTGTGCTGATCGAGAAATTCAGCAGGCACTTGGAAATATGAAATAGGAGCTCAGGGGTTATACAACTTTGCATCACATGATCACAAAAATATAGACAGAAGGAACCGTAGAAGGCTGATTTGTTCATCTTACAGTGGAGGAAACTGAAGGGATGTGCCTAAGGTCACAGCGGTAGTAAGGGGAGGGCCAAGACTTGACCTTCGATCTTCTGCCTCCGTTTTCCCTACTCTTTCCAAGGACTGAGCCAGACAGTAATTTGACTTTGTTCAATCACTATGATGCTGGCCAGTGCTGTGAATCTTCTTTGACTAGCACCTGGGGATCTCCTCCTGATCCATTTCTCGACTTCTTAGCAGACCAAGGTCTACCTTTTTAAGCTTCAAGAGTGTGAAATCATGGCCCTTGGTCCTGAGCAGTTGATGTTAGTTATATAAGACTGACTCAAGAATGAATCCCTCAATTTGGCAATCTGGGAGCAATCACACTTGTCAGCCTTAATTATTCTCTTCCACCTTCTTTGGAAGGAAAGGGACCCTTTGGATCCCAGCTCTAGGGTGATGAATGTGGGCTTTGTCATTCCCACTCAGAGACTCCCAGGGAAGCCTTTGTAGTTTAAATAGGACATTAATGCCTTGAAACTGGCACCTTCATCTTTGCTGGCTGCATTGAGATAAATTTCAGTGCTCTATCTGCACAGGGACTGAGCATTTCTGTTTTATTCAGCTTCTTTATTTATTATGAGTGACTAAAATCTTAACTTCAAAAACCTGAAATATATCTGGACTTCTGCTGTGTTCCGACCACAATTAACCTGGGCATGCTTCAGATGAACTCAGTAAGCAGCAATTAGGCAGCCCAGGCCTCCATATCTGTATGGCCTTGAATGGACCTGTCCCATTCCTGCTGAATGAGGTTGGAAAAGCAATGTGTCATCAAAAAGAACCGGGCTCAAGACCCACCTCTGACACTGAAGAATTCTGAGAGCATGGCTGAGGAATTTAACTTACCAGAATCTCAGTTTCTTTATCTGTACAATGGGAAAATCATGTGCGTTCATGTCTTCAGATCTGGCATGTGGAATATATTTTCTTGAGGTCAGGGACTGTTTTTTGGTCTTTCTTTGGAAAGAAGGAGTCAAAATCAGCCAACCCTATCTAAGCCTAAGACAATTACTAGGTGAGAACACTGTCTTAATCAGTCATCCAATCATAAACCTTAAGACTTAAGTCTTAAGAAACCATTTGCTGAAGTGAAATGAGCCAGGCAAAACGTCTGTTCCAATTGGCTATTAGATTTCATTACATCCTCTGGGCTCTGTATAAAAGCATTGAATTACCTGGAAAAGGGAATTCCAGATATTAGACCAAGTGTGGCTTTCCAGCCAAGAGACAGAGTCCTTGGCTTCAACCTTGGCCTGGAAACAGACAACCCAGTTCTAAACCTTGGTTTTACTATTTCCTGTTGGTGTGATTCTGGACAGGACATTTCCATCCTCTGTGCCTCAGTTTCCTCATAGGTAAAATAAGATATTTGATAAGATGATTTCTCAGGTCCTTAGGAATCATTCTAATTGAACATAAGCACGTCGAGGACAGCAATTGATTCCCTTTGTCATGGTGTACCCAGTGCCTAACACAGAGCTGATGAGAATAAATGATCCCATATCTAAAGTGATGTGTTTGAGTCTTTGTCACACTTTTTAAGAATACTGACCATCTGGACAGGTGCCAAGGGAGAGGATTAAGTTGGTGGAGACAGCTAAGAGAAGGAGCAAGAATTGAAATAATGAATGAAGGTCATTTTGGAGAAAAGAAGATGGGGGAGTTTGGTGGCTGGGAGCCATGGACGGACATGTGGAAGAGGGAGGTGATCTGTTCTGGGACCATCTGGGCAGAGCTGCAGAGGGGCCGACTGCAGCTTGACAGGACGAATAGCTGTCACGCATCCTAAGGAGAAGGGGCTGTCCTCAGGTAAAGCCTGATTCCTCTTGCTGAGTCTTGACGAGCCACTGAGACTCATCGAGACCTTGTGATTCCATGAACCATATCAGCCTTATGTGCTCCACACAGATGGTAGAATCAATGGCACCATTTTAGACCCTCACCTGTGGCAATGGTGGAATTGGTGATGGCTCCCAGGTTCCAAAAGGCTTGCAGCCGGGTGTTCCTTTCTCTTGGAGCATATTGTAAGGAGGCTCTGGGTGCTGTCAGGAGCCCATAGCAAGGCAGGGTCCAGACGCTTCCCCTCGCCCCCCGCTGTGATTTCTGGTTGAAGCTCCTGGTTAAATGCTATTAACCATGTCATTTTCCCACTCACACCTGGCTGGGCATGATCTTTTTTCCACCTGGATTTCTCATTAGTTTGTGTGTGAATGCACTAGATTGTTTCTGTCCTTTCCCAGGTCAATTCATCTCATTGGCAGAATCATTGTTAAGCTATTGGAAATACCAGGTATTGCAGATTTAATGGGGCTTATTTTAATTTGAAAGGGCTGTAATTTCCTTCCCCTAGAAAGTGTTTTGATGCCCCATCATGGTGTAGATTTGACTCTAGGACGTCTATTACTGGGCCAATCAGTGCAAGCTCTGGACAGATTTTTTTAAATGAAGCCATCCGTGACTTCAGAGAACTTAATATTCGTGGAGAGGGAGGAGGGGAGATATAACATATAGAGAGAAAGACTTTAGAGATCATTGAATTATTTCAACACTTTCATTTTACAGATGGGGAAACTGAGAGCCAAAGAGAAGTGACTTACTTGCCCAAGGTCACATGATGAATATGTGCCTGAGCCAGGATTAGAACCCAAATAACTTACCTTCCAGGTCACTGTTCTGCCCCAAAGTAATTTTTTTTAATTGACAAAATTATTTTATGTTTTATCTCTCTCTCTCTCTCTCTCTCTCTCTCTCTCTCTCTCTCTCTCTCTCTCTCTCTCTCTCTCTCTCTCTCTCTCTCTCCCTCCCTCCCTCTTCCTCCTTCTGTCTCCTCCCTCTCTGTCTCTCCAACTTTCTCTTTCTCCCTCCTCTCTTTGTATTTCTTTCTCCTTTTCTCCTTCCTCCTCTGTCTCTGTCCCTATCACTTTCTTTCTTTTCCCTCCTCTCTTCATCTTTCTTTGTGTCTCCTTTTCTCCTTCCATCTGTCTATGTCTCTCCCTCCATCCCTCTCTATCTCTACCACTTTCTCTTTCTCCCTCCTCTCTTTTTCCTTCTTTCTTTCTCTTTTTCTCCCTCCTCCTCTGTCTCTCTGTCTCTGTCTCTCCCACTTTCTCTTCTCTTCATTCCTCTTTCTCTTTTTCTCCTTCCTTCCCTATCTCTCTGTCTCTCCCACTTTTTTCTTTCTCCCTCTTCATCCCTTTTTCTCCTTCCTTCTTTGTCTCCCTCCCCCTGTCTCTCTCTCCCTATCTCTTCCACTTTCTCACTCTCTTCCTCCTTCTTTCTCTCTCCTTTTCTCCCTCTTCTGTCTCTCTGACTTTCTCATTTTTGGAAATATATATTACGATTTGATATTCCTTATACTTGTAGCCCCAGTCTAAACTTTAAACTTGGCAATAATAAGCAAGGAAATTAATTAAGAGAGGCCATACCATGTCTCCTGGAAATAGAAGGTGGGAAGGCATTTCAAAGACCCTCCACAGCCAGCCTTACAAATGGAGACTGAGACCTGGCCCAAAATGCCTTCAGAAAGGTCACCAGCTATTAATTAGCAAAGCCATAAGTCCGAAAGGAGCCCCTACCCCCACTGGCCTGTTTCCAATTTGATGAGAGAAAAAAAAAATACATTCATTGATCTAGAAGTGACCAAAAAAATGCCCAAAGGAAATTAATGCGGCATTAGGACAATTACAGCTGCAAAATCCCCGGCTGTCTCCAAACTCTCTTCTCTCCTGCTAAAGGACGGTTACGGATTGCTTTCAAATCCCATCCCTTGTTTATAGGATGAACTTTAGAAATAATCACCATAGTTATGATGTTTCTCCCCCTCTCTCCCTGGGGGAAGAAAAAGATAGATTACATGGGGAGGAATGTGGTTTCCTTTTATTGGCGCTCAGAAGAGTTGGGGGAGAGATTCAAAACTCTCCAAAAGCCGGGAAGGTCCCGGAGGCAGATGGGAGCTTCCCTCAGGGTTACAACTTCATCTTGTCCCGAGCTTTGCAACATTTCATTGTCTTCCCAGGCAAATGTATTTAGAAGCTCCCAGACAATGGTGAGGTTGCAACAACGACAATTTTCCCCCTGGCTTTCCTTCAAAGGAAGGTGCACGTTTGCCAGAAGAGAGGCAACTCACTAATCCAGGGATAAAACCAGGATTTTAATTGCAGGGAACAAATGTGGATTAGAGTCTGCAGAAATGTCAGGGTGAAATGGTAATTCTAATTGTTCTATGGAATTGTCCTTGATTCGTGACAGGTTTGTTATGATGCAGATTTCCCGACTGCCACCTTCCATGCCGGGATTTCCCACCATGAAGTTACCCAGATGCTCTGTCCCCCTGCATCTCACCTCTTTAGTCCTAATTAGGTCGTCCCTGCGTTCACTCAGAGGACCCTGAATGTTGTCCTAAAATGTTTTTCATTTGGGCCCACTGGCAAATTAAACCATCTGAAGTTTAAAGAAAAAAAGCTCCAAAAGCCCCAGAAACTGTAAATCCTGACATGCCATAATACAGGAGGGGCCTGGCTGATGAAAGTCAACTTTTCATACTTGGGAAGAAAGGTCCCTTTCCTCCTGACCAGCCTCTCATGAAAGGCCCTGTTGGCTGACCTACCTACCTACCTTCCTTCCTTCCTTCCTTCCTTCCTTCCTTCCTTCCTTCCTTCCTTCCTTCCTTCCTTCCTTCCTTCCTTCCTTCCTTCCTTCCCTCCTTCCTCTCCCTCCCTCTCTGTCTCTCTGTCTGTCTCTGTCTCTGTCTCCCTCTCTGTCTCTCTCTTCTCTCTCAATGTCTGTCTCTTTCATTCCTCCCTTCCTTCCTCTTTCCTTCCTAAATTATTTATCCAGTTTGACTGAATCCAAGGATCTCTAAGTTCCACACCAACATTATCCACAGCTTCCTTTTCTTTCCTCAGTATGTTTCCAAAAGTACTCAAGGAAGATGAAAAACAAGTCTTTCTTTGCCCTCTGGGTGAATAACTCACTGTTCATGAACAAATAAGTCCTAACATCACAGCCAGCAGATTGTCAGGATACAAAGAACTTAGCATGTCTGCAAAAACAGGCAGGAGAAAAACAGAGAGAAGAAAAAAACAATCGGCGACCACGAGGTCAAGGAGGAGAGTTGGGTGGTGCCTGCTGCCCTCCCCTGCTTTATGTAATAGGTCTGTTCAAACCATCTCAGAGAAGGGGAAGGAGAGCAGGGGGAGGAGCATCCAAAATCCTCTGGGCTGCTGCTCAGCTAGGTCTGCCTCTGCAACACACATGCACATTGTCACTGCATTCACAAACCTGCATGAGCGTCATTTTTTGTTGGTATTCGGTCGTGTCCGACTCTTTGTGACCCAATCTGAAGTTTTCTTGGCATATATGCTAGAGTGATTTGCCATTTTTTTCTAACTTATTTTACAGATGAGGAAACCGAGGCAAACAGGGTTAAGTGACTTGCCCAGGGTCACACAGCTAGTAAGTGTCTGAGGCTGGATTTGAACTTGGGAAGGTGAGACTTCCTGACTCCAGGCCCAGTGCTCTGTGCACTGCACCATGTAGCTACCCTACATGGATGTGTGAAGTCACATATATATAGCCCATATATGCATACACTTACACATGTACATATGTATGCATACAGATTGATATGTATTGATAAATCTAGAGAAACATAGCTAGCTATATATGCAGAGATAAAGATACATTCATAAAGCTAAATAGAAAAGAACGTGTCTGCGTATCTTTACACACAGACATACACATGCACACATAGAAATTCTGTTGTATAAATCATTACGTGTTATACTAATGTATTTACACAATGTCTGTGCACACAGACACATAAGTACATTCGTATAACATGTATATAACAGTATAATTACTGTCAGTCTGCTGGGCGTGATGTCAGCTCTTATCCGTAATGTTATATGGGTGTGTCATTATACCTGAGTGGATTACGTGAACACACACTCTCACATCCACAAGCATTACTAGGGACCCGCAAGGTACCAGGCACTACGTCACAGACCAGGCTCCCAATCCCACAAAGGAAATAATCTCTCCCTACAAAGAACTCAGTCTCTAGACACTGGCAAATTAAATCATGGGAAGTTTAAAGAAAAAATACATAGCTAAAAGGAGAAAGAATTTGTAGGAAATGTTCAAGTTCCATATACCTATGTTAGCTAAATTGCTCCTCCCTATAACCCTGGGAGGGAAATTTATTATGATCCCTACTTTAGAGATGAGCCTCAGGGTCACACAGCTAGTGAGTATCTGAGACAGCATTCGAACTCAAGTTTTCCTGACTCCAGGTCCAACCTTCTGTCCACTGTGCCCCCTGGCGGCCTACATAGATTATAGAAATAAAGATAGATCCAGATACATAGATACAGATATGCAGACATTATAAATTATTTCCATTTTTCTAGTTAAGTGAAAAATGTACTGTCTCCTGAAATTGCCTGAACGTATTCTGTCGTGCAGAAATTATTTTCAATCTCAAAATACGTTAAGCATTGAGATCCCCTCCAGTTCTAGGAGAGAGTAATGGCAGCCTGCCTGAAACAGATGGTATCCCAAAGTCAAGCCCTGCATTACGGTACTTATGATGATCAAGCCCAGAAAGGGCTGGAGAGCTTAGGAGAAGGACTCTAAAGGACCCTGGAAGATCTTAGGGGACCCTGGAGGACCCTGGGATCTGTGTGGCAAATCACAGCTGTGGAAGACATAACACCCCACCCACCCCATCTTTGCTTGAAAGGTCTTACTTAAATGGCTGCAGTATTCTGTTAAAACAAAGGTCAGATTTTAATTAACTCAGCATTGGGTTTTCTATTTCTTTTGTTTTTCTTGGAAGAAGAGGAATACCCTCTCCTTTGTGGTGTTTCCTACACATTTGTAATGTTTTTAGGGGCCCGGGGGTGCAGAAGTAGTGTCTAGATTAGAAAACTATAAGATGAATAATTATTAATGTCTTCAATTTGTCTAATTATTTAATGAAGCCAAGCTTTATTTTCATTGACATGGATATCCGACCAAGTGGCTGGAGTTGGTTGTGGGAACAGATGAGCTATGAGCAAATTATGGCACATTTCCTCCATAAATCAAAGGCTGAAGACAGTGAAGGTCTAGAGAGGCCGAAAGTCATTCCTCATTTCTCCATAAGCAGCGGCTTCCTTGAGGAGATCAGATCTCTCGGTGCAGTTTTAAAACTATCCCAACCTTATTCTCCAAAATAATCCTGGTCTCTCTCTTAGGATGCTGGGTTTGGAATCCTGAGTTCAAATCCTGCCTTGGACACATTAGCTATATAACCTTAAACACATCGTTTCCTTTCTGCAAGCCCTGGTTTTCTCATCTGTACAATGGGCACAACTATCCCTGTGGTACCCACCTCGTTGGGCTATCATGGAGTCCAGATGAGAGAACGTGCAGAGGGCTTTGCAAACTTTAGAACAGTCTAGAAACATCAGATTCTTGGTCCTTTTCCCTTCCATGTATTACCGATCTTGATGCCGAGCATCAAAGACAGAGATGGGTTCCAACAGCTGCTGAGCCTGTGGGTGATCCAGAAGTTCACAGGCAAAACCAAAGCACGGAAGAGAAGCTGAGGGGCCACTCAGATGCCCTGGCTGGCCCAGGATCTCAGGGCCCTCAGACTCAAAATAAAGAAAGCCCCACCCCAGAGCCACCCTGCCCATGGACAGTTTTGGCACCCAGGACATCTCCCCGGCCCTGCCACCTCCGAGCACTCCAGCCTCTGTCCTTCTCTCCAGAGCATGAACCATTCAGCTGAGATGGGCTCTGGGCCCCCTGCTGGCTCCACGTGTGGCATCTGACCACCTGCAGTGACCCTGGCAATTGCTGTCCATTCTAAATCCCTATGGTCCTGCACTGCCATGCTTCTCCACATTACTGCTCAGTCCTGTCTGACTCTTCAGGACCCCACGCGGGGTTTTCTTAGCAAAGATACTTGAGTGGCTTGCGATTTCCTTCTCCATTTCATTTTACAGAGGAGGAAACTGAGACAAACAGGGTCAAGTGTGGCAGCAAGCACCCCAGTCTCCCCAGGGTGACTGCCCATACAGGTTCTTGGATCTGCTTTGATAAAGGAAAGCAACTCAAAATGGGTTAACAAGCTTACTTTAATCAGTCAAACATATGTATCATTTACCTAGTTCAGGGGAAAAAGGTCAGCACCCTAAACTTCAGAATATACAGACAGAATTATCAAGACAGAGAAACAGATCAAGCAGACAGTTACCAAACTGTCCAACCATTACATCCATACCAAATCAACATCTGGGTTTCAACATCTGGGTTTTTCAAAGCCGAGGTGGGGCTCTCAACAACGGCTTCCCATAATCCAGATCAAATAACAGAACACTTCTCAAAGTGAGCCCCAAAACAAAGCTACACATCAGGGCTTATATAGCCTTCTCCTGGCTCAGGGAATGTAACAACCTTATTGACTCACTGGCCAATCAAGAAGTATCTACTGAAAAACAAGCCTCCCACCCCAGGCTTCAGGTGCACTTTAGCCTAGGAGCAGGGAAGATCTTAAAAATTTACATTCCCATTACATCAAGTGACTGGTCCAGGGTCACACAGCTACTAAGTGTCTAAGGCCGGATTTGAACTCCTGACTCCAGGGCCTGTGCTGTATTTACTGTGCCACCTGGCTGCCCCCTCCTCCACATTAGCTCAAGATAATTGTGATACTTTCAGGGTTCCAAAACACTTTTCACTAGCACAGAAATAAAAGGCATATATGCATTCATATATATTTCTATATAAAAGGGGAAACTGAGACCCATCGAGGAAACTGTGGCCTAAGAGCTAATAAGCTTTAAAGCTAAGCATCATAGTTAGGTCTTGAACTCATTTCTCTTGAAGGCTAATTCAGTGTTCTCTCCACAACACCATTCTGGCTCATGAAAAGCCACAGCAGGATATTAATTCTGGTATCAGAATTTCATTGTGGAGGCACAAAGCCATTGACAAATACATGTCTCCCTTCAAATATCTCCATTTTCACAACTTCCTAGGCTGATAATTCAGTAGTTGGTGCTATGTTTGTGTTAGATTGAGGGAAATAATACATGGGACGTTATTCGGCAAAACTTTAAAGGACCATTAAAATGCCAGCTGGGATAATGATGATGGAGTCATGGTCACACTAGTAGTAGTAGTAGTAGTAGTAGTAGTAGTAGCAGTAGCAGCAGTAGTAGTAGTAGTAGCAGCAGTAGTAGCAGTGGTGGTGGTATTTGCAGATGGGAATATGGGAAAAGAGACAAAGTTAAAGCTTCCAGTCCAGCCCAATTCTGTCCCTACTAAAGGCTATCAGGGGTTATACTCTGTATAATGTTCAGATGATGCACCGTTGGAAAGCACTCCTCACACACGGGATCCCAGTCAGGATCCAGAAAGACACACAGCTCGGGCCAGATGTGAGACAATGGGATTTGAAAAGCAGTAAATGTCAGGCTTTGCCATCTGGTTCCAAAGCTCGAGGGTTCGGGTATAAGATCGGGGCAGGGGGCCACCAGAGGCAGTAACTCATTTGGGAAAGTTCCCGTGCTTTGGGCTCCAAATCAGCCCAGCAGAGACACAGCAAACCACAAAGCTGACTTACTCCTAGGATCCTTTGAGGGGCTTTGGCAGGAGGGGGGGATACTGGCACTTTCATTGTTCTGCCCTGGTCACCCCACACCTGGAGTACCCAGATCAGATCTGGGGCCATGTTTTAGGAAAGACCTGACTGAAGTGAAGCATCCAAAGAAAGACCCTCAGGGCATGGGGGGCCTTGGGTTAGTGTAGGCCTGACTTCTGGACAAACTCCAGTCAATCTTTGCTGCGCCAAAGTGGCCAAAATGGCCGGGACAGTCTCAGCTGTGGCAGACCCCCTGCTTTGCCCATCTTTGCATGGAGGGCCTCTGGTCTGTCTGGGGCTCTTCATGGCCAGTGGCCTTCTGTGAAGAGTCTTTGAGCACAGAAGTCAAGCACAACAAAATGGAAGTATGAGCATTTCTGGGCTGGAAAAATTAGAATCTTCGAATCTTTGAGTTCAACAGACCCTCAGTGCCTCAGTCTGGCCAGTGCCTGAAAAGAATCCCCACCATAGCTCATCCCACAGGTGGGCATCCCTACTCTTCTGCAGAAGATGGTGAAGGAGGGAGAACCCACCATTTTAGAGAGGAAGGGAAGGAGGGAGTAAGCATTTCTTATATAATGCCTACTGTATGCTAAACACTGTGCACAACAGCTCAGAGAGGAAGGGGCAATCATTCTTCAGATGAGGAAACCTAGACAAACAGAGGTTAAGTGACTTGCCCAGGGTCATACTGGCTTATGTTAATGTATGAGGCTGAATTTAACCTCAGGGCCATACTCAGCACTCTATGCATTATGGTGCCTCCTGATGGCCTAAATGAAGACTGTGTGTGTCTTTGTGTGTGTGGTGTATGTATGTGGTATGGGGTGTGTGTGTGTGTGTGTGTGTGTGTGTGTGTGTGTGTGGTTTGTGTGTGTGGTGTGGGGTGTGTGTGTGGTGTGGTGTGGTGTATGTATGTGGTGTGGGGTGTGTGTATGTGTGTATGTGGGGGGGGGTGTCCCTTCTAGGAGACCCGCTATGGGGTGGAGGACAGAACATATTCTTACTACGAATGGCTTCTCATCTGTAGAGGGAAGAGGTTGCATTAGCCCAGGAGTCCTGTTCTTGCCACTTGTTTGGATGTATTTTTATGGTGAGTCCCCTCGGACATCTGATGACACCTGGAGAGCCCATCTCAGAGCAAGATTTTTAGATATTTGAATAAAATGCTGTCTCAGTGAAACATCAGTAAAAATAAAGATATCTGGTTTGGCTTGGCTTTCACCCACTTAATCTCGCAGACCAAAGAAAACCAAAATCTGATGATTTCTCGGGTGCCCAAAGCTCTCCAGCTGTGTTCCATGAGCCCTCTTGTGTATTTGGGCCTCGATTCACTCAAAGCAGATCTGTCACTCTCAGATGCAAATACACTTCCCTATTCATGGGGGTAGGAAGAAAATGACATATTTAAGGCCATCAAGAAACAGAGAAATAGGATTGCAAAAACCATCCTATTGCATAAAAGACAGGGAATGAAACGTTTACTGAGGAATGCTCCAGAATGTTCTGGCGTGTACCTGCTTCATTCTAAAAGGAAGATTCTGTACAACATCTTCGGAGGCCCCAGGACCAGGGCAGAAAATGCACCACATCTTGCCTTTGGATAATTCTTCCCATTATATCCTCTTCCCTTAAGTATGATGGAGGTTTTCAATTATCTGCTTCAATTCATTTTTCAATTGTCCTGGAGAGAAAATTCTAGTTGTATGCTACACTGTGACTGCTTCCTTCTTAATGGAAATGAGGCTTAAGAATGCATGGCATCGGGGTGTTCAGGCGGCTTAGCAAGTAAGAGCACAGGCTCCAGTGTCGGGATGACCTGGGGATCAAGTCTGGTCTCACATACTTAGCACCACACCCAGAAATAACTGGCCGTGTAACCTTGAGCAAGTTACTTAACCCCGATTGCTTTAAAAAAAAAAAAAAAGAATGCATGGCATCTTCAAATTGGGATGCAGGAGGCTTGGACTTTGTCTTTCCAAGAGAAGTGGGTTATTTCTGAATCCAGGATCAAATTTGTTGGATGTAAGTCCAACAAAACAACAGGCTTTCCCTAGAAGTCAAATATCACAACTTCCCAAAATAAACGAGCGATCACTTAAACCCAATGGGAGATGTTTTGAATTGTTTTGAATTACAATTACGTCCAAACAGTCCGTTGACTTTATGAAACTTAAAACAAGTGTATGATAAAGTAAGAAAATAATATAAATGTGTGGGAAGGGAGCATTTTCCACAGCACTAGGGTGCATTGGCACTAGGTTGCATTGGAAAATGGAGTGCATGAGTCCAAACCTTGACTTTATCATTTGCTATCTGGTAATTTTTCCCTTACTGTATTATCGTTAAAACTCCTTGGACCATGTTTCCCTGTAAAATTATAAAATTAGGCTAGATAAGTCATAAGGCCTTTTTGGGATCCCATGTGCTCAAAAGCAGATTTTCCCTGCAAAGATGTGGTTGCTGAATTCACAAAGGCACCTTTTTTTGAAACAATCAAATTGTCATACAAGCCCATCTTAGGAGCAATGCATTTTGGGAAATACTGAGGCAGACGAACCACAGGTCTGATTCACAACCACTGAGGCAAAGAGAGGTAGGAAGTGTTTTAAAAGAGATTAAAGGAAAGTGTCAGCTTCTAGAAAGAGAAGTCAGGCTTCTATAGTCCCCAGCTGTTAACTCAGAAACCAAGCCCTGATCTTAGCACTATTGGGAGCCATTAGGGATGCAGAAAAATCCAGACTAATTTAAAACACACTTTAGATAGATATAAATAATAAAGAATATGATATTCTACATATAACATGTAGATAACTTAAAATGCCATGTTGTGCACTATGCAGATACAGCGCATGCCAAATCTATATAATGAATGGATATATCTCCATACAGAAAGTAGATAGGTGAGAAAATGTGAGCCATGGTCTAGAGCTTCTCTGGAACATGTGGTTAGCAGGAGAGTCATGTTGCCGTATTATACAGCTACACTGCCTATATGCACACCTTGAGATATGTGGACATTTCATCTGGAATGAGATTTCTGAGGTTGCAGAAGGGAGCTGGGGGCCTGCCCATTCAGGGCCTTCTTGCAGCAGGGTGATGAGGCATTTCCTGGGAAGACAGAATTGCTTTGAGATTTTCCATTCACTGCACCCACTCATGAGGAGATATGGAAAGAATCCTGGATTTGGAGTCAACCGATTTGGGCTTGAATCACGGCTCTGCCGGCTGCTGTCCATAGCACCCGGGTGAGGCGGATGGACTTGATCCCCTCCCCCATCCCTTTCCTCTCTGAGTCTATGACCCTATCACCATATATCTCTGCCTGGTTTTCCAGCCCCTTTTTCCTTGTTCAGTAAAGACACATTCATCCCATTACTGCTGTCTCAATAAAGTCATTTCTCCCATAAAGCACAGGGCACTGGTTCTATGTATTTCCACCTGGCTGAAGTGACAATTGAGTCTGTAATTATTTGGATTCCCCAAATATGAGTTTGGAAGGCAAGACTGCAGAATTTGGATTTATCTACAGGAAACCAAAGTCGTGAAGTTTTTTATTTCTTTCCCTCCACATGAGGACACATAGGACCTCACCATAGAGAGACTCCTAATGAGGCATCAGTATATGGAACAGATGAGAGGCAGAAGAGAGACCGGGGGCAGGCAGAGCAGCAGGCAGCAGATCATTGACACAATCCAGCCACCAGGCAATAACAGCTTGAATTAGAGTGACAGGAGTGGGAACAGGAAGGAGCGGGTGATTCTGGACCACTGAGATCAAGACCCTTTGATGGACTAGACCTAACAACCTGGGGCGAGGAGGAGGAGAGACTCCATTCCTCTGAAATGTCTGTAGCACAAGACACAGGACAGCAGTGGTGCGTGTTCTCAACAACCGTGACTGTGTTACATGGGCAGCGAAGGATTTCAGATGGGAATACTTGTAGCAATACTTTTGGTGATATGGAGGAGGAGGCTGAAGAGGAGGAGGAGGAGGAGAGTGAGAGAGAGACAGAGAGACAGAGAGACAGAGAGAGAGACAGAGACAGAGACACAGAGACAGAAAGAGACAGAGACATAGAGAGACAGAGAGAGAGACATAGAGAGAGACAGAGACAGAGAGACAGAGACAGAGACAGAGAGACAAAGAAAGAGATAGAGACAGAGAGAGAGACAGAGCAAGAGAGAGAGAGACAGAGACAGAGAGAGAGACAGAGACAGAGACAGAGAAAGAGAGACAGAGACAGAAAGAGACAGAGACATAGAGAGACAGAGAGAGAGAGACATAGAGAGAGACAGAGACAGAGACACAGAGACAGAAAGAGACAGAGACATAGAGAGACAGAGAGAGAGACAGAGAGAGAGACAGAGACAGAGAGACAGAGACAGAGACAGAGAGACAGAGAAAGAGAGAGAGACAGAGAGAAAGAGAGACAGAGAGGGAGAGAGAAAGAGTGAGAGAGAGAGAGAAGAAAAAGGAGGAGGAGCAGGGAGGAAAAGGAGAAAGATGAGGAAGGAGGAAGAAGAAGGAAGAGGAGGAGGAGGAGGAAGAGAAGAAGAAGAAGAAGAAGAAGAAGAAGAAGAAGAAGAAGAAGAAGAAGAAGAAGAAGAAGAAAGAAGAAAGAAGAAGAAGAAGAAGAGGAGATTGTAAACAATGTACAAACCCATCAGTTGGAGAATGGCTAAACAGGTTATGAGTTCAAATTTCTAGGAATAATAGTGGGACATAAGAAACAATGGCTACACACATATGTATGCATGCATATATGTATATATGTGTGCATGTATGCATGTATGTATTATAGCAAGCAAGGCATGGGGAAAATCAGGTCAGCTAGGTGGCACAGCAGATTGAGTGCCAGGCTTGTAGTCAGGAAGAACTGAGTTCAAATGCAGCCTCATACCCTTACTGGCTGTGTGACCCTGGCTAAGTCACTTTAACCCTGTCTGCCTCAGTTTGCTGGAGAGCTGGAAAAGGAAGGAAGGAAATGGCAAACCATCCCAGTATCTTTGCCAAGAAAACCTCAAATGGGGAGAGTCAGATGTGACTGAAACGACAGAACAACAAATGGGAAAAAAATTACCAGAACTAATGCAGTGAATGAAATAGAACCAGCCAAATGCCATGTACTCCAGCAGAAGAAAAGGAAAAGAAAAACCCCACAGGTGATGCAATGATAATCAGGAAGCCTGGCCCCCAAGAAAAGACACGAGAATGCAGAGATGGGCGTCTACAATGCATGGCCTACAGTAGGAGCTGGTCTGCTGCACGGCCCTCTCTCCCACCTCCCAGCTTGCCACCTCAACCTTCCCCACCCAGAGACTTATATTCTTCTAGGCTAGGAAAAAAAGCCAACTTAGTAGAAAGAGAATTTAAAGTGTGGAACTCTCTCACTAAAGGAAGAAACACCTCAGGCTCTCAGCTTTCCCATTTCAACATCCCGGAGACTAAACTTCCTAAAACGTTCATAAGCCAGCCATTCTTCCAGGGGTCTTATTCCCAGCATCCCAGAAAGTGCTTGGATCATTAATAGCCCCATCAACTCGAGAGAGTAACAGGAGCTGCCGCCCGCGGAATGCAGCACCCACCGATCGCTGACCACGGTGACCTTGCTGGGAAAAGTCACTTCCATTGGACAGGCCACTGGCCGCGAGGCAGCAAGACCCTGCTTTGAGTAATTCTTTGCAGATGCCAGGAACTGGAAGTTTCAGGGGGAAAAATGAAAGCCATTCAGTCTTCCAATGACACAGGCCTTTGATACGGCACAGTCACTGGGGCTGAGAGCTCCGAGGTCAGGAAGGCACGTAAAGATTGGTGATTAGAGAAATACTATATGAGCAAAGTGTGGCGAGCTATTAAAAGAAACTGCAGCTTTTATGATTGGGTCCCCGAAGTGCCCTGGGGCTATTTGTATTAGATATTGAGTTAAGCATAACTTATTTAGGCCCAAGCATTCCAGAAAACATTTTGATGTCAGCTACTGCAGGAAAGCAAACAGAGCAAAGGAGGAAACAGGACTGATCTCAAACAGATAAAAAATGGTGTAATTTAATTTTCAGGACCCGGGCATTTTAAAGCATTAAGAATGAGGAATTTTAAAAAGGCCCTTTCAACTTGGAAAAAAAAAAGTTTATTTAGTCCCTCAAAAGAAAGGAATACAAGCTCTGGGTTATCAGCACATTGGACGCAGGCTTGTTCTGACAAAGGAAGACTTTTTGACGTATGGGGGCAAATCGAGGCTTTTGGGCTTCGACCAGCTCCTTCGGTTTGGCTTTTTTATTTTAATCCTGTCGCCTTTTATTTTCTAGCTCAGAAGCTTTTTGGTTAGTTCATCTCCTCTCATGGCTCAGTCCTGACTGAACAGAAATGCAGATGTGCCCATGAATTATTCTGTGAGGTCCTTAGAAGATACTGGCATGTTGGCATCACAAATTCCTCTCTCTAAACCAGGCTGTGTAAGTCTGGATACACAGAGACTTAAAGATTCAGGACTAGAAGAACCTTTGTTTTATGAATTAGGAAATCAAGGGCCAGAGAATTTAAGGGACTCACACAGGATATAAGTGGCAGGTCCAGGATTTGTACTCAGGTCCTGAGAATCCATGCTCAAGGCTCATTTCACTGCGTGATGTTGCCTTCCCTTACGCTGACTTGTGGGTCATGGGCCAGAAGGGATGAAACAAAGGAAAAGCATTGCATTGTAGAGATAAGTATTAGTCCCTAAGTAAATCATGATAGGGAGCATCAGTCCTTGGTTCACTCTATTCCCTCTCCTAGCTCCATGAATTCCAGGACACAGTCTCCTTTCTGGATACCAAGGGAAGACCCCAGCTCTTTATGGAGAGATAGCCAAGGAAGTGACGGGCCTGGAGAATCAGGAGATGCCAGGAGGAGCTGACTTGCTGTGTAAATTGAGGAAGGTCACTTATTTTCTCCAGCCTCAGTGTCCTCAACTGTAAAATGGGAATCATGCCTCTGTTCCTTCCTGCCTGGAGATGTTGACATGATCAAATGATGTAATGGATATAAAGGGCTTCAGGAAATGTAAAATGTAAACGTGTCACCTATTATTATCAAGTCACGATTGGGAAAAATCCATCTTGGTGGAAAAAAGATTATATATTCCAGGCAGCAGGCCCCAGTTAACCAGCTGAGAAGAAGAGCTTCTTTAGGTCACTGAATCTGGAGCAGAGAAAGAAACACAGGACGTGGTGTATTCCCAACTTGGAGTCTTCAAATGAGTAAATGAAGAAATGCAGGGGGGCAGAACTTCAGTAACAGAAGGGCCTTCCAAGGCCTTTGAGCCATATACTAACTGAAAGGAAGATCCCGTTAAAACAATAGGTAAGGGGTGTAAGAAGCTGATACTGTATTGGTCCAGGTGCCACTAGCTCTGGCCTCGAGCTGGTAGGAAACCCGAGGAAGTCTACCTCCCTGCCCTTAGAAACAGCATCTGACTCTCCAACCGCCCTTTAAGCTTGCGAAGCATCACATAAACATTCTCTCCCTTAAACCACACAACAAAAGGAGCCAGGCCACGTGGGTGTGACTGCATAGGTATACACATACATGGAGGATATTTATCATACGTGGGTATAATTGTCCCCTTTTCACAGATACAGAAACTGAATTTGAGAGATTAGGTAACTTGCCCAGGGTCATAAAGCTAGGAAATGAGACAGCATTTGTGCCCAGGACCCTTTGATCCCAAATCCAGGGTTTTATCCTTAACAAATGGATTTCAAAAAGCAATTATTAAATGCTTACTATGTACCAAGCTCTGTGTTCAATAAAAAGTACAGATATAAAAGTTAAAATGGTTCTAGACCTCATTACATTGTAGATGGGAGAAATCACACATAAAAGGAAGCTGTGGCCAGGAGAGAGCTTTGGATCTGGGAGTCCATTGGCCAGTCCTTGAGAGGCTGCAGTGATGGGGAGGAGGATTACAGGGCCCAGGGCTAGAGGTGGCCACACCTGTAATCCCTGGTACTGGGGCTGCTGGATCTCCTGACCATAAACCTTCTCAGCTACTCTAGGATAGATGGCTAGATGAATAGACAGATAGAGATTTAGATATGTGTGAATATGTAAACACATACATACATACACACAATACATACACAGTATTACATTTAGATATAGCATGACTCCTATACATATATTTTATGTAATCATATATACTTTAGTGTATATTTTATACACTTTAAAATTATTTAAAAGCACAACTATTTTATACATACATATAGAGAGTATAAACCCTATATATGGGTATATTATATAAACGTGTAGTATATATGAATGTAGTGTATATTGTATAATTTATCTATTAGATAGCATGTTTTCATTGAATTTCTTTAATATGCATTAATATACTTTTATATGTTATATAAGTATGTGTTGTTTGGAATATATACACACACACACACACAGAGAAGGAGAATAGATTTTGGCTTAGTGGAAAGTTATGTGTATATATGTATATACATATGTGTGTATATAAATGCACGTGTATGTATATATAATGTATATTGTGTATATATATAATTGTATATATAATGAAGTTGATATGTATAATTATTCCCATCATTAAAATGAAAGCAATAAAGAACAGCTCCCTCCCTCCCAAGGTTGTTGTGAGGACAAAATGAAATATTTCCACCAGATTTTGAGTTACAAATTTTCTCCCTGTTTTTCCCCTACCCACTGCCCCAAAACAGCAGTCCCACAGGATATCCCCTCCTCCACTCTGCTCTCTCCCATATCTTCTCCCATACCCCCTTCGACTTTTCCAGTAGGGCATGGTGGATCTCTATGCCCTAGTGCCTGTATATCTTGTTGCCCAAAAAATGAAGTATTCCAAAGTGCTTTGAAAACTCAACATGCTGTAGCCAAGCAAGCTCTGTGTATGTCTGTATATTACCTCTCACATGCAACCATCCACACACATGTGCAACTAAGCTTCCTTGCTATCAGTGCATCTTCCTCCCTTGTGTCAGCCACCCAAAGTTGGATATGGGCTTTCTTGTTCAGGGGCCACTTTTCATCATGAGTTTGGACCCTCAGACATGACAGAGCCCTGAACAAAGCAAGTCCTCAGTAAATTCTCATCAGACTGAAAAGGTGGAGCCTTTGGAGTGGAGAGTTTCTGTCACCAATAAGTCCAATAAGGGAACAGATGCCAAACTTTTTTTTGGGGGGGGACTCTCCAAGGTTTGGGGGCATCATACCAGGAAAAGAAAACCATCAAAAACCAGAGGACTGCTCTGAAGCTCTGTGCTGTTGTTGATAGGAGTCAGTAATCGAAATCTCTGCATTTTATAGGACTAACCTAGGTTCAGGTCAGGATAAGCTCCTGCTGGATATGCATAAGCCATGCATTCATTCTGAGCTCAGAATACTACAGAGCACAAGTCTAACAACACAGCCATAGCAAGCTCTTTACCCCTAGGCCTAGTGCAAATTGTGAAAAGGTTGGAGAGAGACAGGGAGCAGGAGACAGAGAGAGGAAGAGACACAGAGAGAGAGGGGAGGGGAGGGGGGAGAAAGGAGGGAGGAATCACGAGAGAAAGAGAGACGGAGGGAGGAGGAGGAGGAAAGAGGGAAAGGGGGAGAGAGAGAGGGAGAGGGAGGGGGAGAGGGAGAGGGAAAAGGAGAGGGGGAAAGAGAGGGGGGGTGGGGAGGAGAGACTCAAAGAAGCTGCCTTTCTGTCTGCTCCTCTCCTCATCTTCCTTAAGGCCTGGCCCGGTCACACACAGGGATACTTCTGGACAGGACAGCTCCTGCACTGAAGTCTCGCTGCCTGGCTTCCAGCTCAGTACCAGGAGTGCCCGATGGGGTGATCCTGGGTTACATGAGCTATTCACTCCTTATTCTTTCCCCCCCAAGGAGCACCTGCTGTGAGCAACCATGGTGGACAGCTCCTTGCGGGCCTCCCTTGGAGTGTCCATTCACACACATCCTGAGTTGCCTGCTTTCACTGTATCACGAGATACAAGAGTGAGAGCCAGAGGGTTATTCAGGGTCCAAGAAAGGGGAGGCTGTGCTCATCCCCCTCCCTTGGACCCTCATATAACCTGACGCCTAATTGTAATTTGGCTCTTTCAGACCAAGAGGAGGCAAAAAAAAAAAAAAAAACCGTGATAAAGGAAAGAGAAAGAGAAGCCCCACCCCTGTGGCTCTACAAACAAAAGGGGGAAGGGGGGGAAGAAGCCAGGAACTGGGGAGAGTCCAATGCATCCAGTTTTATTAATACTTTAAATGGTGGAGAAACTCAGCGAAGATAGGGCTCCTTTGAAGATAACATTCCATCGCACAAAGCAGAAGGGTCTCTCTAATGCACTTTTCATTATCTCCCCTCCAAGTGACTGATGTCAAGATCAAGGGAGTCAGTGGGAGCAGATACACTCCAGGACACAGCCAAGAAATAAATCACCTCCTTCCTCTCCGTCCAGCCGCTCCTCGGAGGAGATGCTGGCTCCCCAGAAGGGCAGCTTGGGAATCTCCGGCCCGATCCAGGAGGCCAAGTTCCACCATGGCCTCCTCGCCACCCTTGCCTCCCCACGCCTCTTCCCTCTGAGGCTCCTCAGTCACTGAGGCAATTGGGGTCTCCCCACATCATTTATCAAGGAGGGTAATGAAAGTTGGAGATAAGCCAGCTGCTGGTCCCTTCTTGCCCTCTGACCACTCCAGGGACACCTCTCCAATGGGGTCTTTTATCTCATTATGTTAAAGAGAGAAAATGAATCCTAAGGGACAGAAGATAACAAGTCAGCTCTGGGTGGGACCACTGGAGTGAGGGGAGGGGGGGTTGGGAAACCGCCCTTGTATCTGCAGCTACCTGACAATTAACCCTTTGCCAACTCCTCCCGCATCCAGCCCAACCTCTTTGCACCTCCTCCATTTGGGGCCTTCCCTCTCCACAGACATCATCCTTCCATTCATCTTGTGGGAGGGCAGGGCTCCTTGGTCCTAAGGGCTGTGGGTGAATTAAGAATGTCATCATCGGGTCTCCAAATCCCCAGCTTGACATGCCGCTGTTTTTGCTTGCAGACAACAACAGTGAAAACCTTAATTTCTTACACAGTTCCAGCAACCCAAGATGTTTTACTTGGATCCTTGAGAGAGTTGCTGGCAACTGCCATTCCGGGCTGTTTTGCTTTCATTGGCTACCTGTTTGCTACCCTCAATTGCATTCTCCCAATCTGTGTCTAAAAACAATCTAACAACACTTTGATTCTCTTTGGGGAAAAACAGCCATGTGTCCCCTTCCCTAATACCCAGCAACTTTTTTCAGTGTGATTTCTCAGAAGTCGTAAGGAGGTGGGTGACCTTGGATCTCAAATGGCCAGACTCAAGGATCCGATTGGCTTTGCATCTTCCACATCTTTGGCACCACTAGACCCAGGAACACACAAATAGGCCATTTCCAGAAGAGAGGGACTTGATATGTTGGACTCAGCACAGAAAGGGATCTTTTCAGAAGGGGACCCGGCCAGTGTGCACTCAGAGCAGCCCCTGCTGGACACTCCATCAATTTCTCTTGGACTGGATTCTGAAAGACCTCTTTCCCTCTCCTCCTTAGGGGAAGTGATGTAACATGGAAAACGAATGGGAAGGATTTTTTTTTTTTAATGCTCAGTTCATAAAAGTAGTTCTATAACGAATATGGATGGAAGTAGATAGGATAGAGGCATGCCATAATAAACCCAAAGCAGCATGAGTTCTGCATTTCCCTGAATGAATACAACTCCGTGGCGGGAACTTCAGGCCTGACCAGCCTTTTATTTAAGGATGTTCTTGGGAGATAAAAAATGAACAAAACCCGAAGCCCCGAGGTACTTGTTCGACCCAATTAGATGTGACCTTCAGGGAAATGGAAAGAGTGGGAAATGAGGTAAAAATAAGGGACGAGAACCAGGAGAAAAACTGCCAGGAAGATGGAAATGATACAAAGAAACATCACGACTGATCAGGGAGGTGGCCAGCCAGGACGCAGGGGAAGCGCCTTCCCTTCCAAAGGAAGGAGGCAGACGGGGCAGAAAGAACCACTCTGCTCAGCTGGAGAAGGTACGGCTCTGGTCTGGTCATTTACACTTCTTCATTACATGGTAGGTTCTGTTTGGAGAATAACCGGCTATCATCTATGACTCTACGTGTCAGGCACTGTGACAAATATTAACTCATGTGACCCCCACAACACCCTGGGAGGGAGGGGCTGTTATTATCCCTGTTTTACAATTTAGGAAACTGAGGCAGACAGAGTTTTTTTTTTTTTAGCAGCTTGCCCAAGGTTACACAGCTAATAACCATCTGAGGCTGGATTGGAACTCAGGTCTTCCTGACTCCAGGCCTGCCACTCTGTGCACTGTGCTACTTCCTAGTGGGGGTGAAAGGAGTCACTGGGAAATGAAAGTGGTAACTAAAGAACATCAATGAAAGACTTAAAAAAAAAACCAGATTGGCAACCACAAAGAAAAAACATATATATTTAGGAAAAGATGAAAAAATTGGCATTGGGTTGTTTCAGTCACATCTGACTCACCATGGTCCCATTTGGGGTCATCTTGGCAAAGATTCTAGAGTGTGCATATAGACATATGTATGGACATGCGTGTATGCATGTGTACGTGTGTGTACACATAAAGAGAAGAACAGCCCCGAGCGTCTCCATCCTACCTGGTGCTGGGGCTGGTAGTCCCGGCAGCATCTGCTCAGTCTGCTTCTCCCACCCCCATCTAGACCTCAAAGGGCCACTTTTCTGCCCACACTGCTGCCTTCACTTTCTTTTCAGACAAACTAACAAGATGTGCTTGATTAGGGTCTCAAAAAAAAAGTCAGTGACCAAGAGCTCACTTCCCCCATGCCACATAGAAGACAACAGCGGCCTTGGCCCTCACTGGATGTGTTGGCTCGCGTGTTGGTCAGGACCATGAGAAGAAGAGTTAAAAACAGCTGCCCAACCCCTGAAGCTGCCCAGTCTCCCTGTTCTGTGCACTCCGGAGAAGGCTCTCACCCAGGCCCTTGTGTGATGAGCCCAGACTCCGTGGAAGAGGCCCTGGGACGTCAGGTGTGACAGGTCCTCATAGGCCTCACAGCCCAGAACACGATGGTCGAGGTTCCTTTTATCCTACAAGTGTGTGCCGGGAACAGAGTCCTGAGCACTGGGAATACAGAGACAAAGAATCAAGCTCTCCCTGCCCCTCAGGGAAATTATGGCGTGTAAATAATCACCGTGATCCTAACAGTGACAGTACAGCACTCACAATGTTCCACTTACAAGCTTGTTGGACCCTCAGAACCACCCTGGTAGGGAGGTGCTGTTATTGTCCCCACTTTCCAGATAAGGAAATGGGTAAACAGATGCCAGGTGACCTGCCCAGGGTCACACAGCCAGCAAGTATCTGAGGGTGGATTTGAATTCAGATCTTCCTAATTCCAGACCCAGCACTCTAACCACAGCATGAACTGGCTACCACATAGATGACTGTCTATAACAGATCCACCTATCTGTCTGTAATCTAGCTGTCCTTCCATCATCCCTCTATTCATACCCCCCTCCCTCTCCTTCTCTCTCTCTCTCTCTCTCTCTCTCTCTCTCTCTCTCTCTCTCTCTCTCTCTCCCCCTCCCTCCCTCCCTCCCTCTCCCTGTCTCTCTCTCCCCCCATCCCTCCTTTCCTCCCTCTCTCTTCCTCTCTCCATTTTATCTATCCATCCATCTCTTTTATGTATTGCTTGTCTGTCTATCTGTCTATCTACCTGTCCATCCATTTTATCTATTATCTATCTAACCATCTATTGTTCCTCCCTATCTGTGCTCTCCCATATGTATGTATGAGTATGCATTTCTGTGTGGGAACAGTAAGATGCACCATGTTTGGGCGAGAGCACCTTGGACTTACAGACAGAACACTGCGAGGGAGAAATGTTACTTAAGCCTGAAAAGCCAAGCCAGAGTCAACAGCTATCACCTTGTGAAAGGCTTTAGCCGTGAAGCTGACAAGTTTGTATGTCATCTGGGAGGCAAGGGGGCCTCTGAAGGCTCGTGGGCAGATGAGAAGCACAGAAGGTGTTCCAGGACAAAAACGTCCTTTTCTCTGGCAGAAGTCATTGGTGGTCGGCCCCACAGTCCCTGCCACAGAAGGCGATACTCTCTCCCACAGGTAGATGTGCATGTTTCAATCCACAGTGACTCAAGGGCACGTTACCTGGCCTTAAAGCCAGCCTACAGAAATTAACACATTTGCTGACACTCCCTACTCCCTCTTACTGCCAGAGATGCTGGTCACAGAAAATACCTCCAAGCAGTTTTCTAATTGTTCAACACTTTTTCTGGGCAGAGAGGGGGAGCCTACCAGAGCAGAATGTTGTATACATCGCTAACAGACTCACTGACTCTTTCTGCAATCTTTGCAGAGAGAGGGTAAAGCTTTATTCCAAAACAACTCAAGAGGCATCAATTCTGAAAGATAAATGTGAATGTAACCAGAAGAGATTTATGCTCCCAGCCTCTGGCTGTCAGCATTCACATCAGAGCTGGTCTAGGCCAAATACCACCAAGCCAGAAACCACCCACCTGTCCAGCCTCCCACTAACACGATATTAATAGCCCATGGAAAAATCAACATGAAATTTTGTGTTGTGCCTTCACTATAGACCCTCTGTTTTTCAGGGTTGAAAATTGAAGTGAAAGCAAAGCAAGGAAAAGCCTGTGCATTAGGGACCCCACGGTTTCACAGAAGCTTGGCTTTGCCCTCAGGCCTCAAGGACTGGGTGTCCTCTGTCCTCATGAAGAGCCAAGCTCCACTCTGGGTGCCTGAGCTCAGAGCCTTCCTGAGCTTTCACACCAAAGGGGTGCCTACCACCAGGCAGAAGTGGGACTGAATGCATAAGCTGATCGGACTCCTGTCTGCCAGACCCCCTCAGCCCAGCTCTGTCCAGCTTTAATCAGAGTTGGGGTCTCACTGTAGTTTCTGTTTCTTTTGTTTTTAAGACCTACTCTGGATCATCAGATGGTGCTTTTTAATTTTTTTATCGAAGGGCAGAAAACAAGTGCATTGTGGTGAGCATTCTTAAAGAAATGGTCAGGGAACACAATACCACAGGGGCTAGATTTCTTCTCAGGCATTCAAAAACACAGTTTCTGTGCATCCTAAAATACCAGTACAGAGTGAAGGAATGCAGGGCCAGGAGAGCCATATCCACACCAACCATAACAACGTAAACAAAAACATCACTCAAAGGCAGCCAGGCCTGAGTGACTGCCCTGCCCAGCCTGGGTCCAGAAGTGGTGAAATGCACAACCCTCCTGTGGAGAGAAGTGGGGACGCCCGGTACAGAATGTCGTATACACCATGTGCTGAAGTCGCCGTGTGGTGGCCTTAGCTATTTCTTATTTGAAGGGATAACATAGCTAGATATGGCTGACATAAATGTCATATAAAATTTATTATTTTCACAGCAACAACAATTATAATTATAATTTAAGAAAATAGAGAATTTCTCAGGTATGGACTTCAGCCTACACTCCATCCAGTGGACACAATGAGGGCCTATTCTCTTTCTCCCCTTCTAATCTGAAACTCTCTTTTAAAGACTCAGTTCCAATGCCAGTTCTGATCTCCATTGCTCTTAGTGCCCTCTCTCCCCACCTGCTTCAATTCCCTCCTATTCACCTTTCTGCCTCATTGCTCCCTCCCTTGTTCAAATGGAAACTCCCTGAGGGCAGGACTCCGTGTAACCCTTGCCCTTGCACCCCCGGCACTGTATATAGCCTTATACAGGGGACTCTGAGGTCCATAGCCCACTCTCACCCTAGTAAGAGGCAGTGGGAGATAATAAATGATCACCAGTCCCCCCCCACGCACATTCAATAGCCCTGTCTCATAAAATTACCCATTTTTTGTAAAAAGCAGGCTCCTGACAAAGTCCAGCACATTTCTCTGTGTCCCAGTGATGAAAACAAAGGAGATTTATGCTGACCCTCACTGTTCAGTCCATCCCCACCATTTACCTCCCAGCACTGCTTAGTTTCTCTTCATACACCTCACAGATCACGACATGGGCCTCCTCTCCATCCCAGGAGGGTTCTGGGCTTTCCCAGGACTTTCAGTCCATGGGGATCCTAGGGCAGCTCCTTCTCCATCCCAGGAACAAGTAAAAGAGGACAAAGACAGATGTAAGTGAGGAGGAGGAAATGCAGACCAGCTGAAGAGAAGGGACTGGGCCAAACACGAAGGGATCTTCCTTAAGCAGATGATTTACAAGCTATGAAGCTACATTTGTAAATACATTTTCAGAGCCAATCTGCAACCAGCAGTCAAAGTTCAAAGATACAGTCTTAGGTCAGGATGAAGTGGAAATGTCCCCTTTATTCTGTGTAGGAACCACAGAGCAGCTTAGGGGGGAGGGGGCATCAGGAGGCTCCAAAGGGTAAATGTTACTTTAATTTCATGTCACCAAACTGCCGTGCCAGTCTCCACCTGTCTATAAAGTAGTCCCATTACCTCTGTTATAGGGTTAAAAATGCTGGAGAGACTGGTTACAGCAAGAGCAGAGTTATATATTAACTGCCTTGTCTCCATCTTGGAACACTGAGGCCAGTAGACGGAGTGAACATTAGAGAAAGGATGAAGAAGTAATGGTAAGAGGCAAATGGACTAAGCTGTTTCAAAACCCTAGGACCCCATCCCACCTCTTCCCATCCCACCCCATCCCACTCCACCCCACCCCATCCCACCTCTACCCATCCCAACCCACCCCACCCCATCCCACCTCTTCCCACCCCACCTCTTCCCATCCCACCCCATCCCATCCCAGCCTTGGAGATGATTTAATCACACTTAGTAAATGCTGTACTTTGAATGATGTCATGTTTTGATCTTCTCTGTTCTGGGTTTGTTACTGAATAAAATAGAGAGCACCTATGCTGGTATTTTGAACCTGGGAAGTTGCCTTCTTTTGGTATTATATTACATTATGGCGTAGTCTGTAAGGAGTACAAAGCATAGTGCCTCTATTTGTTCCAGGATCCATAGCCATTTAGATTGAGATTGTAAGGCCAAGGATCCTGGAGGGGTGGAATGTGATAGTAATGGCAATTAAAGATTCCCCTGTATTGGCTTGGTTTTCAAATTGATTGTATTAAAACCCAGAGCTTGTTAATCCCACCTGTGGGATGGACTTTTTGATGTGAAAAGAAAGTCCTGACTGGGAGGAGCTGGTGACGTAGATTTGGAGAGACAAGAGAGAGGCGGAAGTTCTTTTTGGAAGCAGCACCTCGTGAAGAGGGAGAGACTAAGAGATTGCTGGTGGCCGCTTTGAATTGCCCTGGACTTTTGAGACCTGCCCCCTGAGCTGCCAAGGACTGAGGAGACATGGCTGTTTTGCTGGTACTTTGTCTGTCTGTTTTGATGTTATTTTGCCAGATTTGTCCACTGGTGAAAGACTGTCCTGTTGAAGAAGTCCTGGAACCTGGCATTTGGTTAAGAAGGCCTGAGACTGTCCTGCAGACAGAGAGTGAATACTGTCCACTGGTGAGGGACAGTACTGAGAGTGAATACTGTCCACTGGTGAAGGACAGTACTGTTGTTGCAGGGGTCTGGAGACTGTCCGGCAGACAGAATGAATACTGTCCACTGGTGAAGGACAGTGCTGTTGTTGCAGGGGTCTGGGAGCCTTTCTGTTGGTTTAGAAGCCCTGAAGAAGGATTTTCTTGTTGTATGTTTACAGAAATCCTGGGAGAGGGCTTTGCTAATGTGTTCAGGGGTTCTAGGACTGTTCTACAGACAGAGGATAAATTCATGAAGGGACTGACAATGTATCTTATGGCCTTGCTAAGCCTTGTCTCCCCAGGAACTAAGATTGCTGAGAACTTGCCTCGTGTCAAGATGAAGAAAAGACCTCCATTTGGGTATTAAGTGCTGTGTTTAAACTTGATGTAACTCTGGGGTAGATTCAATTGTGATCCAGGGGTGGGGAACTTTTGACCTTTTTGTGTTCTATGGTTGAGCAAATGAATGTATTTTACTTATGTTTGGAAACTAATCTCCATTTGAGAAGAGGGGCTTCCTGGTGGACTTAATTAAGGTATAGCCTAGGGGTGGAGAAGTATTTGGAACAGAGACTTTGTAATTGATTGAATGATTGGAAGATCCTGGGGTGGGGTAGGCCTTGGAGATGATTTAATCACACTTAGTAAATGCTGTACTTTGAATGATGTCATGTTTTGATCTTCTCTGTTCTGGGTTTGTTACTGAATAAAATAGAGAGCACCTATGCTGGTATTTTGAACCTGGGAAGTTGCCTTCTTTTGGTATTATATTACATAACCCCATCCAGAACTCCAGCGGACTGCCCTGTATCCATCCTCCCTGATCACTCCTTTGGTTTATACCCTGCCTCAAGAAAGCTTGCTTGCTTCAAGGAAAAGTAAAAAGATGCCACAATGACTTTACTATAATCAATCTGAAGTTTTAGGAGGAAGTAAAATGCTATTCATCTTTTCCCCAGATTTGCAAAGCAGAATTTGTTTAGAAGAAAATAATCACTATTGGGTTTTTAACCCCCTCTTCTCTTATCCCCTTGCAATTTAAATCCAATTTAATAAGCACTGTGATAAGAGAATTTTTCTGTATCGTCCGTATGACCACCATTTCATCAAGAGAGCTGGTCACACAACTAGCTAGAGGTGGCAGAATTTAGCCAATCAAATTTTAGCTCTGGTGATTAACTGGTGATAAGAGAATTTCTGGCTCAGCTTCATTACCTCTCTTAAGTTGAGAATGTCAAGTAACTAGGTATAGTTCCTGTGTTAAGTCTACAAATTCCAACTTTATCCCCAATGTTTACTGACTAGTTTATTTTACCTACTGTAGATCTTCCCCTTCTATCTGTTCTTTAAGATGTAAATCTTTACCTCCTCCTCCCCTCAAATTGCATTGTATCCATCCTGTCTCCAAACTAAAACTTACAAAAGATTGTTGGAACTGCTGCCTGTGACCTACTACTGGTCTTTGTATGCTATGTGTCTGTGCTCTAAACATTCAATAAACTGGTTATTAAGATGGGCCTGCATTGGTCAGTATGATTGGCAGCAGTGCCTCTGGACAAATTCTTGGATGATTTTTATGGTAGCACTGATTCAGCTCCTGATCCTTGAAATAGCCTTAGGTGAAAGCATATTTAAGGGAGAAAAAAGCTAAAAACTTCCTTTTTTGTTTCTCTAGAAATATTATTAATCCAGCCTAAAACCCTTTGCAGACTTTTCTCTTTAGGGAAATGGAAAAAACAGAATCTTTGAAATGAAATAAAGAAGATAACCAAACAATTCTTGTCTTGATAAGTTCATTGCCTCCATAGCCACCATAGGCAACTAAGAGAGATGACCTCTTTTGTACTGGAGGTTAAGGTAATGATCATAGGAAGAAATTCTTCAGTCATTAAGGGCAGTCAGTAGTCCAAGAAGGAACTGAGTTGTGAAACTTCTGCCTGGTTACTGTATTTTTAACATTTTATGATCTTTTCCTTGTTCAAGATTCCTACAAGTGTTAACCCAAAATCAAGTTGGGGAGGTCATTTCAGAGAGCACAGGGGACTGTGTCAGCTTGGACCACTCTATCAAGTTAGAAATGGCTCAGATATGTTAATGTTACAATGAACAGAATTGATTTTGCCATTCATTAACATATTATTTTATAGAGTGATTCTGGGAGTTCTTTCAAATGAATCCAAACATTGTTCATTCAAAACTTTGGCAGCAAGTGTTCAGTCAAATGTGCTGGTTTAAGGACTGCTGGCAACTACTTGCAAGTGTGACTTAACAACCCAAAACTGTACTATGTACACCTTACCCTGTGTCACATTCCTTTTCTAGGCTTCCGAGTCTACTTAGTACTTCCCCACATAGCCACGGAGGTAAGGATAGAAAAAAAGGAAAGAGGTAGCCTTTCAAGAACAAGACCTGAGGCAAAGGAGAGGTTTGATGTCACTTCTCTGACTTAAGAGTTTAGCTCACATTAGCAGAACAAAAGATTTGCTTGTGTAGAATCAGTATTTCAAGCCTATCTTATCATGCTTCCAGAAATCACATTAATGCTAGGTCAGTTGGTAGATGCTAAGATAAGAAATTATGGGCAGGGGAAAATGCATACATTCCCATGAGAAAGGATGTGCTATGTAGGAAGAACAGTGAAAACCACCTGTTCACCTTGCCAAACTTATTCCCAGAATGTTCTAATCACAACATGGTCACTATGGCCCAATAACTATACCTTTAACAATCCCCTAACTTTGTTCATTGCTCACACTATCACCCTTTTGTGTTTCACCTTTGTACTGCCCTCAGTTTGTCTTCCTAATCCAGTTGTAATATGACAAATTAGTTAACTACACTCAACTTTGGGGAAAAAATGTGGTCATGACATCTGCTTGTGTGCTGTGATAGTAATGGCCATTAAAGATTCCCCTGTATTGGCTTGGTTTTCAAACTGATTGTGTTAAAACCCAGAGCTTGTTAATCCCACCTGTGGGTGGGCTTGTTGATGGAGACTGTCCTGCAGACAGAGTGAATACTGTCCACTGGTGAAGGACAGTGCTGTTGTTGCAGGGGTCTGGGAACCTTTCTGTTGGTTCAGAAGCCCTGAAGAAGGATTTTCTTGTTGTATGTTTACAGAAATACTGGGAGAGGGTTTTGCTAATGTTTTCAGGGGTTCTAGGACTGTTCTACAGGCAGAGGATGAATTAATGAAGAGACTGGCAATGTATCTTGTGGCCTTGCTAAGCCTTGTCTCCCCAGGAACTAAGATTGCTGAGAACTTGCCTCATGTCAAGATGAAGAAAAGACCTCCATTTGGGTATTAAGTGCTGTGCTTAAACTTGAAGTAACTCTGGGGTAGATTGAATTGTGATCCAGGGGTGGGGAACTTTTGACCTTTTTGTGTTCTATGGTTGAGCAAATGAAGGTACTTTACTTATGTTTGGAAACTAATCTCCATTTGAGAAGAGGGGCTTTGTGGTGGACTAAATGAAGGTACAGCCTAGGGGTGGAGTAGTATTAGAACCAGGACTTTGTAATTGATTGAAAGATTGGAAGGTCCTGGGGTGGGGTAGTCCTTGGAGATTATTTAATCATGCTTAGTAAATGCTGTATTTGGAATGATGTCATGTTTTGATCTTCTCAGTTCTTGGTTTGTCACTGAATAAAATGGAGAGCCCCTATGCTGGTATTCTGAACCTTGGGAAGTTGCCTTTCCTTGGTGTTACAGTACACATGCCCACTGTCTGACTCTTCCCTTGTGTCCATAAGTGATAAAAATTACTTTGTTTAAAACAGAGAAATGTTAAGTATAGAGTCGATTCATCAACATTTGTGCCTTTCAATATTCTCTCTATGAGTCAGAGAGACAGGATGGATAGAACAGTGGTCCTACTCTACCTCATATTGGGTTTTCCAGCTCTGGGAAGAGGCAGATATCAATAGCTGGCTCTCTAGAAACTTTACAATCATTCAAGTTTTGTCTCTGGGACCTTTGTTCTTTTTTTATCTCCCCACCCTCAACCTCCAAGGAAATGGATGAGCAGTTTGGAAAATAGATTGTAAACCTGGCAGGAAGACATGATACTGTTCTGCTGTGAGAGGTCAATTATCTGCACATCTGAAGGAGCCCTCCATTAAAGATATAATAATCTTTTATTTGTCTTTATGATTTCATCTTTCAAAGAATGGGGAAATCGATAAGGGGAAACGATCCCTTCATCTTAGAATTGTGAGAGAGGACAAGAAAGCAGGACATAGTCTGTCATGAATCTTAGATTTTCAAAGAGTGAATTTCAAATGGTTCAGGACAAAGGTAGAATCCCAATGGCTAAAATTCTAAAGAGGAAGTCAGCTCAGGAGTTGGGAAGCACCCAAGAATGAAATTCTAAAGACACATTCTAAGAGTGATAATGACAAGGGGAAGGTTTTGTAATAGATACTAATATGGGAGACTTTTTGTTAGATAATGGAGCAATTAAAAAAAATCAGGGGAAACAGCTGCCAAAATTCCTCAACAATCTAGAAATGCTGCTCAATTCAAGAGAGAAATAATCATGCTTAATATGAAATTGAATTTCAAGATAAAAAGGAAAAGTCAGAAAGCACCAAGATCTTGGTGAGTTCAAGTCACCAGTCCCAAATGGAATACAATTCAGAGAAATAAAGGGCCTGGCAGATGTGACTGCTGAATCACTGCCAGTGAGCTCTGAAAGACAGTGGAAAACAGAAAATTCGCCACAGAACTGGAGAAGTGCAAATGTTGCAAAAACAAAAGCATAGATAACCCTAAACAAAAATTACTCTGTGGTTCTCTGAGGTTGTGAGATTCCGTAATAGATACGAGTTCTTCCAGCATTCTGGAATAGTTTGTCTCAGCCTGAGGTCTTCAATTCATCAAGGGCAGTGAGATTTTTCATACCAACTTTGGGTTTCAATTTACTGTAAGTCATTTTGTTTGGTTCATTCTAATTACAAAGTTATTTTCCTTGGCAGAGAAAAGATAAAAAATAAATAATTAAGCAAATCTGCCTTTTCTCCATCAATCATGACCATCCATTTGTCCAGAATAATAGTCCTTTCTCTTCTTTGATCATCTTTTATTGGCTCTAAATTATAGACAAATTGATGATGTATATTGGAGGAAGAAATAGCCACAAGGGTAGATCCCTATGTGGATGAAAATACGTACTTCTAATTCCCACCAAAAAAGCTTTCAAAACACCAAGTTCAGATCATTCTTATCCTTAGCAGCATTTGTGACACTCTCTTTAATGGGACCATGCCATACTTTGATTTTTATCCTTCATAACCTGTCCTTATTTCCATTCTTCTACATGATTTTTCAAATATGGGTGATAACTACTCTGTATATCTACAGTGATCTCTGTAAAGTGGATGGCTAATCATAGGCAAAGATCTGTTGCACATATTCTGTGAATTATTTTAGTGAGTAAATCTATGGAGGCTAGGTATCTCTCTGTTTGGCCCAATATGCTTAATAAATTTGTTTATTGATTGAAAAAATCATTACTTGATTATAAAGTTAATATTTAAATAAAAACCAACTAGACTTGCTTTGCAACTATTTACATGTAAATAAATGATTTTGCTGCATAAAATGCCACAACTTTCCAGTCTCTTGGCCTTTACTCTCTATCAGGCTTCTCTGTCCATTTGTTCTCTTTCACAGTTTTCTTCCTTTGTATTTATAGTTATTTGATAGGCACAGTGTTTTTCCAATTTTGTTTCTTTTTGTTTTTTCTGCTTTGCATCCTTCCATAGGTAAAACTAAGACAGTAAGTTGAAGTACAGATGCTGATCAGCATTTGTAAGGGGAGCTTGCTTACCAGCAAGTTCCTTCTACTCACAAAATCCCATCTGTACTTTAAAAAAATCACAGAAGCCTTTACATCGTCTCCATTTCCTCACCCCCATTAAAATATCAATAACTAATTTTTAAAATAATCAACATCAGTAGAGATAAAGGAAAACAGGTCTATTCATAAACTTCTAGTGGTCTGCATATTTTTGGCAAGCAATCTGGCCATCTGATCCACGTTGCACAAAATTGGTCACATCTTCTAATTTAGAAATTCAATTATGGAACAAATATTTGAAGGAAATAGTTCAACTGAGGAGGTGTGGAGCAGAAAGACATGGTATAAAGATTTACGTGTTTAGAGAATGTTAGAGCTAGGAAAAAATAGGTGCTTTTTTATCCAAACCAGCAAACAATAGCATATTAGATAAATTCTGGAATCTTGATGTTTTAGTATTAACAGATGACAAGTTTGAATAAAATCTGATTGTCTCCAGAAGCAAAACTTTGAATAAATGGTAGAACTTAGAAAAGTAAATTTCCACTCATTTTGAGGAAAAACTTCCTAACTAAAAAAACAAGGAATGTTCTGCCCAAATTGTAGATTAGCACTCACATGAGATTTTCAAAATAAAGCTAGATGACCATTTTTCAGGTATAATGTAGGGGCAGTCTTATATGGGCTTGGGTTGGCCCTTGAGGTTTTGTTCAACACTGAAATTCTATAAATTCTTTAATGGATGAGATGTTTCTGAAGACATTCCCATATTCATTATACATGTGGTATTTTTCCAACCTGAATTTGTTACTGATTCCCAAGGCAGGAATTATTGTCAGAGGATTTCCCATAATCATTTCACTGATATTGTTTTTATGTAGTGTGCTTCTTATGATTCCTGATGGATGAATTCTGATCGAAGGTTTTCCATATTTATTATCTGGTACAAATTCTTTTATGTTCAGTCAAGACCTGTTGGATAGGCAAAGGCTCTTCCATACTCATTTCACTTAAAAGTTTTCTCACCAGTATGAATTTTCTTATGTAATCTTTATCTTCTCTCTGAAGACTTTCCCACACTCATTATAAAAGGTTTTTTGTCAGCATGAAGTCTTCCATGTTTCCTAAGGTTTGAGCTGTTGCTGAAGGCTTTTCCACATTCATTACATTCAAAGGGTTTCTCTCCTGTATGACGTCTCCAATGCAATGTAAGATTTGATCTGTTACTGAAGGTTTTCCCACATTTATCACACTCAAAAGGCTTTTCTTTAGTATGAACTCTCTTATGAGCAGTAAGACCTTTTCTGTGGCGAAAGGTTTTTCCACATTCATCACAATCAAATGGTTTTTCTCCAGTATGAATTCTCATATGTTCCAGAAGACTTGCAGTATAGCTAAATGCTTTTCCACATTCATTACATTCAAAGGGTTTTTCTCCAGTATGGATTCTCTGATGTGCAGTAAGATTCCCCTTGTCCAGGAAGGCTTTTCCACACTCACTGCACACAAAGGGTTTCTCTCCAGTATGAATCCTCTGATGTTTCCTAAATGATGAGCTTCTACTGAAAGCCTTCCCACATTCATTACATTTGTATTTCTCTCCAGTATGAAGTTTCCAGTGAACTCTGAGGGATGAGCTGTTGCTGAAGGCCTTCCCACATTCATCACATTCAAAAGGTTTCTCTCCTGTATGAATTCTTTGATGTTCATTAAGTCTTGCCCTCCCTATAAAGGCTTTTCCACACTCATTACATTCAAAGGGCTTCTCTCCACTATGAATTAACTGATGTCTCCTAAGTAATGAGTTTTTGCTGAAGGCCTTTCCACATTCGTTACATTCAAAGGGTTTCTCCCCAGTATGAAGTCTCTTATGTTCAGAAAGTCTTCCTCTCTCTATGAAGGCTTTCCCACATTCATTACAGGAAAAGGGCTTCTCTCCAGTGTGAATTCTCTGATGTTTCCTAAGTGCTGAGCTTGTACTGAAGGATTTCCCACATTCATTACATTCACATTGTGTATCTCCAGTATGAAGTTTCCAGTGATACCTAAGAGATGAATTGTGGCTGAAGGCCTTCCCACACTCATCACATTCAAAGGGTTTCTCTCCAGAATGAATTCTCTCGTGTTCGGTAAGTTTCCCTTTCTCCAAGAAGGATTTCCCACACTCACTGCACGCAAAAGGTTTATCTCTAGTATGAATTTTCTTATGTTCATCAAGTTTTCCTCTCTCTATGAATGTTTTTCCACATTCGTTACATACAAAGGGTTTCTCCCCAGTGTGAATTATCTGATGCTTTTTAAGTGATGAGCTTGCACTGAAGCATTTCCGGCATTCGTTACATTGATATTGTTTATCTCCAGTATGAAGTCTCCAATGATACCTAAGTGATGAACTATGAATGAAGGCCTTACCACATTCTTTACATTGAAAGGGTTTCTCTCCAGTATAAAGTATCTGATGCCTTGTAAATGATGAGCTTTGTTGGAAAGACTTTCCACATTCACTACATTCAAGAAGTTTTTCATCACTATGAATTCTCTTGTGTTCAGTAAGACTTCCTAGGTAGCTAAAGGTTTTTTCACAGTCATTACATTTAAAAGGTTTCTCTCCAGTATGAATTCTTTTATGTTCAGTAAGACTTACTGGGGTCTTAAATGCTTTTCCACACTCATTGCATTCAAAGGGTTTCTCTACAGAATGAATTCTTTCATGTATAGTGAGTTTTCCCCTGTCTAAAAAGACTTTCCCACATTCATAACATACAAAGGGTTTCTTCCCAGTATGAATTCTCCGATGTCCTCTAAGGGAAGACCTGTTGCTGAAGGCTTTCCCACATTCATATGGTTTTTCTTCGTTAAGTTTTTTGTGATATTGGATAAGGTCTGTATGATAACTAAAGGACTTCCTGGATTTAGCAGATTTCCAAAGCTGCTTACCAGAAAATTTATCACATTTAAGAACGTTTAAATACTTCTGGGAGCTCTTTATACACACACCACATTTGTAGAAACTTTTTGTCTCTGCAGTTTTCTGCTGTGGAACAAGGATTAAACTTAGACTGAAATTTTTCCCAAATGTATTAGATTTATGAGTGATTGTCATTTGTCTGGATTTTCCCTCTCTGTTGTTCTTTTGCCTCTGTAGCCTGACATCACATTCCCAGTCTTCTCTCAATTGGTAGCCCCAAGGACCATTGTGTCTTTTCTTATATGACTTTCTCATAAAAATGTCCTGCTTTGCAACTGACTCCATGGTATTCCGCCTTGTTTCTTGAATGAGGAAATCTGAAAGAAATGAAAGTGTCAATATTTGCTGTTCTCCAAAATGAGGGAAACCCTTCTCCATGAAGAAGAAAGAACACTGGGAAAGTACATAACAAACATTATTATGAGGGAGCAGAAGTTCAAGTTAATTGAGAAGCTACTAACATAAAATGTTTCTGATTTAAATGAAATTAAAGCTCTAGGACAAAATAGCTGTTCATCATTTGCCTGGACTTTCCATCTTGGTTACCTTTCTATCTCTGAAAACACATTCCTTGTCTTCTCATTTGGACTCATTATTGGTAACTGGCAAATTATTTAAATTTTCAGAAAGGGAAAACAGGCCAATTTTTCAAAATAAGGACTGATAAGCCTGATTCCAATTTCTGAAAAACTTTTAAAATCTATTAACAGGTGACCTGGAAGCACTAAAAAACAGAGAATAATGCTAAGGCCTGGTATGGGGTCAGTAGGAACCAGTTGTGCAAACTCAACTTTATTTCTCTTTACAGATAAATTTTCTTGATTAGTTGCTGAGAATAGGCAAGAAGTACTGCGTACCTAAAGTTTAGATTTTTAGCAATATATTTGTTAAAACCTCTCAATATATTTTTGTGGACAAGATGTAAATAAGTCTATTACAGGACAATGCATCTTAACTAATCTTAAGCCACACTAAATGATGAAAACTACCTAGGGCAACTAGGTGGCACAGTGGATAGAGTGCCAGTTGTGTTGGCAGGAAGACCTAAGTTCAAATCCAGCCTCAGACACTTATAAGCTTTGTGACTCTAGACAAGTTACTTAACCCTGTTTGCCTCAGTTTCCTCATCTATAAAATGAGAAGGAAATGGCAAACCATTCTAGTACCTTTGCCAAGAAAATCCCAAATGGTGTCACAAAGACTCAGACTCAACTGAAAAGACTGAAAAACAACATTGTCTACGTAAAATGGTGCCAGTCAGACCATACTTGAAGGATTGTGTTCAGCTATAGGCCCATTTTTTTAATATTTTGAAAAAATAAATTGTTACTGAAATCTTTTACTTTTATCACCTGCATTTCCCAATGTATCTTTCCATTTTCTCCTGCCCACACTAAGAACCATCTCTAAAAAACAAAAAGAAAAAAATTCTAGTTTCTCAGAATTAAAAAAAAAACACATTAAAAGAGACTGGTATTATCTGCAGCATTTCATACCCATAGTCTCCCACATCTACAAAGAAGGATGACACCAGTCAGTCAACAAATAAATATTTACTGAGCAGTTTCTAAATGCCAGGCACTCTGCTAAGAGCTAGGATCCAAAAAATAAAGCAAAAACAGTGCCTGCCCTCAAAGAGTTTACATCCTAATGGCACAAATTAAGAGGGGCTTCCCAACCCCAAATTCCAGCTCTGGGAGGGATCAAGCATGCCTACAGGAAGCACTCCCTTCCCTCTTGCTCCAGAAGCCATCTTCCGAGCTCTGCCTGAAGGTTCTGACCATGCAGCTCCTGGCCAGCTCTCACTGTTAGGAAGTCCTCCTTGACTGCAAGCCTAAACTTTCCCCTTTTCACCTTTCACTCACTGCCACCAGCTCACAGAAAAACATCCATCATAGCCCCTTGAACAAGACATCTTTTCAAATAACTGGAGACAGTGATGTTCTCTGAGTCTTCTCTCAAAGTATGCCTATTCCTTCTATCAATCCTAGTAAAGCATGAGCTCAGGGTTCCTCTTAAACACGTATTTCAGGGTTGGGGAACTTGTGGCCTCGAGGCCACATGTGGCTTTCTAGGTCCTTGAGTGCGGCCTTTTGACTGAGTCCAAGTTTTATAGAACAAATCCCTTTATTAAGGAAGTTTGTTCTGTGAAGGCTGGATTCAATGAGGACCTAGAGGGCCATGTGTGGTGGTTCCCCACCCCAGACATATTTCCTTAAGACAAAAGTGAAAAACAGAGAAATAGCAGGAAAATGGTTTCTTGAAGTGAGAGGTGAGGGCATATCACGGAAGGAATCTTAACCCTTTCCCACAGACCTGGGAGACTCTGGCGAGACAGCTCCATGACTGATGTCAGAGGTACCAGGCTTTCACTGGAGAGCCGTACTACAGAGTGCAGTGATCCTTGTCTGCCTGGTTGCCACTCACTCACCTGGGCAAGGGCCTCTTGAAAGGTCCCCCTCTGGTGTCCAAGGGACTTCACCCCTCTGCAACTGGGAGAGCACATCTGGCTGAAAAACCAGAAGCCCTGCTCAAAGAGAAAGAAAAGGCATAGAGAAATATCTTGTAATTCAATCCTAGGATATTTGCTCTTCAGCAGAAGAGATTATCCCAGGCAGGCGCTGGGCACAAGGAGCGTCTGAAGAATGTTCTCAGCTGTATTCCCAAAAAGGAAGGGGAACATCGGTTGGAGCTGATTTGGGCTCTGAAAAAAAATTAATTTACCTGCCCTACTCTGCAAAGGAGATAAGAAACTTTCATGTCTTCAGGTATCTGTATGGGGGCTTTTGAATAAAAGCTTTGACCAAGGAGAAACAGAGACTGGGGAAGGTAGGGACTCAGGGACAACCGAGTGAAGCTACAACTTTCCAGTCTCAGAAGCAGGCACAGAGAGCAGAAACACCTCATCTCTTCATCTTGTGTGATTTAGGATTCTCTACTGTATTTGTTGTTGAATATCCCTGGAAAACAAGCCAAACCTCAGGTGAACAAGGCAGAGACCCAGCTGCCTCTGGCAAGGAAGGGTGACATGGAAGTTACAGGGGAGAGTTGTCCTCACCCAAGGAGACCAGGTTCCTATAGTTCTCCAGCATCACGTCCCTGTACAGCTGCCTCTGAGCCAGGTTCAGCTGCCTCCACTCATCTTGGGTGAAATCCACTGCAACATCCCTGAATGTCACTGGTTCCTGAAAGAGTAAAGATGGGCCTGCTTACTTAAGGGATATCTCCCCCATTCATCATGGGGGAGATGTACAGTTGGGTAGGATAGAAAGGGACTGATCTTCAAGATGCTGAAGGCTTTGAAAAGTCTATATCTAATACTAACTGAGTATGAATGAATGAACAAAAAAGCATTGCTTAAGGGCTTGCTATGTGCCAAGCACCAAGCCAAGGGGATATAAAGGGAAAAGGTTAGATGGTCCCTACTCTCAAGAAGCTCACACATAATCGGGGAGACAACACTAGCAGGCCTGTAAGTGCTGGGGGAGGATACCAAGGTCCAGAGGCCCTTAGGTTACTGAAGCCTTTAAGATGATGGTTCCCAGACACTCCAGGCCATAGAGGCAGGACATATGGTAAGGCCTCCAGGACTTTAGGAGGCAGGCCCAGGGCAGATGGCAAACTCTGGTGGTCTTCCATCTCATCAGGAGGAAGGGAATGGCTGACTTCCATAAAGACTAGGGAAAAAGCAAAGAGGGAGAGCACTCTTCCCCAACCCCGGCCATCCCAGGCAGGCTGGTGGAAGTTCTTTCCCCCTCCTGGCTGTGCTGGGTCTTACCTTGTGGCTAAATCTGCAGCTCAAAGGCTTTTTTACTTGCTCACTCAAGTTCACCCCTACAATGATGGTTCACCCCAAGTGACCCCCAAGGGATTCAGACACTTTACTCGTCACTTCTCGAACGATAAATTAATATAATAAACATGCATCTTAAAGCTAAATACCCAATACTGACATAAAAAAACACAAAACTAATGCTAATTAATTTCTAACTTGATTAATATTAGCAATCACTCTTAATTACCAATCCCCAAGTATAAAGTAGAACTACCCAGAAGGCATGGGACAAACTTCATATAAAGTTCAGCGTTCTCCCCATTCTCCAGGTCCAAAGGTGATCATGTCCTCTCACCTGAAACCATTGCCTCCCTCACTCTAGGACCCTAAGCACAGAGTTCTCTCTCAGTCAGTCCAAAAGGCACTTATTAAACACAGCCAAAGGTTGCCCTGCACAGAGCAAGGACCCTGGGCAGATATGAAGATAAAGAAAACACGTTCTTGGTCTGAGGACAATTCCCAATGTAATCGCACAACAGTTCTCACGCATTTTGGTCTGGGGAAGGGAATAAGCACTTCTATCAATGCCTATTACATGCCAGGAGCGGCGATCAGTGCTTTTACAAAATGGTAGCTTTCAGGATTCCTTTATATTCTTAAAAGTTATTGAGGATGGCCTCCAAAAGCTTCTTTAATGTAGGTTATCCCTATCAATATGTATCACATTAGAAATTAAAACTGCTTAGTATTATTATAAAACTAGTTTGGGCCTCGTAAAGTCCCTGAAAGTATCTCAAGGACCCCCAGGGGTCTCTGGACCAGGCTCTGAGAGCTGTTGTACCAGAACGTATACAAGTAAACAACACAAAAATGACACTTGGTGGGACCATCAGAGAGATGTCCCCAACAGCTGAGTGCAGCAGACTAGGCTGCTGACACTTCCCAGCTGTGTGACCCTAAGAAAGGGACTTCACCGTTCTCTGCCTGTTTCCTCGTCTGTAAAATGGGGATAATAGTAATAACACCTTCCTCCCCGAGTTGTTCAGAAGATCCAATGAAATAACCTTTGGAAAGGGCTCGATCACTATCTCACGCAAAGAAGATGCTTAATAAATGTTAATTTTCTTCCTTCCTTGCCTCCCCTACTCCCCAAAGAAAAATAAAAAGCTTTGTGTGGGAAAAAGCACTGTTGACAAAGGTAAAGAAAGTCAGGAGGGGCTTCATGGAGGAACCAGAGCTTGTATTGGGCCACACAGAGAGAGGAAATGAAGTTCCAGGGACTTCACTGGTCCAGAAAAGGCCCCCTGTGGACATAGGCCACTCACAGGTGGAGAGAGCCCTGAGAGGTTTCAGTGACTTGCCCAAGGTCACCCAGGCAGGCTGGGTCAGAGACGGGACCTGAGTCCAGGCCTTGCTGACTCTGAGATCAGCTCTCTCTGTCCCACCACCACAGTGCCCCCCTCTAAGGAGGCAGAAATGGGGGTGGGAAATGCAGGAAAGCCAGGGGACAGAGCACAAACACAGAGGCGGGAGAGTCAGGAAGATTTGGGGTGCCCTACTCTGGCTGAGTCATGGTATATTTCAAAAGGAACTGCATGAAGATACTTAACAGCAACTCTTTTCATAGAGGCAAAGGAAACGAAGGGGATGACCATGAACGGGAGAAGGGCTCGACAGACTACGGCTCATGAATCCAATGGACACCGCTGCTTCAGAACAAACTGTGAAAAGGGCAGCCTCGTGTCTGAACGAGCAAGTCCACCAGCCGCCGGGCCAGGAGGCAGGAAGAGCCGGGGTCAGAGCTCACTTCAGACACTGATCAGCAGCTGTGCAGGAAGCCACTGAACCTGTCTGCCTCAGTCTCCTCACCTGTAAAATGGGGATAACAGGAGCACCTACCTCCCAGGGCTGTGCGGCTCCAATGACATAACATCTGGAAAGTGCTTAGCACAGTGCCTGGCACAGAGCAGGCAAGATACAAATGCTAGCTCTTCTGTTATTAAGTTTAATCAGTATTACCATATTAATTAATACTTATTATATTATAATCAGCAAGCATTTATTAAGTGCTGAACTAAGGACTGGAGATGCAAAGAAAGCCAGAAGACAACTAGGCCCTACTCTCAGGGAGCTCCCAGTCTAACGGGGGAAACGACACGTAAATAACTACATATACACAAGGTCTATACAGGACAAACTGGAGGTAATCCCGCAGGAAGGCCCTAGTAGTACGGCGATCAGGAACGGCTTCTGGCAGAAGGTGGAGCTTTGCACGTGACAAAGGAAGCAGAGATGAGGAAAGAGAGCTCCAAGCATGGAGGACAACCAGGGGAAATGCCCTGAGTCAGGAAATGGGGGCAGCATCTGGTGCAAGGCCCAGCAGGAGGCCCAGTGTCACAGGACTGCAGGGCACTGGTGGGAAAAAACTTGGAAGGCAGTAAGGCACCAGGTCACAGAGGGCCTCAGAGGTCAGAGGAGGTAACAGGGAACCACCAAGGTTGATGGAGCCCAAGTCTCTAGGAAGAGCAGTCTGAAAGCTGAGAATGGACAAGAATGGGGAGAGGCGTGATTTAGGGAGACCAGCCAGCAGGCCAGCGCAATGGTGACGAGGCGGTCGGTGCTCGGCCCAGGGTGGGGCCAGCGTCAGGGAGACAGGGAGCAGGGGAGAAACACTGGGAAGGCAAAGAGGACAAGGCCTGACAAGAGATGTGATACAGAGGGACGGGATAAGAGAGAAGCTCAGCACTGAGGCTGCGAGCCCATGGGGTTTGGGCCACGGTGGTAGCCCAGACAGTCATACTGATTATAACTTAATAATATGACAGCTAAGGACAGGAAGGGGGAAGGGTTTGGAGCGAAAGATCACAGGGTCAGTTTTGGACATGCTGAGTTCACAAAGATGTCTATGGGGCATCCTGTTCACAATGTCTGATAGGCCGTTAAAGATGGGATGCTGGAAGTCAGGAGAGGCTAGACCTTTCACAGGCTGTACACATGAGAATCCTCTGTGCAGAGATGATAAGTGAATCCTCGAGAGCTGCTGAGACCCCCAAGTGACACAGTCCAGAGAGAAGAGGGCCCAGGACAGTGGGCCACCCCTGGCTGGCAGGCGAGACCTGGATGAAGGTCCAGCAAAGGAGACTGGGAAGGCCAGGCCAGCAAGGTCAGAACTGATGCAGAGTGAAGTGAGCAGAACCAGGAGAAGACGCCTGCCCTCTGATGAGCCACAATTCCAGAAGCCCCCGCTGATGGAGAGGCCATGAACTCAAGACACAGAATGTGGAATTTGTTCTGCTTGACTATGCATGGTACAAGGATATCTCCTTCTTTGTGTTTTTTTTTTTTTTGCATTGGGAGGGATATAGGAGGGAGAGAACATAAATGCTTGTGAACTGAAAAAAAGATTTTTTTTTTAGGAATAGACTGAGATGAACCTGGGGAGATCACATGATGGCAGATGAGGCCTGGAACTTCAGTCACTTCACTGTTCCCAAGACAAAAGGCCATCCTTGTCATTCCAAAAATCTACCACCATGTTGTGCGGCAACAAGTCTGGTGACACAACAAACAGCCTCCGAGGAAGTGAAAATGGGAGTCGTCCAGTGGGCGGTGGGCAGGGGCCCCGTGTGCTCAGGCAAGGAAGCGCGAAGGGCAAGTGGAAAAAAGGCTAACGCCCAAGAAAACCAGGAGTGAAAAAGAAGGTGGGCAGGCCATATGGTGAGAGGGAGAAACTAGAGAGGGCGAGGACCTTGGGCTCCACCGGCATGTGTGACGACAGCAAAAGAGAGTGACACATTGGGTGAATCCCAAGACCAAGCCGGCACTCCTCAGAGTCAGAAAGATCAAAACACGCCTCAGATACTTACTGGCTGTGTGACCTTGGGCAAGTCACTTAACCTCTGTGTGCCTCGGGTTTCCTCAGCTGTAATACCTACCTCCCAGCATTGTCGTGAAGATAAAATGAGATAAAACTTGTAGTGTTTAGATACAAATGCTAGCAGTTATTATTATGAAGATGATAACCCTGTGGAATGACGTGGTAACAAGTCACAAAGGGTGGGTAACCGGGGACCAGCTGTAACCTGCATCACCGGTGGGAATCACACTGATGAGGTCACAGACCCACTTAAATGTCTGCGGAATAGGGAGTGACAGAAAGAGGGTCTGTGTCTAGATGCACAGCGGGAGGAAGGAGGGACTGGACAGGGCACGCAGGGAGATGATGAAAGGCGAGGTCTGCTGGGGTGGCTGGTGGAGGGTCTGCCCCAGAGTTCTGGCAGGGGGATGCACTCTTCCTACTCTACTTCCTGTCACCCAGGCGGGAGCCCCAATTCAGGCCCTCAGCTAAGCACGTCACATTCCTGCTGCCTCTGCTATGGGGATGTCATACTTACCATGACTCTAGAGGAGGGTGGGGAGCCTGCAGCCCTCTAGGTCCTCAAGCGACTGGACCACCCCTGCTCTAGAGGAATACAACCTGGTTAGACCAATGCATCACAGCAGGAGGGGGCTTTGGAAGCCACTGAATCCAGCCTTCTAACTTTACAGATGAGGAAACAGGCACAGAGAGGTTAAGTGACTTGCATCAGGGTTGACAACAATCTCCCTACTGAGAGCCCATCGGACTCAGTAAGTCCTTATCTTCCCTGACCTTCACCTCTGTCCCACAGACAGCCACCTTCCAACATGGCCACAGCTCGGACCACAGCTGATATTTCTTCACTGACCAAATCTCAAATGTGGTGGAAGCAACTTCCAACTATAACCTCTTTCCATGTTCACCTTGCCCATCCATCATCATCCCCTGACCCTGTTCCGCATTCCTATGCTTCTTTCCAATCACGTAAATCGTTCTTTTCACCTGTAAACCATCAGCTCTAATGGAAGTCCAGAGCTAAAGAAATCGACATAATTAATAACATTAAGAGAAGGAAAGGGGGGAGGAAAGGAAGGGAATAAGTATTTCCAGAGCACCGATGTTCTTACCTTTCATATTTGCTTTTGAGGAAATCATTAAAGAACAATTTTTAACAATCATAATACTGTAATACTAAATAAGGGAAGACTGACTTCCAATAACTTCGAACAAAACATTTTATGATAACTATATTAATAGATCAAGGGGAGAGTAGAGACATTGTTTACCTAGATATTATAAAAGGCATTTGGCCAAGTCTCACAAGCTATCCTAGTGGGGGAAAATGGAGATAAACGGGCTAAACCAGGGATTCTGAAATTGGGGTGCATGAACTTACTCTTAGGAATATTTCTGTAACTGTTTTTCAAACTAATCGGTTTCCTCTGTAATCCTATATATTGTATTTTATAGAATGAAAAGCAGAGAGGGGTGATGTTAAAAGGATTGAGAAGTGAATAGAGGAAAGGAGTCGGAAGCAGTGAGTGCAGACAGCCTTTTCCAGGATTCCAGGTTGAGAAAGGCAGGGGAAATATGGGATGACACTTGAAGGGATGGCAGAATCCAGTGAGTTTTTTCAGAATGGGGGAAACCTGGGCATGTTTGTAAATAACAGGAAAGAGCCAGTACACAGGGAGTCGAGATTAGAGAAACAGGAGGTAACTGTTGGGGCAATCTTCTGAAGAAAATGGGGGGAAACAGAGTCAATGGGGCAAGCAGAGAGGTTGGCCCTGGTGATGAGAAGAGACTGGAGTAATGGAAAAGAGAATGGGAGATGATGTCAGAGGGAAGCTAGATGTAGGGAAGGGAGAAGAGGGAGCTCACAGGGAACGGCCTCTGTTCTCCCAAGAGAGTATGAGGAGCAGCCATGGACGGTGGGGGTAAGCCAGAGCTGAGGTTCAGCAAGGTCTGACCATGAAGAGGACAAGGGGATGAGTGGTTTGAGAATAAAGGACAATATCATGTTGAACTGTTTAACTGGGTTGAGAATGAGAAGGTAACAAAATGAGGCCAGGGCAGGGGTGAAGTCCAGGTAAGTACTGAAGGGAGGAGGGATTGGAGGGCATGATGGGGTGGAAGGATATGTTTAAGAGGAGTAAGAGATGTGATTCCTCAAGGCTATGATGGGACGAAGGAACTTCAGTGTTCTTGATCATGGAGGAAGAGCACTTGGGGGTGTGATCACCCCTGTGCGTAGCTCAGCCAGAGTAGGGGGTAAGACACAGAGGCTCAGGAGAATGTGGAGCTGGGGTCTTAGCGCAGTGAGGTCTTAGTACGGGGAAGGATTGGATTGGAGAGGGAAGGTAGTATGAAGTAAAGTCCCTATCACTAATGGGATTCAAGCAAAGACCTTAGAAGGGACCTTAGAAGTATAATAGCCCTTCCCCTCTCTCTGTCTTTCTGTTTCTATATTTGCCTGTGTTTCTCTCTCTCCTCCCTCCCTCCCTCTCTGTTTTCTCTCTCCTCTCTGCCTCTCTCCCACCTCCTCTGTCCATTCTCTCTCTCTCTCTCTCTCTCTCTCTCTCTCTCTCTCTCTCTCTCTCTCCTCTCCTCTCCTTTTTAATCTCTCTCTTACTCTCTCCTCTCCCACTCCTCCTCTCCCCATTCTCTCCCTCTGTCTCTTTCTCTCCCATCTCTCTCTGTCTTCAGAGAACTTCATAGCCTCTGATGTCCCCTTTATTTCTGAAATTCTGATTCTGGGAAGGTAAGGGGCAAGGGGAGGCTCTGTTCTCCATAGAGTACTGTGGTGTACTGGAAATATGACCTACCCATCCAGACCTCTTTTTCTTTACATTCTACATAAGAGTGTTAGGTACCATGACCCCTTAAGCTCTCTCCTGCCTTGAATTATTTACATACTCTCTGACCTCAAAATATTCCATCAGAACATGAGGGAGAACAGCTAAGACTCAAATCTTGGGTTAAGACACATATGATGACTGAAATAAAAAATCAAGAAAAGAAACAAGCCCACTCCCTGAGAGAGGAACTGTAATTCCAACTGACCTGGGAGCTGGCCGCCAGGAGAACAGGAGCCATTGCCTCTTCCTCCTCTTGCTCCTTGAGAAAGGCAGAGTGTTGAGAAAGCAGAGCTGTAGGACAAGGAAGAAGTCGTCAAGAACAACTGCACTGGGCAGCACACGCTCGCCAGGGCACAATCCCTTTCCCAGTAACAGGCTGCTGAGCCCCCGTGTTCCCTGTGGAAGAGAAGTTCTTAACCTTTTCAGTATCACAAAGTCTGGTATAGCCTATGGAGCCCTTCTCAAAATAATGTTTGTTTGTTTGTTTGTTTTGTTTGTTTTTTAAGCAATTGGGGTTAAGTAACTTGCTCAAAGTTACACAGCCAGTTATTTCTGGGTGTGGTGCTAAGTCGATCCCAGGTCATCCCAACACTGGGGCCGGTGCTCTTACTTGCTGAGCCACCTGGCCACCCTTAAGTAATTGGGGTTAAGTAACTTGCTCAAGGTTACATGGCCAGGTGTGTGTGTGTGTGTGTGTGTGTGTTTTAATTCATGCAGGAGATGCTAAATTTCTGTTAAAGGCTAAGAAAAATAAAGACATTTTTCCCCCATAAAAGTTCACAGACCCCTCTGAAATCTATCCATGGACCCCCTGTAGGTCTGTGGACCCCAAGTTAAGAGGTTAAAGGGGATAGGGACAAGCATTTATTAAATACCTACTATGGGCATGACTGTGCATATTATTTCATCTGGTGATCCAGAAACAGCCTCATCACCACTAGAAGTAAGAGAAAGTGAGAGAGAGAGAGAGAGAGAGAATGGGGAAAGGAGAAAGAAGAGAGAGGGAGAGACAGAGAGATGGGAGAGAGCGACAGAGGAAGACAATGGGGAGAGGAGGAGGGAGAGAGGAGAGAGTAAGAGAAAGATAAAGAGGGAGGGGGAGAGAGAGGGAGAATGGGGAGAGGAGGAGGGAGAGAGGAAGAGAAGGGAGAGAGAAGACAAAGACAGAGAGAGGGAGGGAGAGTAGAGAAACACAGGCAAAGACAGAAACAGAGACAGAGAGAGGGGGAGGGCTATTATACTTCTAAGGTCCCTTTCATCTCTGGATCTCTGACTGTATGATACTATTTTCGTATAATAATCAAGGTGAATCACACACTCACCCATACACACATCCTTTCCTTCCTCAAGCTCACAGGCTACAAGGAATCAATCTTCTGGATAACTGGGGGTAATGACCTATAGAGTCTAGTCCAGGCTTAGCTACAAGCCACTTGGCTTCCTACTGTTCCCTCAGTTCTAAATTCACTCAGGAGGCTGCAGGTCAGAAACTGCTCTGGCACCAGCAGCTCCCAGATCTGCTCCTTCCCTTCAGCTTGGGCTCTGAAATCCCAAGGAAAGGCAGGCAGGCAGGAAGAGCATCTTGCTGGATCCTTGCCAGGCACTCTGGAGTCCAAAAGCAAGGTCCTCCATGCAAAGGCTCATATCAATGGTACATCTTGTGCCAAAGGTCAGGTTCTTGGAATCATGACCCCCAGGGCAGCTAAGACCAGAGCTGGGGCAAGGAGCATGGAAGGTAGAGAGGCAGTGGCCTCCATCACACATTTCAACCCAGGGCTACATCTGAATGATGAGGAGAATAGGTCAAGGGGCCTTGCCCACACTAATGGGCACCTGATGTTTCATCAATCCACCAAGTACTACTTAAAGCAAATCCCCTGGGTATGGACACCAGATTAGAATCTAACTCCAGATTCATCCACGTGAACATAAAGAACTACCTACATATACACAGATGAGACTGTACAGTCAGCATGCATTTATTAAGCACCTACTATGTGCCAGGCACTGAGGTAAACACTAGGAATAAAGAGACAAAAAAAAGCCTTTCCCTCAGGAAGCTCACAGTCTATCAGGAGATGAGAGCTGTGACTTGGTCTGTAGAAAAGTAAATAATAATAGCTAATAACAGCAGTTCTTTAGGGTTAGCAAAATGAGTGTTATATCCTGTCATCTCATGCACCTGCTGCCCAAGCTTCTGCTCATGAGCCTGTCCACCCCTTCTGGGTAGGCTGATCCTCAGACAACAGAGATCCCAGGTCTTCTGTGGAAGCCTTTCCAACCAGAGTCTAGCTGGTCACCTCCACCCCCAGTGAGACACCAGAAAGGGCTTCGAAGGGGGAAGAGGACCAACTGTCAAGTGACCAATAGTATGCCACAGGGAATAATGAACAGAGAACTCAGAAGCAAAAAGCCCTGAGTTCAAGACCTGCCTTTGACACACCATGGCTGCATGACCCCAGGTAAGTCATTTAACTTGAGTCCAGGAAACATCTCACTTTTCTTTGAAGAACCATTGCTGACTTTCATTGGTAGAGACGGTCCCCTCCATCACTACCATCACAGAATGTAAGCATTAGCAACAAGACTCAAGACCAGGTCTCTGGATTCAAGGTATGGTGCTCCTTCCCCTACACTTGGCTGCCTAGGTATACACATGTGTATGTATGCACCCCTTAATACCTTGAGGATCTGCAACTTTAGGAGCATGGCTTCTCCTCCCAAGGACACAGATCACAACCCTTCTGTGACTCGGGTCTTCAGAAGGTGCTGTGGCCAGACATAGTCAAGACCCATCCCCTTGTGGCCTACTTCAGTTAAGCATCACTAAAGTTGGCCAGGCTGGTCCCAGAAGAGCCTTCACACCACCTGGCTGCCAGGCCTTTCCTTAAGACTTTTCCGGTTGGGGGGGGGGGGGACACACAAGCTAGTTTTCTAATGACCCAGTCACCTATAGGCAGAGACAGCCCATCAGAGATGAGCACTGGGGTGGTGACTACATTAACCGACAGGACAGGTGGTGTGAGAGGTGGAGGGCTGGCCTTGGAATCACAAAGACCTCTTCTGAGTCCTAGGTCCAATACAAGCTGGTTGGACTGACTACAGGCAGGTCTCCCAGCTAGTAAGCTGTGCGTGTGCATGTGTGAGGGTCTCCTCTCCCGGCGTTTCCTGCACTGATCAGTCACTGGTCTGGCACACATACACAGGGTGCCACAGAAGGCTCAGGGCAGTTTTAAGATGGTGAAGGCTTTGGAGACAACCTGCCTAGCTGTGCATGAATGCATGTACATATATATATACTTCCATATGTATGCATGCATATGTATATGTGCACGCGCGCACACACACACACACACACACACACACACACACACACACAACAGGCACAACCAAGAAACAAAACAGGAAAAGCCGGTTGGCACAGATGTTGGAGAACAGAGCCAAAAGGGAGGGACCGAGGCGGATGGAGAGCCCCAGGGCGCTGGGAAGACCCTTAATCCAACAAGGAGGAAACTGAGGCCCAGAGCGGCATGGTGACTAGGCCCAGGCACACGGATCCACGAGTGGGTGGTGGAGCATGGACAGAGCCAGGGAGCTGACCACGGTTGGAAGGAAGAGAAGGGCGGCATCCCCTCCCCCCCCACCCCCCGCCCCGGGGTAGGCGGTCCCGTCTCCTCCCCCACCCTCAGCCGAGGCCAGGGTGCAGGGCTGAGGGGACCCCTGGGAAGCTCTGCGGGAGGAGGGGCGGGAGCTGCGCCAAAGACCTCCGACAACGGCTCCTAAGGGTCAGAACGCATAGGGAACGGACCCACGGCTCCCCGCAGCCACAGGCGGGGAAGGAACCCCAGTGCCTCGCCCAACCCCTCGCTTCACCCCAGCTCAGCTCCCTTCGTGGCGCCCGGGCCGGAGCCGCACGCACTCACCCGACCCGGCCCGGCCCAGCCGCCCCCGAACAAAAGGCCTCAACGCCGGGTCCCACGTGGAGCCGCGCCGGGGCTACATCGATGAGCGGAACTACAACTCCCAGAGTCCCTCTGGTCTGGTTGGCCCGCGCCCGGGGGCACCTAAAGGCTGGCAGCCTCGCGAGGGCCTCTGGGAAATGGAGTCTGGTCACCAGAGACATTCGGAAGGGGAGTCCTGGGCTTTACTGCGGCTTCACGGTCCATCAGTCCGAGCTCAGAATCCAGACCCCATCCCCCGGAAGTCTGTAAACCCGCAGGGTTGGGCCCCTGGGTTAGTCTGGCACCACTAATTCGGACTCAATATGCTGTCATTTATTTTTAATGTTGAGTCCTTTTCAGTTCGAGGCTCCATGACCCCATTTGGAGTTTCCTTGGCAGAGATACTGGAGTGGTGCCATTTCCTTCTCCAGCTCATTTTACAGATGAGGAAACTGAGACAAACAGGGTGAAGCGATTTGCCCAGGGTCACACAGCTAGTAAGTGTCTGAGGCCGAATTTGAACTGAGGAAGATGCGCCTTCCTGACTCCAGGCCATTTGTTTTTAAGGGTTTCTTTTATTCTGAATTTGACAAACACCAAATGAAATGAACTTACCGCACAATGCACTGTAAAACAGAAGGAGGGGCTTTGTTGAAAAAATGCACATCTCTATTGAGTCGGTATTTCCTTTTCTTTTTCAGTTCAAGGAGTAATTTTCAGTCCAGAAGCTTTTAAGTGACTGCCAGCAGGCCACTTAATTGCAAACAAAGTCCTGGAGATTCAAAGAAAGGCCAAACAAAAACAAAGCCCAGTCCCTGCTCCTGAAGCTCAGGGTCTGATGGGATTAATGGAATTAATTTCATAAAGGGAATTAAAATCATCTCCTTTGTCAGCCATTCCTTCTGACCATCTTTAGTCAGTTACACCAAACCTCACCCCTCCCTCCCTGCTAACTGACTCATTACCTTATTTCTGATCATAGAGTATGTGTCAGAAGACCACTCACCCAAAATGACTCTCAAATGACTCAAATGACCCAAAATGACTCTCAAAAATGAGACTTCTCAAGGTAGAAGAAAAACTTTATTATTATCTTTCTCCAGAAAGGGTGTCCCCAAATACAACAAGAAAGTCAGAAGGGAAGGAGAGCACTACAGAAGGCAAAAGTAAGATTATAAAGCCCTAATGTGGGGATGCCACACCTTCTCCACTGTCCCACCTTACCACTGGTTGATAAGGCAAGCTCACAACCTTATTAATGCCAACCAATCAGCACAAAGCCCTCTCCCTCCATTACCATAATTATTACTAATGAGGTCGCAATAGTTAATCCAATCAATTGTATTAGTACTCAATAGCTCTTACATTACCTTGAAATACACAAGGGCCTACATATATATGGGGAAATGATACTGAACTCAGTTACAAAGTATACGGAAGTAATAAGAATGTATATAGGATGTTCAGAATGGGGAAACTTCATTGCAAGTTATCCCTCACAATAGGTTCTAAGGCACTCCTGGGATATGTTCTGGTAATGCCTCATTAATTACTAAAACTTCGGTATCTTGCTCATTTATCAATTAGCTCTGAGCTCCAGCTACAGTCTAGTGAATATTGTTTATTAATTAAACTGGAAACTTTTCCCTGTAAGCATTTGCTCTTCTCTAGCTGTATCAAAACTTCTAATCTCCTAGTTTTAAAACCAAAGTTAATGGATATATAATTTATTGACAGCATAACAATAAAACAAAGGCATGAGTAATTATTTACAATGGATCAAATATGAGAAAGATCACATCCAATAATTTCCAACCATCACTATTCCTGCTGATTGAATTCTGTAAACCATTCAACTATTCAGCTCCTTCAGAACAGCAGCCAAAATCTCTCAATTCTCTTCATGAATATAGGCAATGGGATATAGAAATCCATCTTGCCCTACAAGAAAGTAAGGGGGGAAGGGGAAGATGGGGGAATAGAAGGGAGGGTAGACTGGGGGAAGGGCTAATCAGTATGTTTGCCAACTTGGGGTGCAGTGTAGGGGAGAGATGGGGAGAAAATTTGAGATAGTACAATAATTTTTAAATTATCTCTCCTGGATCTGTTTTCCAGGTCAGTGGTTTTCTCAGTGAGATACTTCACATTGCCTTCTATTTTTTCATTTGTTTGGATCTGTTTAATAGTATCTTAATTTTTCATAAAGTCGCTAGCTTTCATTTGCTCCAATCTAATTCTGAAGAAATGATTATCTTCAGTGAGCTTTTGAAATTCTTTTTCCGTCAGGCAAACTCGCCTTTTTAAGGCATTCTTCTCCTCTTTGCCTTTTTGAGCCTCTTTTGCCATTTGAGTTAGTCTGTTTTTTAAGGTGTTATTTTCTTTAGTCAGGTTGTTGACTCTCATTTCATAATTTTCTTGCATCATTCTCATTTCTCTTCCCAATTTTTCCTCTACTTCTCTTATTTGGTTTTCAAATTCCTTCTTAAAGTCCTCTATGGCATGTGACCAGCGCATATTTTTCTTGGAAGCTTTTGGTGCAGGGGTTCTGACTTCACTGTCTTCCTCCTGTTCCATGCTTTGATCCTTTTTGTCCCCCAAATAGGAGTCAAATGTTGGATTGCTCTGCTTGCTTTGCTTCCTTTGCTTCCTTTGCTTGCTCATGTTGCCACTCAATTACTTGACTTTTGAGCTTTTTGTCACAGTAGAACTCTGCTACCAGAAAGGGGAGCTTTGTCCCAAATCGCTGGGGTTTTCTCAGCTGCTGGAGCTATTAGTTGGGTACCCTCTCTGAAGCCTCCACACACTCTGGCACACTGGTCACATAACCCAGGACCTCCACCCTAGACAGCAATCCAGATCCAAGCAGGTTAAAGCAAGAGTGATTGCCCCTCAGACTGGTTGCTTGGTCCCCTTACAATCTGCAGGCCAGGAGCTCTGAAGCAGCCACAGCAGCTGCACAGCTGAGGCATCTCAGTGGCTTCTCCCTCCAGGGGGCAAAGACTGGATCACACTCCTGGACTCCTGGTTCCCGGAGTTCACACTGCACTGACCTCTCACTTTGTCCTTAGCATCGAATCTAGGGTCAATAATTCCAGTAACCGCCACAACTGCTGGTGATCTGAAGTCCCTGCAGCTGGTGGCTGGTTGTGGTCGCCCTGAGGCTAAAACCTCCAGCTCACTAAGGGCTGGGATCCCAGAGCACTGTGCTGGTCCCTTCCAGCTGGCTTGCCTGGCTATCTTCAGTGGGACATTAGCTTCTCTTTGTCATTTTGTGGGTTCTGTCGGGAGAAAATTTGAAACTCAAAATCTTGTGGAAATTAATGTTGAAAACTAAAAATAAATAAATAAATTCTGGGAAAAACACACACACAAGAATTCTCTTCATGTTTCTTCACTATATAAGAGTTAAATTCAGTCTTGCAGGAAAATTCTCTTGGTCTGTACTTCATCAGTCTCTCTCTCTCCAGCTATCACAGTTAAGACTTAAGTCTCTTAATAGTCTATTATCTAGACTTTTGGCTAGGTGATGCAGTGGATAGTGTCCAGCCTAAAGTTAGGAAAGCCTGAGGGCTCAGAAATGTATTAGCTGTGTGATCCCAGACAAGTCACTTAACCTCTGTCTGCCTCTGTTTTCACAACTGTGAAAGTGGGCTAATAATAGCATAACACTTCATAAGATTATTGTGAGGATGAAATTAGATCATATTTGTAAAGCACTGAGCCTGTCACATAGTAATCCCTTAATAAATGTTTGTTACCTATCTACCTACTTTCTCCTTCCCTTCTTAAATATTCAATATCCATAATTTCTGTGGAAGAAGCATTAAATCGGATAATGCCTCTCTCCCTGTTGCCCCCTGAAAAACTATTTATGGTGTATCAAAAACAAATATGATATATAATACATATATCAATACAAAGCATTACTTGACAGACTGCTTCAAGTAAAGAGAAAAAAACAATATGACAACAATAATAATAAAGTATAAAGCAGCATATGTAATTCTGCAGTGAGCTTCAACTGGCAGCATAAGTAACCTCTTCCCCTGTGACATCATAATTTAGCCTAGTTATACATTGGACTAGTTCTTTCTGGATTTTCCAAGTCTATATCTAAGTGATAACTAGACAGAAAAAATGTGAATATGAATAGATATTTCAGCTGAAGAAGAGGTCAGAAAGTGAGTTAGAGCAACAGCTCTCAAACTTTGTGGTGTCAGGACTCTTTACATTTAAAAATTGTGGATCCCAAAGAGCTTTTGTTTATGTGAATTATATCTCTCAATGTTTGCTATATTAGAAGTTAAAACTGGTCGATTTTAAAAGAAATTATTAATTCATTAAAAATAACATAAACATATCACATGTTAACATAAAGAACATTATAATGGAAAAATTACTATATTTTCCAAAATAAAAATTTACTAAGAAGAATAACATTGTTTTACTTTAAAAAAATCTCTTTAATGTATTACTTAATGAATGGAAGGAAGAAAGGAAGGAAGGAAGGAA
>NW_027185797.1:35507424-35524845 GCF_028583685.1 Petaurus breviceps papuanus
GAAGGAAGGGAAGGAAGGAAGGAAGGAAGGAAGGAAGGAAGGAAGGAAGGAAGGAAGGAAGGAAGGAAGGAAGGAAGGAAACAAGCATTTATTAAGTGCTTACAAATTCCATTGACCCTCACAACAACCCTGGGAGGTAGAAGCTGTTGTTATCTTCAATATCCTCATTTTACAATGAGGCAGCTAAGGCAGATAGAAGTTAAATGATTTGCTTAGGGTCACACAACTTGTAAGTGTCCTGAGGTCAAATTTGAACACAAGCCTTCCTGATTCCAGGCTTAGCTTTTTATCTATTGTGCCAAGTAGATTCTCATGTCAGTTTCTTTATCCAATTTATTGTTATGAGTTGTTTTGGTTGAAGTATATGAAGAAAATCTGACCTCACACAGATAATAGTGGGGAAAGGGGAGAGTGTTTTAATAGGCAAATCATGTCTTAGTATTATTATGGAAATAGTTTTGACTTTGTGGACCTGATGAAAGAGTCAAAGGGATTCCATTAATACTGTCATCCCATGAGTCAGGTTTTAGTCAAGTGAAGTTAATATTAACAAGAAACAGGCTTAAGTTAGCCAAATGCTCCTGGTGGAAAACTGGACCCAAAGGAAGTACTTTTCTGCCTAGACTCTCACCTGTGAAATTATCTAGAGGAAAGCTATAGAGATTAAAAATACTGGTAGTTAGCCCATACCATCAACCAATTTATTAGCAGGTTATCCACTTGGCATCACTTATTTGGAAGGTGATTCTTTGTTGTGCTGAATAACATTGTTGAACATAGAAAATACTATTTCAGCACTCAGGACAGATCCATGACTCCACTTCAACTTTTTTAAGCACTCCTGATAATTGGTTGTCAGTGGTTTTGTTTGTTTGTTTGTTTGGTTTGTTTTTCGCTCTCAGAGACTTCACAAGTTCAAAAGCATGGACTCTGAAACCTTCCACTAAATTACACCTTTTGTGTAGCTTAACTCAGATGCCTGCCAGGCTTGTAGTCATACTATAGAACACCCTGTCCAAACTTCTACTGATTCTTCCCCAAGAAGTGAAGGATCTTTTATGGAGAAGATACTTGAAGTTGGTCTATGATATTTTGTGGTATAAGAAATCTATGTTATCTATGTATGAGGCATCTTTCTCTGATTTAAGCATGGCTCTAAGCTTTTCTACTGGCAGATTTTCTCATCTCATGAAATTTACTCATTTTAAAAATTAACTCCTCAGATGGTTTTTAAGAGATTAGTTTTCAAATACTATCCTCGACCTCCACTCCATCAAGAAATTTTGAATGAACAACCAATTCTAGTAATTCTCAAGGCATTGATTAGCTAGTTTCTCCCAGAAGAAGAGGGTGGTTAACAGTGTCACATGCTGCAGAGAGGTCAAGGTTGATTAAGAAAAGACTATCAGCTGGTTAAGATATTATTGGTAACTTTGGAGAGTGATGAAATTGGAAGCCAGATTCTGAGGGTTGAGAAGAGGAAGTGGAGGCAAAGTATAAAAAGTTTTTTCCCAAGAATCTTTCTGTGAAAAGGAAAGTTTTTGTTTTTATTTTTAAGAATGGGAGATGAGGGGTGGCTTGGTGGCACAGTGAATAGAGCACCAGCCCTGGGGTCAGGAGGACCTGAGTTCAAATCTGGCCTCATACATTTAACACTTACTAGCCATGTGACCTTGGGCAAGTCACTTAACTGCAATTGCCCTGCTTCCCTCCCTCCAAAAAAAAAGCAAAAAAAAAAGAATGGAAGATGATTGGGGACATTTGAAGCCAGCAAAGAAGAAGCTATTAGATAAGAAGAGATTTAAGATTAGAGAATGGGCAGTCCTGCTGTAGAACACTGGAAGAGAGGCTAGTATGAAGGGGAGTTGCTTTTTGCAAGAGGAATCACCTCATTACCAGAATTTTTCCTTTGATGTGGGAACTCTGGATTTTGGCCATGATATTTTAGGAATTTTTTTCTTTTTTTCAGGAGGAGAGCAGTGATTATATCTTGAACCTGCCCTCTGGTTCTTCAGGGACTATGAACAAGGGCCTTCCAAAAGCACAAAATGAATACCAGGCTATGTCTGTGGGCAAAAACAGTCCAAGCATTGGGGTTGACTGAGAGGTATAGCAGCACAAGGCTAACCTAACCCTACTGATCCTTCTTTCTTCCCCCTCATATTTATTGATATCGTTTTAAAAATTTTATATAGCCTTTCTTTCCTGATTTACTCCTCCCCCCCCCCCCCAGAGAATCATGAGGAGGGGGGGAGGGATTGGTTCAACAAAACTAGCCTGCATATCAATCATCAATGAAGCCCAAGATGTGCAATAACCCCCATCTTTATGAAGATTGCAGTGTAGCATGGCACTATAGCTAGCCTAGTTCCCCTCATCTTCTCACCATCTGCTAGCCACTACAAATACCCTCAAGCACTCATTTTCTCCCTTTCCAGCTCAGAAACCACAATCAAATCAGATCTGCCATTGTTACTGGAAAAGGTGTGTCAGTCTTTTCAGACTCCCCTCACTACCTCTGTCTTCAGTCCTCCGGATCTGTCTTGCCGCTGGACCCTGATGGTTCTGAGGCTGGTGACTTTGTACAGCCCTCCCCCACTTAAATCCGATTCACTTGCAAGTCAAAACATCAGCTTCTAGAGGTCACTGGTCCTCTCCAAGAACAACTCTCCCTGTGACTTCCCAAATTAAAATACTCCTCCCCTGGGCGTTGCCGCTCTTTGGGGACAGGTACTGTCTTGCTTTTTTCTGTGTGTATACCCATGGACTAGTTACAAGCTGTCAGGCCCCTCGGCCACTCTCCACGATTCCAAGTGGCAGAGAAGGTGCTGCCCCGCCTTGGTAAGGGGGGTTTCTGTGATCACGTCTCTACCTTCCATGTTCTATTAATTAAGTGCTCTAGAGTTGAGCACGCAAAGTTTTTTCATCCAATCCAGCAAATCCACGGAACTGGCTTGGAGAAAAAGAGACGTGACAAACAGCGGGAAGGGAGGGCGCCCGCTCTGCTCTCAAGTCCAGGCGATGTGCAGGAATGACCCAAATACCGGCCGTAGCAGCCCTCAGCCGAAGCCCCCCGCCCCGGCCCTGTAGATTACCTGATCCAGCCCGCAGTAGGCCTGCTCAGAAGGAAACCTCCGGAACCTTCCGCTGAAGCCTTCCAGACCCGCAGCTAGACTCCCATTCCCCAGAAGCTCCCCGGCACCTGCCTGCGCCGCTCGCGGCCCTTGAGCCCTCGAAGGATTCTGGGAGTCGTAGTTCCGCAGCCTGGTGCAGCGGGAGTTCGCTACCCTTGGAGTGATCGCCCAGGTGAGTGGCTGCACCCTCAGCGGGGTCCCTGCCCCTTACGTAAGCCTCAGGGGCAGGCCTAGACTGTGTCCATGTATTGCGATAGGGCTGGGGTCCGAGCCTCCATCTGTGTGCCTGCGAGGGGGAAGGCTAGAAAGGACTGGCTGGAGAGCCCTGGCACCCCTTAAGCCCCCTCCCCACGGGTGGATGTGCGCGTTCTGTGCTCTCCATCCCCTTCCTGGCGCCTGCGCGCTCCTGCCTCACAGTACGGAGGTGGGGGCTTCCTTGGGGCTCCAGTGCGGCGGACACCCCATCTCTTTGTTTGCGCCGTGCCCCCACACCTGGTGGGCCTGGACCACATGTGAGCTCCCTCCACGTAACCTAGCAGGTGCTCGATGGAGGTGCCCGAGGGAGCCCCACATCCAGTTTAGATCGGGAGAGCTGGAGGCACCGTGCATAGAGCGCCAGACTTCGGAATCTGAGAGCCCGACGTTCAAAGCCGTTCTCGGACACTTTGTTGGTGTGACCCTGCGCGAGTCACTGACCCTCTTTCAGTCTCAGTGTCTTCATCAGCAAAATGAGGCTAATAGTAGCACCTTCCTTTCTGGGATGTTCTGAGGATGAAATGAGTTAACAGGTGTCAACTCTCTGCAGACCTTACACAGCAATATAAATGCTGGTTATTAATATTTTCAGCGCGGCTCTAGGGCTTCTGAGTGGACGTCACAGGTTCTCCCTCTCTCTGGGGGTGGGGGTGGGATGTTGTTTCCCCCTCCGATTGTTTTTTTTTTCTTTGTTTCCTTTTCTTTGTTTCCTTTTGCTTTAAATACTTCCCCCCCCCCCCTTTTTTTTGTACTGCGGGGAGTGTGAAGGTTGGAATGGCATTTAATTGGCTTTGAGCATAGCTGATTCCTTTGGCATCCTTACTAGTCAACCAACTCATCTCAAATCTGTCCCTGCTTGTTCTTCATGATGTATTTCTCATCCCTCAGCTCCACCTTGCCATGATTCAGCCCTCCAACAAGAAAGGCCACTAGAAGAGGACACAATGACTTCTGGGTTTCTGAAGGCCAAGTGCCAGGTGAGATCCTTTCTTGCCTCTCTCCTGAAACGCTGTCTTTCCTCCAACGACAGATTATTTCTTTCCTTTGCTCTTGGACTTTCCTGGTTAACTGTATCTTATTCAGAGACCTGAGCCTGATTGTCCTCCCCCAGAAGATTCAGAAATCTTATGGGTCATCAGAACTTAAAGAGATTTTGCAATCTAGTTCACTTATTCAATACATGAGGAAACGGATGCCCACAAGAATGAATTTCTTTCCAGTATTTTTCCAGTGTTTTCTAAGGAAGCTCTCTCATGGCCCAATGTCCTCAGAGAAAGAAGCTTAGAATGTCATATGTTCAGTAGGACATATGTTCAGTGTAACCTAGCTCATATAGCACGCTGACAAGAACATATCATTCTGGTGCTTGGCATGACCCGTGCTTTTAAAAATGTCGTCATTTATTTATTTTTACAAGCATTGTTATCTCTACCTGTCACCACCCCTACTATCCCCATTGAATATCCCTTTTCCTCATGCCTTCTGTTGTCAACCACTCTTGCCTACTTAATATTCCTTGTATTCAGCAGTCTCTCTCGTCCCTATGCCTCTGCACAGACTGTTTCCCTTTCTAGTAATATACTCTCCACTTTCATATGCCCAAATCCCGGCTGCTTTCAGAGTAAAGCGCAGGAGCTAGCTACAGTGGTTGGTGCTTTGCTCCCACAAATATCCTCATATTTACTCACTGTGTTCTACATATCTCTACCTCCATCTCATCTTCTGTCTGTCTATCTATCTATCTATCTGTCTGTCTGTCTGTCTATCTATCTATTTACCTACACATACATGTATATGTACTGTTTCCTCTCAGTAGATTGTAAGCTCCATAAACGCAAATACCATTTGATTTTTGCCTTTATATATCCAGTGTCCGGCACATAATGAATGCTAAATAAATTGGTGGGGGGCAGCTAGGTAGCATGGTGGATAGCGTGCCCAACCTGAAGATTGTAGTGAGAAGCTGGAGCCACTTGAATTCTTTCTTTCTGGTTGTTTTGTAGTATTTTTTCCTTGACTTGGAAACCCTGGATTTTGACTGTGATATTCCTGGGAGTTTTCATTTTGGGATAACAGATGGTCCCTTTCTCTTTCCTTTTTGCCCCTTAGTTCTAGGAGATCCAAGTAGTTTTCTTTTAAAATTTCTTGAAATAGAATGTCCAGGCCCCTTTTTTTCCTGTCATGGCATTCAAACAGTCCAATGATTATCAATTTGTTTCCTCTAGATTTGTTTTCCAGGTCTGTTGTTTTTGCTATAAGATACTTTTCCTTTTTAGATTTTCTTCTATTTCTTCAGTCTCTTGACTTTGATTTAATATTTCTTGTTGTCTCATGAAGTTATTGGCTCTTATTTTGTCCATTCTGACTTTTAGGGAGTTTGTTGTTTGGGTAAGGTTTTGTACCTCTTGTGCCAAGTTTTTAATTCCCCTTCTAAAACTTTCTTCTATGGACTCTCATTATTTTTTCCATTTTTTCCCCTTAAGTGCTCTCATTTCATTTTTCAAAATATTTTAAAACCCTTTATCTCTTGTAGGAGTTCTAGCTGATGTATTTTGCTCCAAGGCCTTACTTGTAATAATAATGATAGCATTTATTTAGCAACTGCCATGTGCTGGTGATTGTGGTAAGGGCTCTTTTATCCTCACCATAACCCTGGGAGGTAGATGCTATTATTATCCACATTTTACAGTGGAGGAAACTGAGGGAAACAGGTTAAATGACTTGTGCAGGGTCACACAGCTAGTAAGTATCCAAGGCTGTTGTAACTCAGATTTTCCTGACTCCAGGCCCACTGCTCCATAGATTGCATCACTTAGCTGTGTCAAGATGTAGATGTTTTGGAGTCATTCTCTTTTTCTATGTTTGGGCCTTGAGCTTCCCTGCTTTGTAGCTTTTTGTGGCAGGGTTCTTTTCTAGTTTACTCATTCTTCCAGACAATTTCCTGACTTTGGACTTGATGTTAGGGCTGGGCTCTGTTCACTGGAGGGAAACTAGTTCTGTTGCTGCTTTCTTGGGGTATTTGGTCTCATGTTGTTCTAGGATTTCAGGGACAGCCTGGGGACCTGCAAGTTTCCAGCACTCCCAAAGTAGTCTGATCTAGGGCAAAGACTGATTGCTGTTGCCTGGTCTGAACTCCACAAGTTCCTGACCTGGGTTTGGGTCTGACCAAGAGTGGACCGAGGCTGGACTCAGCCCCTATCAGCCAACTGCCAAGCTCTGTTTGGTTTGGAGTGAAAGAACTGTAGTTCTCCTTTGGGCCTGGATTCCTGCCTTAGTTTTTCCTCTGCAGACCAGTCTAGATCCTGAAACAGACCTCAGCTCCTGGGGTCCGAACCAAACCACTGCTGCTTATTTCGGAACTTTCCCCTTCTCTGTACACTGCCCAGGGCCTGCTGACCCAGGAGCACCCCCTGTAGGTGCAGGTCCCCTTCATAGTCTACCCTGGATCCATGACCCAGTTTTGGGTGGTGGGTAACAAAGCTACCAGTTGGCATCTTTCTCCTTCTCAGTGCCCTGGTACGGGTCGGGGACCTCCTTGTCCCTGCTGTTCAGCCTGGGCACAGCATGCTTCTGGTCTGGCTCTATCCCAGTGTCCCCAGACCTCCTTGTCTCTCTCCCTATTCCAGCTTGTGCTGGACAGTGACTCGTTGTCCCTTTTTCTGCATTTTCCCACGAGAACTAGTGCATTTTTCTAAGTCTCTTTGAAGGAGTTTTGTTCAAGGGAGCTCGACTGGACTATTTCTAGCTCCTCCCTCCCCTTGGCTCTGCCTCCAAGTGTGAGATATCAGAGGGGAAGCATTCATTATCTCTGACCTAAAGCGTCCCTGATCCCACCGATCCATCCCTTCATGCCCCAGTTAGCAGCAGCTCCCATCCCTTGGACATTACAAAGTATTGGCTTTGCACCTCTCGTGTGCTCATGTTTCATTTTATGTGCTAACTATTTGTGCAGAAGTCGTTCTCTGTAATATACGGTGAAGAATATGAGGGTAGGAATGACGCTTCATCTTTTTAGCCTATCAATGGTCTGTCTCGTTGTTCCTCGTATATAGTATGTAATATAGATACTTTAAGATATTTGTGTAATCAGCTGCCAGAGAATTCTGTGCTGTGGGAATCTGACTTGGGAAAGCAGTGGTTTGAGTGAAAGCTCTGGGTCACATGAGTGGCAGGAGTTGGAGAAAACCATCACCTAAATATACATTTTGGTTCCTTTGAACTCTGCTCCAAACTTCGTGACCAGTAATGAATCACTGTGGCTACCTTAATCTGTTTAGAAATTAAAGTGTATAATATGATTGTTAATGTCAGAATTGTTCATCTAAGAACATGAGGATATTGGTTATGGGACAGCTACGTAGTACCATAGTGCACAGAGCACCAGACCTGGAGTCAGGAAGACTTCTCTTCTTGAGTTCAAATCTGACCTGAGACACTTACTAGCCGTGTGACCCTGGCCAAGTGACTTACCCCTCTTTGCCTCAGTTTCCTCACCCGTAAAATGAGCTGGAGTAGGAAGTGGCAAATCCCAGTACCTTTGCCAAGAAAACCTCAAATGGGGACACAAAGAGTCAGACATGACTGTAAACAGTTGAACAACAATGTTGATTATATTTGTGCTCAAGTAGGGAATAATGGCCGATAGGGGCACACTTAAAGAAATTATTTGTAAGGGCGAAATTGAGCCGTCAGGTAAAACTTTATGCATTCCGGGAGCACAAAATAAATGAGTTCTCAGTAAATGTTTAGTATAGAATATTCAAAATGCTCAGACCCAGTACCTCTTGTGAGCTTCCCATCTCCTCAGTGGTCCATGTATTGTGTGGTCTTTGGTTGAAAAGAAATCTATTTGTTTCAGAAATTGTTGACCTTCAAGGATGTGGCTGTTCACTTCACCCAAGAGGAGTGGAAGCAACTGAACCCTGCTCAGAGGGACCTTTACCGGGATGTGATGCTGGAGAACTACAGGAACCTGGTCTTACTTGGTGAGGAAATCAGTCTGTCCATTGAGGAATCCCCATTCTTATGAGCTAAAGGCTGTGGTGTATCTGAATCATTTACAAGAGGTTTGACTTGGTTTTTAAACCTATTCAGTGAGTAATGTAAGAGGATTTCTAAATCCTTCTGGTCCTGAGACAGGATGTTTCTGCTTCCTGGTCCCGAGTGACAAGTCTTTTCTCTCCTAAATTGGAAACTTACAGCTTTATTTGAGTCAGCATTTTTCCTACTCTCCATTTGCCCCAGGCTAACGCCTACTCTGTAATATCCCAATGCATATACCCTGAAGAGAAGAAAGTCCCCATCTTCTTCACAAGGAGTGGGTCAAGCAGTCTGTTTCTTTGGGGTCAAGTCAACTTTGACGCCCTTCCCCCCCTTCCCGCTATGCTTCCTGTGAGTGCAGTTGAGAACATTACTCAAGATCCTGAGTATGACATTCTGTCTTTTCCTAAAATGCCATCTTTTATTGAAAAAGACCCTAGGATTATGTGGTGAGATAGCTCAATTCTAAACCCTCTCCCGTTTCTTTTCCAATGAGCAGGACTCCTTGTTTTTGAACCAGATGTGATCCATCATTTGGAGAATGGGGAAGTACCATGGGTGCCAGAGGGAGAGGCAAGAAGTTCTTGTTCAGGTGAGTGAGTAACAGCCAAGAGACACTGGAGGAAATAGCCCTGCCCTTCAGTCATGGGAGAGCCCCTTCTAGAGACTGGAGAGCAGCAGTGTCACCCAGACAGAAAAGGGGACCACCGATCCCTTCCTAAAGATCCCTGCAGAGGGTGGCTAGGTGGTGCAGTGAATAGAGCACCAGCCCAGGAGTCAGGAGGACCTGAGTTCAAATCCAGCCTCAGCCACTTGACACACTTACTAGCTGTGTGACTTTGGGCAAGTCTCTCAACCCCAATTGCCCTCCAAAAAGAAAAAAAAATTTAAAAAAGATCCCTGCGGTTCACGTATTGTAAGATGTATGCTACCTATATTTTCGTTTACTTGGTTAAGTATTTCCCAATTACATTTTAACCTGGTTCAGGCTATGCTTGGGATTGTTGCGGGCTGACACCTCTGTTTTAGAGGACCCTGTATGCACAGTGTTTCCCTGGGGACTTTGGAGAAGGGATGAAATGGGCAAGTGTGACCTCACTAGTACCGTGTTTCCCCAATAATAAGACACTGTCTTGTTATTTTTTTTGGACAGAAAAACACCAGAGGACTTATTTTCAGGGGAGGGCTTATTTTAATGAACATTGACAGCAATTTTAATAAACAGGTAAATGTGAACAAAAAAATGTACCTTTATTCAGTAAGCAAATCACTGGGGAAGAACAGGATGACGCGCTCACTGCTGCAGCTCTGATTGGATGCAGCTCGGAGCGTGGCGTGTGTTTCACCCGGGGGAGGGGGGGCCGGTGCATACAGAGGGTACCGTAATGTAGCATGTAGCGCAGGGGATCACCTTCACTACAGTAGCAATCTCAATAGGGCTTATTTTGGGGGGAGGGCTTATTTTAGAGGAATCTTACACAGTAAGGGGAGGGCTTATTTTCGGGATAGGTCTTATTATCGGGGAAACACGGTATAAGCTCATATTTCTTTTTAGTAAAACTCTTTCCTTATATCTTTCCCCACATTTTCCTCCATTCTCCAACCTTCCCTTTTGCATGATTATTTCCTCCTTTGATTTCCTTCTCTTCTTTGGTCCTTCATTCATTTGAATTCAGAAGCATTTATTATATTCCTACTCTGTGCAAGATATTGTTTTCTCTCTCTTCCTCCTCTCAGGCTCCTTTCCTCCTAATGTGACTGAGTTTGTTTGGTTTATATCCAAAAAGAAGAAAAAGAAACACCTTTGCTTGACCCTGTTCTCACATGGTTAGTAAGTGCCAGAACCGAGAATCCCAGCCAGGTGTTCTGACTTCTTCTTAGGGACTTTCCTCAAAGTCACACCGGAAGTAAGAGGAAGAGCTGAGATTTGAACTCGGTTCTTCTGACCTTATGATCCTCTATAGCCTTTTCATAGTATTTGGCACATTTTGATCCTTCATGACGTCTCCTTTCTATTTGAGACGCTGTCCTTTTTCTCTTACCTCTGTAATGACTTTATTCCTGCTTTTTAAAATCGTCTTCCCCATCTCCCAAATCTTCCCTCCCAAGTTCTTCCATTTCTGTGACTGTCTTCATCCCTCTGTTCTTCTCTCTATGCTTCTTTAGACAAGTCATCTCTCCGCAGTCATTACTATCCCTTCTATACTAAAAATTCCCCAATCATATCTTTAGCCCTGTTTTCATTCGTTGGCATTCTTTGCTAGCATTTGTCTACAAGACATGTCTATTTGGATGACTTCCTTTCTCTGCAAACACAGTATTTCACTAAGGTAACTGATGCGGGCTCACATCCATCGGTGAGTGAGAGAGGTATCTACCCCAAGCATGAGAACACTTCCCCCTCAGAATGGGCAGATGAGTTTGTTCCAGTGGCCATGAAGACCTAGAGCTTGGTCAGGCGTTGAAGGTGCCAAGACCGTCCACTGTGTCCCAGGTTGTTGCCAGTCACCTTGACTTGCCACTGGACTTCGATGACTCTGGAAGAGAGAGTGAGGCTGATGGCTTTGTGTGACTGACTCACTTAAATCCATTTTACCCACAAGTCAAGATATCACCCGTGATGTCATTGGTCCTCTTTGATAACAAAGGACAAACATTTCTCAAACCAGACTTATCTGCCTCAAACATATCTCCCTCCTTAATTTCCTCATTTCTGGCCAAAGGAATATTATTTCTCCAAACTAGAAACCTGTTCAATCCCCCTTTCCCATTTGTTATTGAATCTATTTGTTGGATCCTTTGCTAGGCCTCCTGAACTCACTTAAATTATCTACCCCTGTAGCATCAGCCCCCTCCAGACTCCCATGTGCAGCATTACACTCCACTGCCACTTTTTCCTCTTTTGGCTAGCTCAGATCACCAAATCTGCACTCACCCTAGCAAATCAATATTTTCCCAGATGAAGGAACCCATGCTATTAAAATTTACTCTCAGTATCCTTGGGGGTAATGCTCATGGGGATCAGTAGATTCCTTCTACACATAACTATAGTGCATATGCCCCCCAATCCTGTGCTTCCTGTTTAACGAATCATCCAAGAGGGCACTGTTAACTCTTTACCAGAGGCATTTATTAGATGAAAGGTAAATCAAGAAAATCAAACATAACCTTCCATCCAAAACCTGGCCACACTCTCACAACGATCCCCTTAGTGAATGTGGGGAGAAGTAGGCACAGACTTACAGAATCATAGGTAGTTGGGATACATGTGCCCAGGGGGTCTCATAATTGGACCACAGGTGTCATTGCCCTTTTTCTCTTTCACGTAGTCAGCTCTGCAGTCTGCTTGTGGGTAGAACTGTTCTTCTCCGGGGCCTCTTCTCTATTGACCACTCTTCTTCTGGGCTGCCAAAGCAATGTTAAACTCTCTCAGCTAAACAGAACCCCTAACCTTGGGATCTTCAGAACCATTCCTGGTGTGCTCCCTTGCCTAGGCTCTGAGGCATTTCTACCTATAAGATGTGTAGATGGAGAAGTAGGGAAAGGTAGAGCCTTGCTCCTCTATGGAATGAAAATTTCCCCACCAATCAGCTCTTCTAAACAGCCAGTGACAGTACAGACTGTAAAGCCTTTCTTCTCAGACCCACTCAGGGGTCTGCCCTTGACCTACCCTACTCCAGAGCAGGGTCTCTCATGTGAAATGGCTTCCTTCAATCGTATGGTGAGAAACCAAAATCCATCTCTGTGAGCCAAGACACAAGGAAACAAAATAGTCATCAGATAAATAGATCTAGCTATCTAAGTTTTTTACTCCTTTCAGTCTTAAAGTCCCATCAGTCATATATAAATTAGATGCTAGGAAAAAAGATATTTCAGCCATCTCCACTCTGAATGAGTATCCTTTCTCTATAGGCTGCTTTGTCAGTGTTTCTCATGCAACATTTGTGTAAGGACAAAAAATTTTTAGGGGCACAGACTTTCTTGCCAGTTACCCTAATTCTTTTTATTTTGGAGGGAGGAGGGCAGGGCAATTGGAGTTAAATGACTTGCCCAGGGTCACATAGCTGGTAAGTGTCTGAGGTTGGATTTGAACTCACGTCCTCCTGACTCTAGGGCTGGTGCTCTATTCACTTTTTTTTTTAATAAAAATATTTTATTTTCCCAGTTACATGTAAAGTTGATTTTTAACATTCATTTAAAAATTTTTTTGAGTTCCAAATTTTTTCCTTCCCTCCCTCACCACCACCCCCAAGATGCAATTTGATAAAAGTAATACATGTGCAATCGTGCAAGACATATTTCCATATTAGTCATGTTGTAAAAGAAGACAAAGACCAAAAGGGGAAAAAACATGGGAAAAAAACATTCTTTCCTTTATAAAAAAAAGTTTTATTTAGATTTTCTTTTTTTAAGCCTCATTGTCATATCCCAATAAATTCCCATTACCCTTAGAGTGCCCAGTAGTACCTCCCTTGTGACAAGTACAATCAAGTAACAGACCAACACATTGGTCATGTCTGAAAAACATCCCCCTTAATCTATACCTATTGCCCATTACCAGTTTCCCAACAGGAGTAATGTTGTTGGAAGTTCTTGGCTATCACCATTGGTCACTGCAGGATCAGAGTTCTGAATTATAGGATCGTCATTATGGTAATCTTGGGAACAATTTTTGGTTCTCCTTGCTTTGTTCTGAAAGAGAAGATATAACGATAATCTCTGAATTCTTAATAGTCATCATTTTTTATGGTCCATCATATTCCATGACATTCATATAATACAGTTTGTTCAGGTGTTCTCCGAAAAATGAGAACCCACTTTCCTTCCAGTTCTTTGTTATTACCAAAAAATGCGGCCATAAATATTTTGTTTATGCGGTATCTTCCTCTCTCTGGCCTTCTTGGGATATGTACTTAGTAGTACTATCAATCAGTAAACATTTATTAACCACCAGTTATGTGCCAGGCCCTGGAGTAAGCCCTATAGAAGGGTATGAACAGTGTCATTTTAAATTGTTTTCAGAACCCTCCCAAATCCTTTTCCTCAAGAACCTATCTCAGAAATCTACAGTAACCTCTTTTTCTCCACTGTGTCTAGTGAAAATAAGTCTGTTTCACGTTCATGGTCTTTAGACTGTCTCAGACTACCTCTCCATACTTTTCTTCCCAACATTCTGAATTCTGCTCCAGCCCTATTCTTCCTTTTTTTTTCTTTTTGGAGGGGGGAAGGCAGGACAATTGGTATTAAGTGACTTGCCCAAGGTCACACGGCTAGTAAGTGTTAAGTGTTGAGGCCGGATTTGAACTCAGGTCCTCCTGATTCCAGGGCTGGTGCTCTATTCACTGCACCACCTAGCTGCCTCTCTGTTCTTCCTTTTTATGCCCAGCCATACTTTTTTTCTTTTCATGCTGTTGCCCCTCTCCTTTTGAAATGGCATCTGCCCATTTTGGGGGTTCATTCCTTTCTACTCTCTCCCTTGATTTTACAGCTTTAATTGGTGGCTCACAACGATCCCTTAGCTCTATTCCAAAAGCAGCAATAGCAACTGAAATTCCTCTTGTTAACACACCTCAGAAACCTGGCCTTTTCCTTGGCCCAAAATAAACGAAATAACGTACTGGACTGGGAATCTCCCAATGACCAGAAGCCTGCTTTGAAGGAAAGATGTAGGATTAGTCCAGCTGACTCTCTTTATTTGTTAATGTTAATATCAATGAATTGAAGTGAATTTTAATTATTGATCTAATTAATTAATTTATTATTTTATTTCCGATTCATTTTAATTACTTTATTATTAATATTAATTATTATTATTAATTATTAATAGACATTATCCATATTTACATGGTGACTAATGTTTGTAAAACACTCCCTTCACAACAGCCACATGAAGACCATAGTATAAATCCTCTTCCTTCCTGCTTTCTGGACAGTGAAACTAAGGCTTTATCTGAATCTGATGATCATGGTCATGGTCACAGTCTCACAATCTAGTAAATTTGAGCTTAAATCCAGACTTGATAACATGGTGATCAGTACCAATTCAGCTATGCCAGCTTCTTTGTTTAATTTGTTTTTCTCCTTTAAAAAACTTTTATGTTTTATTCTATTCCATCTCCATCTGTTATTTGTCAAGACGTTCCTCAATTTATAGGTTTTCAGTTCTTTGCCATTATGAAAAAACAAAACTCTGTTGTAAATACTCTTGTACTTACAGGATCTTTTCCTATTTCTTTGATCTCTTTGGATCATAGGCCTACTAGAGGTCTCCTTAGGTCAAAGGGCATGCATGGTTGAGTGATCTGGGGGCATCCTCCTAAATTGCTTTCCAGAATGACTGCCCCAATTTATAGCCTACCCAGCTGTGCATTTATGTGCTTGTTTTCCCACATCTCATACACTGCATTCTGTGTTCCACTTCCACAAAGAAGGAAACAGGCGTTTATTGAATACCCCCTCTGTGTTAGGTACATGCTAAGCCCTTTAGCAATATTACCTCTTTTGATCCTCACGACAGCTCTGAGAGGTAGGTGCTGTTATTATCCCTATTTTACAGTTGAAAAAACTGAGGCAGACAGGTTACGTGACTTACTTAGGCACACAACCAGTAAGTGTCTGAGGAGGGATTTGAGCTTAGACCTTCCTGACTCCTGGCTCAGGACTTTATTCAATGAGCTACTCAGCTGACTCTGAGGGAATGGTCAAGCTAGATTATTATAAGCTTTTTTAAAAATTTAAATATAAATTATTTTTTTCTGAACTTAAGCACTCCCCCTAAAGGATCATTTCCATGTACAAGCAGAACACAAGAGAATTTTTCTATAAAGCTGTGAATCTCCATTTCACACATTTTGTTTTCCAAAAAGTACTTAATAAAATATATTTACTTTCTTTTTTTTTTTGGAGGGGGGAAGGCAAGGCAATTGGGGTTAAGTGACTTGCCCAAGGTCACACAGTTAGTAAGTGTGTCAAGTGTCTGAGGCCAGATTTGAACTCAGGTCCCCCTGACTCCAGGGCCAGTGCTCTATTCACTACACCACCTAGCTGCCCCCCTATATTTTACTTTCAAAACTGTCCTGCTTATATGTTTTCTTCTAAACATCCTTCTTTTCTATTATGTGTTTTAAAAAGTCTTTCAATAGTCCTTCCTTTAGCATCAGTGTTGCTAATTCTTTCCTTTCCCTCTCCCAATTGAAAACAGAGAGAAAGGGGGCGGCTAGGTGGTGCAGTGAATAGAGCACTGGCCCTGAAGTCAGGAGGACCTGAGTTAAAATCTGGCCTCGACACTTAACACTTACTAGCCGTGTGACCTTGGACAAGTCACTTAACCCCAATTGCCCTCCAAGAAAAAAGAAAAGAAAACAGAGAGAAAGGAAACAAAGAATACCATGTAATGTCTAAACATAATCAAGCAAAACAAATCTGCATGGTGTCCACGTCCAAAAATGTGTGTCTTTCCACACCTTGTGTTCATCACGTCTCTCTCTGGAGGTAGGTAACATGCTTCATCATGGTCCCCTGGAAATGTAGTTGGTCAGTGAATTGATTGAGTCGACATCTTTACAGTGTTGTATTTGTATAGATTCTTCTTCTGATTCTACTTACTCACTTGGCACGTGTTCATACTACCTGGCATTGTCTGATGTTGTCTTTTGTCATTTCTAAAGGTGCAATAATTTGTGTTATATCCACACACCACAATTTGTTTAACCATCCCCCAGTTGTCCAAGCAGCAATCTGAAGCACCTCCTTATCACCTTCCAGCTTCTGGCTGACCTCATCTGCAGCCCTAGGGTGAAAGGACTTGACTACTGTAGTTTTTCACCAGATTTTTCATGATTCATTTCATAGATATTTCATTATGCAGTCTAGTGTCAAACTCAGGGTTTTGCTGGAACAGGTATTTGGGCAATAGGCTTCCGCCTCCCATTCGAGCAGCTGTCTTGGCAGGAAGTCCATCCTTGATCACTGTCATTTCACAGTGTTCAGTTTCAGTGGATTTGATGTTCTTTCTGTCCACATCGTTGTCATCTTCTATATTACAGTTTTCCTTGCTCCGCTTACTTCGCTTTGCATCCATGTATGTAGATCTTCCGGTGGTTCTCTGTATTCATCATTGCATACTATCGTAACATTCTATGGTATCCATACCATGATTTGTGTAGCCAGTCCCTGGGCAGTGGGAATCTACCCTTTTTACATTTTGGGCTTTATGCCCCTGAGTGTGATCTCTGGGTCAATTTAATATTCTCATAACTTTCAGAAAGGATGCCATGATGAATAAGAAGGATTTATTGTTAGAAAATCTCGGCTAGGGGGGCAGCTAGATGGTACAGTGAATAGAGCACCAGCCCTGGAATCAGGAGGACCTGAGTTCAAATCTGGCCTCAGACACTTAACACTTACTAGCTATGTGACCTTAGACAAGTCACTTAACCCCAAATGCCCTGCCTTCTTTCCTCCAAAAAAAGACCAAAAAAAAAAAAAAAAAGGATAGAAAGTCTGAGCTGGAAAGCCCCTAGAGCCTTGAACCTATCTAGTTCAATCTGTGCAGGGATCTGCTCTATGGTGTTGGCTACCCTACCTCTGTTTGAATAATTTCAGTTCTGAAGCCATCCTTATTTTGTGAAATAACCAGTTCACTTTTTAAACTACTCTTAAATATTAGAATGTTCTTGCTTTATGTTGAGACAAAATCTCTCTCTCTGTAACTCCTAATATTTGGTCCTACTATACCTTATAGACACTACAATGATTAGGATGCTTAGAAGTGAGCCTTGGGGGGTGGCTAGGTGGCGCAGGAATAAAGCGCCGGCCCTGGAGTCAGGAGGACCTGGGTTCAAATCCAGCCTCAGACACTTAACACAAAACTAGCTGTGTGACCTTGGGCAAGTCACTTCACCCAACTGCCCTCCCTTCCCCTCTCTAGAAGGCAAAAGGAAGGAAGGAAGGGAGGAAGGGAGGAAGGAAGGAAGGAAGGAAGGAAGGAAGG
>NW_027185797.1:35524945-35543397 GCF_028583685.1 Petaurus breviceps papuanus
AGGAAGGAAGGAAGGAAGGAAGGAAGGAAGGAAGGAAGGAAGGAAAGCAAAAATGACAAGAACAAGTGACATGGCCATCTTGTTAATCTACCCTCTGGGTTTTTTTTTTTTTAGCATTGGTCAGATCCTTACATGAGTTTTGTTACCTGTTTGAGAGATGTGGAGAACTTAGTGAAGTCAAGAGGTTGAAAAAGATCAGGACTTGCTGATTCTATAAAAGAAAAGTTTGAGGTGTGACATCTGTCACCTTATATTACAAAGGGCTACGCAGAAGATTTGAAGAGAGGAAGTGTGAGGTTGAATTGTCTCTTACCAGCCTCTGTAACACTACATTGTATGAGGCTCTCGCTTCCCTTTCCTGGTACACTTGGAATGTATTCTCTTCATCTTTGCTATTTCAGTGACCTCATTGTTCTTCAAGGCTCAGCTTCAGCATCACCTCTTCCTTGAAATGTTCTTCAGAAAGTCAGTCAATAAACATAAGCATCTACTGTGTGCCGAGCCCTGTACTAAACGCTAGTGATACAAAAAGAAGCTAAAGACAGTCTCTGCCCTCAGGGAGCTTACAGTTTAATAAGATGTCCACAGTTTAATGAGAAACCCTGGATATTAGTGATCTTTTCCTCCCTTAGTATTCCTACCATATTCTCTTTTTATATTCACATTCTCAGACTCTGGAATACACTAGGGAGTTAACAATTACTTGCTGAGTAATCTCCTTTACTCCATTTATCCCCTTATATTATACTTTACATGGTTTCATGTGATTTCTCCCCAGTAGAACATAAGCTCCTTGAGGGCAGGGACTTCTTTTTTTTCTGAATAGTGTATCCTCAGCATCCAACATAGCAAACAATTAAAAAATACTTGTTGAATGTTTATTTTTCTTTTAGTTTTTAATTAATTTTAATCTTTACTGGATTGGCTTTCTGACCTGATATAAGAATGAATGATTCTCAAACCAGTAACAAGTTGTTTACTGTCAAAATTTAATTGATTTCATGTTTTGTAATACTATTAGGTTTGGCATCTACAGTGCTTGCCAGTTCTTGTTTCAAAGAAGTAGCCATGGTCTGTAGGTGTGAGATTCCTTTGTAAAGTCTGTAAGTTTTTGTTCTCATTCTTTATTCCTGAACCATGTTTTTATTTTTTTTTTAATTTTATTTTGCAAAGCAATTGGGATTAAGTGACTTGCCCAGGGTTACACAGCTAGCAAGTATCAAGTATCTGAGACCAGATTTGAACTCAGGTCCTCCTGACTCCAGGGCTGATGCTCTGTCTACTGCACTACCTAGATGCCCCCCTGAACCATATATTTTTTAACCGAATTTCACCATCTTTCCCTATATCCACCATTGCACTGAAGTCACTGAATAGAAAAGTATCTGTGGATTTAATTTGGAAGGTCTTCTTGGTGTTTTCAGAGAATTTCTTTCCTTCTTTAATCTCTGCAACATATGGTCACACAATTATTTGCATGTGTTATTTTGTTTTTGGTTTATTTACTCTTTCTGTAAATAAATTATTATGAGCACTGCAACACGAGATCCTCAAATGTCTCATGGTATGTTTCTTGTTTCCTTTGGATACATGATAAAGCTCAGCTCTATCAGTTCCTTCTTTTTCCCTTCTAAGGAGAATGTGAGCCATTTCTTAGTGCCAGAGAAAACAAACAGAATACAAGTGAGCAGTTCTGCCTTTTCTTTTTCTTTTTTTTTAAAGCAATCGGGGTTAAGTAACTTGCTCAAGGTTACAAGGTCAGTTATTTCTGGGTGTGGTACTGAGTGTCTGAGCCCGGGATTCGATCTCCAGGTCATCCCAACACTGGAGCCAGTGCTCTTACTCACTGAGCCACCTGGCCGCCCCTAAGCAATTGGGGTTAAGTAACTTGCTCAAGGTTACACGGCCAGGTGTTTCTGGGTGGGTGCTAAGTGTCTGAGCCCGGGATTCAATCTCCAGGTCTTCTCAACACTGGAGCCAGTGCTCTTACTCGCTGTGCTACCTGGCCGCCCCTTTTCTTTTTTTTTTAACTTTTTTTTTTTTTGCTTTTTGGAGGGCAGTTGGGGTTAAGTGACTTGCCCAAGGTCACATGGCTAGTTTTTGTGTGTGTGTATTAATTGTCTGAGGCCAGATCCGAGCTCAGGTCCTCCTGACTCCAAGGCCAGCGCTCTACTCACTGTGCCACCTAGCTGCCCCTAGCTCTGCCTTTTCAATCTCATTAGTGATCAACATATCTACTCCAAGCACAGGTCACTTCCTTTTTCTCATCTCCCTCTTTTTTGTCCAATTTAGAGCTTGAAAAAAAAAATTTAAAGCCCTGTGTTTCCTTGTATTGCCCACATAGAAAGTACAGTGGCTGTTTACAGGCCCCATTCCACTTCTTATTGGTACAAGAAGGAATTTGACCTGCTATGCTTCGGACTTGGACCAGTTCACCCCTCTTTAGGCAGCCTGAGGCCCCTTGTTTCTGGAGCTTCACCACATTGTTGCCGAACTTAGCACAAACAACCGATCTGCATAGCCCACTTCTGTTTAGAAATTCTAAGCTCTAGCAAAACACCAACCTCAGTTTCTCCAGTAGCATGTGCTTCCAATCCTGACTTGAAAAACTCTGGAGTCTTCCTTTTCTTTCCTTTTTAGCACAATTTATTCTAATCTTTAGCATTCTGGGAAGAATTCTCACTGGACCATGCCACGTATTATATTCATTCCTTGTTATTTGCCCTTAGTTCTGTCTCTTATACTAGTTGTTTTAAAATCTCAATTAGTTGGTGAGTTCCCTGGGCATCCAAAACAGTTCCTTTAGACAACTTCCTTTTCACTTCCTCATTGGAATTATTTGTGCCTTCAGAATTTAATTCTTGATAGTTTTCCATATTTCATGGTTTGTTTTTCCTTGTAGAATTTTAAGTCAAGAAATCCTACCTACCTCTACTTTTAACTCTTTGAATTATGCTTTCCAAAATCTAGTGTGCATGTCAAACTTTTGGGATTCTTCCTCTCTTTTGATTGGAGTCATTGCTTACCCCGAGATTCCTATCATTCCCACCCTAGCTGTGAGTTTCTCGCTATTGTTGAGAATCAGATCCAAAACAGAGTTACCCTTGTTGGTTCTTCCACTTTCAAGAAACGATTATGTTAGCTTCTCTCTTTTTAGTAGAGAGAGGGGGCTCCAGCATCTTAGATATTTGGATGATGGTGTCTCCTCTCACCATATCCTGCCTGTCCCTGTTTCATTCTTGGGATCTGTTTCCCAAAGTCTTCATCTATCTCACTGTTATCTCCAGGTGGTCTGTAGTGAACTTTGATGACAATGTTGCTTCTGTTTCTGCCTCCACACATCTTGACCTAAGTGATTTCTTCCATGCTACCCACCATTTCTATTTGCATATCTTCTCAATGTACATTGCTACTCTCTTTCCTTTTTTATCTATCCTGTTTAATTTAAGTGAGGCATGTCTTCAAATAACCATTTTCAGTAGTTTCACAGCTGTAGAGCTGAAATGGGACCTCAAAACTTATCTTGTCCAGCCCCTCATTTTACAGAAAAGGAAACTGAGACCCATAGAGGTTCCAGTTATAACTATCTCTTTAGTTAAAATCTTCAGTTCATCTTGCTTATTACTTACTGCTTTGTGCATTTATGTGGAAACATCCAAAGCCATGGTTCTTCTTACTAGTATTATCTTATAGACTTGAACAAATATGTTACTGAAATCTCAGTAGCTGATTTGTCCAGCGTCCCCTGATTAGCCAGTCAAGAAATGTTTTCAGTGAAGAGAAACAAGTTTTGTTTTGTGGAACTTGTTCTTCTCTGCCTCATGCTTACAAACTCTCTGACTGATGATAAATTCAAGAATTTTGTCAATAATTGGCATCAGGCTTCAGGCATCTCTTCTGTAGTCTGTAAAATTCATTTCCCTCCCTTCTGAAAATTTAGACATTTTGCCCATTATAGCGACTCCAAGGTGCTAGAATACTGGGAATATAATGATATCAGGTTAGAGTTAGAGAATCTTCATGAATGATAATTAACAAGTTAGTTCTGGAGACTGTTATTTAAGGCAGCATAGCGGTTTGTTAGCATTCCTATCTAGCTTATTCCTAACCAAGTTATCCTTCAGTTCACTTGTACCAGTGTTTGCTCTGTTTTTGCAAGATCAATAATTCCGCTTCATGGAGGAGACTGTCCAGAAATGAGTGATGAGTAGTTTCTTTCCTTCTTGCCCCCCACTCCCAAGAATGGTAGGTTAATACTTTTTTTGTTTCCTTCAGATTCTCTCATTCAGGAGGCATGGTGTAAAGCTGAGTCAGTTCCAAAATGGGGTATTTCTGTGGGAGAGCCATCTGAGGAAGGACCTGCAAAGAATAATCCTAGGGATTGCAAGTTGACAGGAGACTGGGAATATGATATCAAGTTACAAAGGCAAAAGGAAAACAAGGAGAGAAAATCCAGAAAAATGACCATCAATCATGGTGGTAATAATAGACTTGAGAGAAATTTCACTCTGCGTTTAAACCTTCCACAGCAGACAATTTCAAAAGGAAAAAGCATTTCTAAACATGGTGTCCATGCCAAGAACTCCAAGCAGTTTTCCAGTCTCCTTAAGTGTTATAAAATCTCTTCAAATAAGAACTGTTGTAGATATAATACATGCAGGAAGTCCTTCAGTTACCACTCAGACCTTGGTCAGTATCATGGACCAGTCACTGGAGAAAAACCACATGGGAAATTTTTCAGGAAAACCTCACTTTGGAAGCATGACAGTATCCTTTCAAAAGAAAAACCCTTTGTATGCAGTGAGTGTGGGAAGGCCTTCATAGAAAAAGGAAGACTTACAGAACATAAGAAAATCCACACAGGAGAGAAACCCTTTGAATGCAGTGAATGTGGGAAGACCTTTTGTTATCCATCAAAACTTACTCTCCATAAGAGGATTCATACTGGAGAGAAACCTTTTAAATGTAATGAGTGTGGGAAAGCCTTCATAGATAAAGGAAGACTTACTGGACATAAGAAAATTCACACAGGAGAGAAGCCCTTTGAATGTAATGAGTGTGGGAAGGCTTTCTGTTACCGATCAAGTCTTACTGGGCACAAGAGAATTCACACTGGAGAGAAACCCTTTGAGTGTAATGAGTGTGGAAAAGCCTTCTGCTACCCATCAAGTCTTACTCTCCACAAGAGAATTCACACTAGAGAGAAACTCTTTGAATGTAATGAGTGTGGGAAAGCTTTCTGCTACCCATCAAAGCTTATTTTCCATAAAAGAATTCATACTGGAGAAAAACCCTTTGAATGTAATGAGTGTGGGAAAGCCTTTATAGACAAAGGAAGACTTACTAAACATAAGAAAATTCACATAGGAGAAAAACCTTTTGAGTGTAATGAATGTGGGAAGGCTTTCTCCTACCCATCAAAACTTACTCTCCATATGAGAATTCACACTGGAGAGAAACCTTTTGAATGTAATGAGTGTGGGAAGGCCTTCAATTGCAAAGCAAGCCTTACTAAACACAAATTAATTCATACTGGAGAGAAGCCCTTTGAATGTAATGAGTGTGGAAGAAATTTCAGGCAAAGCTCAGCACTTAGAAAGCATCGGAAACTTCACACTGGAGTCACTCTGCATAAGATAATTCATAGTGGAGAGAAGCCCTTTGAATGTAATGAGTGTGAAAAGGCCTTCAAACACAAAGCAAATCTGATTGAACACAAGTTAATTCATACGGGAGAGAAGCCCTTCAAATGTAATGAATGTGGGAGGGGCTTTCGGCGACGTTCATTACTTAGGAGGCATCAGAGACTTCATACTAAAGAAACGATATTATGTTAGTGAGTGTAGGAAAGCAACGCTAACTTCATACATCAGGGAAACCCTTTGAATGTATTGACTCTGGAAAGGCCTGTAGCACCAGCTACTTCCCTAGTAACCATTCAGAATTCACCATGGAGAGTAACGTTTTAAATACAATAAATGTGAGAATTTTTCACAGTGCTAATTTCTGGCCACCTGTTGCCATGCTACTGATACCACTCCACCCTCTGCTTCGGTCTACTCCTCCAGCTTCCACCCTAGAGCCCCATGCTCCTGATTTGTGAGAATTCACCTAATCTGGCTTCACTTCTGTCTGGCACCACACTGTTCTCTGGGCATCTCTTCGCCTTCCTTCCATTTTCCATCTCCAAGTCTGAATATTCATCAGTTGTACACTACTATTCCTGGAAAGGACAAATGACTTCCTAGATCACCGCACCCCTCCTCTATGTATGCTGTCTTTCCTCATTAGAATGTAAGCTCCTGGAGGGCAGACTGTCTTGCTTTTTGCACTTAGCATAGAGTCTGGTACACTATAAGCACCTAAGTATTTGTTCATTCACTCATTCCTTTAGGAAGCACAAACATCATGCCAGTAGAAACAGAGTCAAGGGAATGAGTGTAGGAAAGTCATTAGTCCTGATTCCCTTAGGAATCAGGAAAAATCAAACTAGCTAGGAAAAATGTCAGTAAATGAATGTGGGAAAGCAACAGCTCAAGCCTTAGGAGCCATTAGAGAACTGATATTGGAGAAATCACATGAATATAATACATGTGGGAAGGCTATGAGTAATCACTCCGTAAGACAGCCATACAGAACTTGAGGATTGAAAGGAACCTTGGGAGCCATCTAATTCAACCTCTGCCTGGACAAGAATCCTACAGATACCTGACACATGCTCATCTGGCCTTTGCTTGAAAACCTGTAGTGATACAGCTTATTCATTGGGATCTTATTTTGGCATGTGGTGTAGGGCATTGGTCAAAAACTAATTTTTGCCAAACAGCTTTCCAGTAGAAGGCCACATTTTAAAAAGTGGGAGAAAAGATACCTTTCAGATCTATGGTTTGGTGGTAAACTCATTATCAAACATGGAATAGATGAAGTTATAAAAAATAGACCATTTGACAGCTTAAAATTAAAATGGTTTTGCATGAACAAAATCATGTAAAGTAGGATACAAGAACTTTATTTGAGAAAAAAATTTCATCAAATCACTCAAAAAAAGTCTGATATCCAAGACACATAGGGAATTAGTACAGATGTATAAGACTAAGAGCTATTCCCCAAGAGGTAAATGGTAACAGGATATGCAGTTTTGCAAAGAAGAAAAGCAAATGATCAACAACAATATGAAATTGATCATTTTATTTTACCCAGATATGTGATTTAATTAGTGTGGGAAATGCCTTCTACAGACACACACTGATGGTTCTGTAAATTATAGTCTTAGTTCCCAGGAATGACTAACACACAGTTTCACAGAGTCAGAGGCAAAACTTGAACCCAAGGTCTTTCTAACTAAGGATGGCCTGGCCTTCTTGTTACAACATAGTTTTGCCTTTCAGTCAACTAATATTTATTAAATTCCTGCTATGTACTTAGTATTTGTGGATAAAAAAAAGCAGAAGACATTTCCTGTGATTCAGGAGTTTACAATCTAATAGAGAAACCATCATGCAAACATCTGTATAAAAATACAAGATAAATTTGAGGTAATCAATAGAGGCAAGCACTATTATTAAGGGGGATTGGGAAAGATTTCTTGCAGAAGGTGGAACTTCAGCTGAGATTTGAAGGAAGCCAGGGAGGCCAGGAGACAGATGAGAATGGAGAAAATTTTGGGCATGAAAGGCAGACAGTGCCCAGAGTCTGGAAATAAAAGAGTATTTGCAAGGAACAGCAAGGAGGCCAGTATCACTGGATTGAAAAGTGTACATGTATTGATGGAAAAAAGGGGTGTGAGTTGGTGTAAGCTATGAGAGGACTCATGAAAAAATATTCCACATTTCTACTAATAACAGAAGTTAAAATTACTATAATGTTCCATCTTACACCCATCCAATTGACAAAGATGATTAAATATGACAATAGTCATCTTAGAGGATCCATGAGAAGACAGGAACAATATTACACTATTTGTCTTCTCACCCATTACATTAATTTAACCCTTCTAGAAAACTGCTTGGACATGCAATATTAAGCAGTTAAGTATAATTGATTATTTATGCCCTTTGACCCAGTGAGGCCATCACAGGGGTCAAAGACAGACAAAAAAATATCAAAATTTTTATAATATCCTTTTTCTGTGATAGCAAAAAGCTAGGAAGAAAATTGGTGTCCATGTATAATTGATTATTTATGCCCTTTGACCCAGTGAGGCCATCACAGGGGTCAAAGACAGACAAAAAAATATCAAAATTTTTATAATATCCTTTTTCTGTGATAGCAAAAAGCTAGAAAGAAAATGGGTGTCCATGACGTGGAGAATAACTCAGATTACCTTTCACTTATGCTGTATTTATCTTGTATGTGCAGTTATTTGTATATTGTCTCCTACATTATAATGTGAGAGCTCCTTAAAGGCAGGGACTGTATTTTTGCCTTTATGCTTAATACAATGCATGGCACATAGTGCCGAGTGAACTCAGTTGACTGAACTTTTGACCTATGAATGTAATGGAATATTGTGGTGTAAGAAATGATGAATATGAAGAATTTGGAGAATGTTGAGAAGATGCTAGGAAGACTAAATAAATAAGTAGAACTAAGAACAATAGGAACAATGACCACAATCATGCAAAGGAAAACAACTTTAGAAAGATGTTGGAGTGCAGTTCAGTGCAGTAGCCAACTCAAATATTGATACAGAAACATACCTTTCACTTCATTAGAATCGGGTCGATGACAGGTGTGAATCAGTCAATCAATAAACATTTATTAAGTCCTTGCTTTGTGCCAGTCACTGTCATGGCTAACAGATCTCTTTGTTACCAAAAGATTCCATTGGGGAAAAGGTGGTCATTGGGAAATGACAGATTCTTTTCCTAAAGACCTAGTGAGAGGTATCTCATGACCTCCTGAAGCAGTCCATTCCCCTTTTGGGTAGCTCTAATTATTTGGACATCAAACCAAAATTTCACTTGTTGCAACTTTTGTCCATGACTACCCAGCTGAGAGAGATACTCCTAAGGCAAAGGCTTTAGGCTATTCTGCCAGTGGCCCCTTCTTACCACTGGAATCAAGTAAAAATTCCTGTGCATCTTTTAAAGCCCTTTATGACCTGACTTCAACTTACCTTTCCAAGCTTCTTTTTTTTGTTTTTAACATTCCTTCTTATGTTCAGCACTTTAGCTAAACCAACCTTTTGGGCCCTTCCTCATATACAATAGCCTGCCTTCCCTTTCCATGCTGTTTCCTGCCTGGAATAGATTCCATCCTCACCTTTTATGATCCCTAGTTTCCTTCAAAGCTCAGTTCGAAAGCCACTTCTCCCCTGAATCTTTACTGATTCCCACAGCAGCTGTTCCCCTTTCCCCAGCCCACCCCACCCATGTTATGTTTCATATACTTGCATGTCTATGTGTCTCCCCCAGGAGAATGCAAGCTCTGTGGGACCGATTCCTTTATGCCTTTATTGCTTTCTAATGGATGGCCTGATTGCTCATAATTCTTCCACCTAAGACAAAGCAGAATGGGTTTAATCTTGCAAGTGTTTGAACACAACTATTTTACTCCCTCCCTCTAAATATTCTCCAGGCCAGAAATAACCTTTTCTATCAACCAAGCCTCATGGAATGAAAGGAAGGCTTTGCATGTGATGGAGGTGGAAAAATCTTTCGTTATGAGGAATTCATACAGGGCGGAGGCCCTCTGAAATTATTATAATAAAGATGGGAAAAAACTTTCAGCAATAGGGAAAATTCTTAGTGACCAAAGGAGAGAAGTAACGGGAAGGTTCTTTCAATGTACCAAGTGTGGGAAACTCAGCGCTGTCATATTCTGTGTCAGACAATTCGTACTGGACAGAGATAATTAAGAATATAACAATTATGGAAAATCCTTGCAGAATTATTCATCGTTCATCAGGCATCATCTGATCCATGCTGAAGTCTAACTGTGGGAAGGCAGTGATGTGAAAGGAACTTTATTCAGATTTGTCACTTGCTAAATTTTGATATTGTGACTGCCCAGGATTCATTTAATACATTATTGTCTAACTTTTTGTGAGTCTAAATCTCGTATAAATGATGATCCCCATGTATTCCCTCCCTTTTTTCTGTTGGTGTATTCCATCTAATGTCCAGTTTTATTCTTCTTGGGAGCATTATGCTGGATGGCAGTCCATAAGGCCAAGTGCAATTACAATTTCCCATACCCCTGCTGACACTGAATTTATCGTTTTTATTATATTTTGCCAATTTAATGGATGAGGTTGTACCTTATACATGTATTACTTTTACTTCTTCCACTGGGAGTGGAATGACAGAAAGGTTGTGGGGCATTTACCCAAAGAGGTCATAGATTTAAAACCAGAAGGAGCCTTAGGAGTTATCCAGTACACACACACACACACACACACACACACACACACACACTTTAAAGATGAAAAAACAGGTTTAGAAAAAATGGCATACTAAAGGTCACCTCAGGAGCCAGCAGGATTCAAACCCAGATCCACTGACTGCAGAGCCAGAATTCTCTTCCCTGCCCCATGCTGCCTCTCCAAGGTTTGTTGATATTTCCCTCTTGTGTGAACTCTTCATTCTCTCTAACCCTGACCCTAACTCTTCGAGCACTTGTCCATGGAGTCCTGGGCATCATCCTTGCAGGTTTATCAGTTTCTAAGCTGTTTTTAAAAAAATCTGTTCTAATGAGAATTTTTCTGTTATTGAATACATCAAAACTTGTTCCTGAAATTTATGAATTTCAAAGTCATAGAAATTATATTTCCCTCCTCCCCACTGAGGCTGCTAGGTGGCACAGTGGATAGAGTGTTAAGCCTGCAGTTAGGAAGACCTGAGTTCAAATCCAGCCTGAGAGTTACTAGCTATATGACGCTGGGCAAGTCACTTAATTCTGTTTGCCTCAGTTTCCTCATCTGTAAACTAATCTTAAGAAGGAAATGGCAAGCCTCTCTAGTATCTCTGTTAAGAAAAACACAATTGAGATCATGAAGAGTCAGATGGGACTAAGCACCCATTTATCACTGAGGAAGATGATTCATACTTTCCTAGCTGTTTTGCATATATGTGTATAGTGCATTCGTATTTGTTTATTCTTGTATGTATTTGTCTATTAAAGCCTGGAAGAATGACTTGTTAAAGTACAGATTAGATTAAATGGTCTCTGGGGACCTTTTCAATCTTAAGATTCTGAAACAAGCAGGGTGAGCTAGAGTTCATAATGCAAGAGAGCAAATTTGCCCCATATATATGAGATTTGGTAGGATAAAACTCACGATAGGCATATATATGTATATATATACATATATATATACATACATATGTATATATATACATATATATATATATATATATAACCAACGGGCTACAACTTATTTAATAAGAGGGGAAGTAAAAGCCAGGCAGCAATGTTTATTAAGAATGTGGAGTCATCCAGAAACCAGAGGCAAATAGCTTGGTGAAGGCAATAGTTGCTAAGACGTGGTGTCGCTAGAGCTGGCCTCAGAGCCAGGAAGTCTTGGGTTTCCATCCCCCCTCTGCCATAACCCTGGCCAAATTAGCCCTTAGTGTTCTAAGTTGTAGAGAAGGTGCCAGCCTGCATTGGTAGAATGGGAAACGTACACGTCCCATCCCTAGGCACGGGCACAGGTGGAATCACCTTGAAAAGTCTCAGGTTCAGCTCCAAGTGCTTTTGATTCTTTGTTGAGATATCAGGGGATATGGGAACAATAGCAAAATAGGGATACGAGATGGAAGTTGGGGATCCTAAGCTCTCCAGTTCCTCTCAGAGATGCGCCCTCAAACCTGTTAGCCACAGCTGCCTACTCAAAGGCAAGCCCTCATCAGATCAGAAGAGTAAGCTTCCTGCAGTTTCCAGATGCCGTATAAGTCCAGGATTGCTTGGGCAGTTGTCCAAACAGGATCTGTGACTTAGCCCGCTAGGTCTCAACTCTGTCCCTCTGTATTTAACAATTCTATTCATCACAGATAATTCCTTCCTTGACCTGATTCTGTGTAAGTTACCAGGATTTGGGAAGGTAAAGGTGGGAGAAGGTTTGGAGGCAGGTTTTGGCCCAGCCCGCTACCTCCCATCCTTTGGTCTTGGTCACTTCAGAGTCAGCCCACTGCTATGGTCCTGGCTACAGCATTGTGTGCCCCACCTTAAGGCATAGAATAATCAATGATTTGATGATGATGATGACAGTAACAGCTGATTTATAGTCCTTTAAGGTTTGCAAAGTGCTTCACATGATCTCTTTTGCACTTCACAATAATCCACTTTCTAGGTGAGGAAACAGATTGAGAGAGGTTAAATGACTTACCAGGGTCACACAGTGTCTGAGGCAGGATTTGAACTCGGAACACAGGAAACCCATCCCCAGGCTATAGTATGTCTTTCAGATATATGCTATAGCATCATTCTCCCTTCTCAGTCACCCTTTCTGTGTTATCCAGACCTCTTGCTTCCCCTAACTCCTGTGATAGACCTCTTGGGGTCTAGTCCCTTGTCCCCCCAGGTCATGGCTTCAGGCATCACCCACGCCTTAACTCCCACCCAAGGACTTGACAAGAGTCTGCTGGTCTGGTCTGTCCCCTCCCTCTTCCATCTTAAATCCATCAGCACCTTGGTCATATAGCGAGCTTCCCTTCCGCTCTATAGTTGGGACCTATTTCCCCACCACAAATACCCACTTAGCACAGTGACTCTGACGAGGACTGAATTGGCCCTAGTGGCATCCTAGTGGGAATGAGATTTACAATGCGAGTGAATTCTTGTGTGGTTTGTGCAGAAATGCTTCCATCCAGAGGGGCTGCTGAGTCTAAGTCTACTCCCAAGTGACAGCTGCTGGAATGTATTGGCATTATGCCAAAAGAAGAGCCTTCCCTCTGTTGTGGCACAAACAAGACCACACTGGTTTAGACACAATCAAGTCAATGAACATTTATGAAGTGCCTACTATGTGCTGGTCACTGAGCTAAGTGCTGGGGATGCAATGTAATTAAAAATAAAGGCAGTCCCTGCCTCAAGAGGCTTACAGACTAATGGGGGTAGACAGCATCCAAAAGGAAGCTCAAAAGGTGGGGGCAGGTGGCTTTCCAGGTGGAAGGGGGGGAAGGTACCCAGCTTGGGGGGCCTGATGGAGAAATCCAAAGGCAGTTGGCAGGTGGATTGTTCAAAGTTCATTTCTTCCAACTTTGCAGCTGGGAGCTTTACTCTCTGCAGAGCAGAGGATCCCAAAGCATCAGTGAATAGCAAATTTGTACAGTTATAGACCTAAGGGAGCTCATTCATGGAAATAGAGGGGGAGGAAACACCTTCAAGGACTTATTCAGCATTGAAATCAGGGCTCAAGTCCTGAGAAACAGGAGGAGGAGAGGAGTGTGGGACAAACTTTCACAGTATTGCTGCTCAGGTACAGTAAGGTCACATGGGCTGTTCCAGTCAGGGAGTAGCTGGAGGGCAGTTTTCCCTGTCCAGGTGACATGAAGTTCTGTTTCTGGGGATGGAGCAACTTAGGAGCCCCAGGCAATGACCACACCAAATCTGTTCTTCAAGTTGTACAAGTTTGAGCCTAGAAATAGATTTTTTTTCCAACGCAAAACATTTCAAACAGGCTCGTGATTTTTCTGATGCAAGAAAACATTTTTGTGCCTTGAGAAACTATTGTCAGCATCTAAAACACAAGGCCATGCAATAAATGGGAAAATAGGGTCAGCTAGGTGGCACATTGAATAGAGCACTGGAGTCACGAGGACCTGAGTTCAAATTTGGCCTCAGACACTTGACACACTTACTGGCTATGTGACCTTGGGTAAGTCACTTAACTCCAAATGCCTTGCTTTCCCCACCCTCAAAAAAAAAAGAGCAGATTTGGAGTTTAAGTAAATAATTGTTTAAATAGCAATAAATTCTTAAATAATACCACTACAATGTTCATCCCTTCATTCCAGAGTCAAAAATCTCTGTGTGGGTGTGCCACTGGCAATGTGAGAGGCTTAGTCTACTTTTGGAGTACGGGGGTAAGAAAAACTCTTCTTTAAGAAGTCTGTTCCATCTTTTGACTCTGTTATTGAATAGATTGGTACTTTGTGATGACTCCAGTATTTTAACTTACTGATAGTTATCTCTTAAAGGCTCAGCTTCCTTTGCCTGCCTCAACAAATATCAAGTCCCATAAGCTCCTTGTTTCCTCCCCATGCATGGCTGCCACAGGCTTGGGGAAGCAGGCGTTTCATGGGCCCATGGGGGTCACAAGAGCTTAAGGGTAGAGCTTTCTGCACTGTAACCTTACTTATCTTGTAAAGAAGCATCTTGCTCAAATCTCCATTCTAACTGGGTGGTTTTCCTAGTGAATTGTTAGACTAGGGCTAGCAGCAGCCCTAAATGGGCCAATCCATCCCACTAATCTTTGGGCTTCCTTACTGGTGGATGGGCTGGACTTAGTGGCTTGTCTCCCACTTCAGTCAGTGTGTTCTTCCTAGGACTGGGCGATTGTATACCCAGCAAGGTTACTGGACCACCAAATTTGGGGGGTGGTTATTTCCCATCCCTGGACATAGATATGATTACTCTTTCAGTGACTTGTACCTTTGTGGAATCCTGGATGGGGCTTGGAGGCCTAACATCAAGAACATAATGATACAGACTTTTGGGAGAAAAGCAATCCCTTTCAGGTCTCTATGGGGTAATGTTTGCCTCAACTGATTTCATGCACATTATGAGTGCAGGAATTTCCTTATTTCATCTTGGGATACAATTTTGTTTTATACTGATTGTGCAGAATGGTTTGGCTAAGTCAGCGGGCTCCCAATGGGCCTATTCCACCAGTCCCAAATGAGACTTCAGCAATACCCACGTCCTGTAACAGATCCATGTCCACCATTCATTGTTCGATGTCACTGCTGTCGCAATGTGCAGTAAAGGCTTGCTTCCCCATTTTGTCACTGTCATCTTGGCCTCATGCCACCCACTTTGAATAGGAGTGTTTTTTGACAATGGCTCCCACTATCAAACAATAGGAAAATCCCATAGACCAGTTTTTTTCCCTTCTCTCACCTAAAGGTGACCAGAACAGAAGCCCTTCTGTACCAAAATGTTTTGAACTCTTGGGTCCATGGGTTTGGGAGACATAGTTTCACCCCTTTTAGCCAATGGGCTTGGATTGCTGGATGTCAGGACAGAGAAAAACCAGGGTGACTTGGGCAGAAAACCCACCTCCTTCTATTTTTCCTGGTTTGCCTATGTTATTATTTGGTTATTTCAGTCCTGCCCTAGTCTCCATGACTCCTTTTGGGATTTTCTTGGCAAAGAAAATAATTTCCTTCTCCGGTGCATCTTCCAGATGAGGAAATTGAAAAAAACAGGGTTGAATGACTTACCCAGGGTCACACAGCTAGTAAGTGTCTGAGGCAGAAATTGAACTCAGGAAAAGGAGCCTTCATGATTCCAAGCCCAGTGATCTATCCATTGTGCCACCAAACTGTCCTGGTTTGCCAATAGTAGTATGATAAATATCTGTCCATCAATCTACCTGCAAGGTAAACGGGATTTGATTCTCCAAATCTACTCTATAAATGAATGGCATAGAAAACAAAGGTAACAAGATGTTACAGTGTTAAGAAGCTAATACTTAACGATCCCATTATGAAGTACAAACACCTTTCTCCGACAAAATTAAAGGCAGCAGCTTCACTAGAAGAACAAAAATGGGCCAACCCTTTAAATATCCCTAGATTAATTTAGCAGGGCAGCTAGGTGGTGCAGCACATAGAGTACTAGCCCTTGAGGCAGAAAGACTTGAGTTTAATTTCAGCCTCAGACACAGTGTGACTCTGGGCAAGTCACTTAACCCTGTTTACCTTAGTTTCCTCATCTGTTAAATGAGTTGGAAAAGGAAATGACAAACCACTCTAGTATCTTTGCCAAGAAAATCTCAAATAGGGTCACAATTAACGGACTAAATAACAACAATTCTATGACAACTAAAAGCATTATCTTAGAGAAAAAAATAAATTTTTCACAAAGACTACATGAATGCGACCCATGAAGACCATAGTAAACCAGTAGTTAATGACTTTAGGTTTTCCCCACACCTTTATTGACAATTTGCAAACAAACAAACAAAAAACAGTTTTAACAAGCAGGAGCTGGGACCTCGGAGTTGGTTTGTATTGCTTTCTTGATGCTGGCGAACATTTTCCAAAGTATTTCTCTCCAAATTGTTTTCATTTTCTTGTGTCAATTGTCTGCATATTTCATTGAATGCTTGGTGCTGCATCCTTACAGATGTATTGGTTCCTTGTAAATTCTACAAAGTATCCTTATATAGCCACGTTCATTATTTTTATATAATTAAATCTATCAGCATAGCTTTGGAATTCTTTAGTATTGAAGCAATAGTATAAATAAACTCACTTCTATATTAATTTATTATTAATTTTTTTTTCTCTCTCCACATATATATGTTGTATAATGCATGGAAGTATGTGTATATACATCTGTATGTACATGCATAAGCTAAAGTATAACTACATAATGCACACACAAATTCATCATGTGAAATTCATTTCTCTATTGTCAACCTACAGAGTTTGGTCTAAGAAAGACAAACAGAATTAGGCTATACGCCTGTTTATTTCTCTCAACTGCCTGCAGAGCTGCAGTTGGAACTGAACTCCCTTTGGGATTAGACTGCACAGAGTATAAAGCCATGAAGCAAGGAAAGGCCCCTGACTCAGGATGTCCGTCTTTTTGTTAGCCAAGATTATAGCTTCCATAAGGCAAGGAAGTACTGATTTAGGGTGTCTGTGCAAGCTTAATCCAGTTTTGTGATTGCTGACCCAGCAGGAGGAATTGGGGTTTACTCAGAGAGCATTGCAAAGGATTATTGGTATGTCAGTCCAGAATGGCTCAAGTCATCCTCTCTGATGGGTCAGCCCAGGTTTTCCACCTTCTTCGGGTGATGAGGGCTTAATCGGGTCTCTCACTCTCTAAAAGGTATTGTGTATTGTATTGCTGAAAGTGAATTTTGGGGAGAACATAACTGACCCCACTTTGTTCTGTACTGACCATTTTCTGTGTATGACCCCTACATGAACTTCAGGACAGTCTACAACAGTTGCTTTGCTCCAGTGTATTCATCCTTCCTCTAACTGCTACCAAAATTTTAAAACTTAAAAGGAGAACGTCAGTCTCCGAAATATCTGACAGGTGACTCCCTCTGATTTAGTGAAACCCGCTGTACTAGCCCTGATAACAAGGGCACATCGCTGATCTACCTTCCGCGGCTAGTGAGATGCTTTCCTTAACAAGCACGCTTCCGTTCCTTTTTTCAGCCAGTCGCGCTGTCATGAGCGGTCTTCTTTTCCGTTCATTTCTTTGTTTGTTTCACCTTACTGTATCCTGCTCCCGGCCGAACTGCGACCGCATATCACCGATCGAGGGCTGGTAGGGTTCGTGCCTGACACACTGCGGGAAATACGCAACAGCGTGGTTGTGCATCTAACCTTGCCCCCTCTTTGCTAACCAGCTGGCCTAACGGCCTTGTGAAATAGGGATTCCCTTTTGTGGGTACTATGTGCAAAGCAGGCTACAAAGGCAAAGGCAGCCCCTGCTCTAACGGGGGAGACAACGCCCGTAGCTGTACGAACTGGATCAATGCAGGATAAATGGGAAATAATGCACAGAAGGCACCGGGATGACCCATTGGCCACAGTTTTGTTTTCGTTGCTTTCTCAATAGGTGGGGAGTCAGGGGCGGGAATGAGAGAATTGAGACCCGAAGATAAAGTGTAATTCAATTTTTTTTAAGAGGTGGAGAAGAGGAGGGGGCGCCTTCCCCAAAGCGGGCCCCGGGCTGGGCGCTCAGCCTCAGCACAGGCTCCGCCGCGGGGGGCGGGAGGGGGCGCTGGAGGACTGACGGCAGAAAAGGGGGGTCCCACCAAGCAGGGGAACAACACTGCTGACAAGCGACTCAGACCGTTATGTGCGTTATCAATAACTAAGTCACGAGGGCACGGCAGGGAGTTGCTCTAAGCCTGGCAGCGTAGCCCCGGCTCAAAGGTCACTTAAGACTACGATGCCCAGGGGAGGTGCCGGGGCAAGGAAAGCTCCACCCGGCGCATGCTCTCTGAGCGCCTCAGACCGCGACGTCTGCAAGCCTACCAGCCCGACTCCTGAGGGTGGCGCAGTGCGCCTGCGCGATTTGGCCCACCGGCTTACAGTACTCAGACTTCTTTGAGCCGCGCGACTCCATTTCCCAGAGTTCCTTGGCACGCTGCAAGGTCTTGCGCACGGCCCCTTCGGCTCCCGAGGGTTCGTCCGGCCTAGTTCGCCTGGGATTCCGGGGGGTGCTGGGAATCGTAGTTCGGAGGGTCAGTGGGCTCAGGGGGCAGCTCTTTGTGGGGTCCGGGGTTCGGAGCTTTTGTTGGTGGGGCTTTTCGGAGG
>NW_027185797.1:35543797-35591615 GCF_028583685.1 Petaurus breviceps papuanus
CTTCCTTCCTTCCTTCCTTCATTCCTTCCTTCCTTCCTTCCTTCCTTCCTTCCTTCCTTCCTTCCTTCCTTCCTTCCTCCCTCCTTCTTTCCTTTCTTTCCCTTCCTCTTCCCATCCCTTCCTTCTTTCCTCCCTCCCTTCTTCCTCTCACATCTCAGCTTCCTCCAGAGCTACTCTCCAGCTGACCTTCCCTACAGCATTTCACATTCTTCCTTTTTTAAAACTACTTATGGTCCACCTGATGGTGACTCTCCATGCATTTGCACAGGCTGTGCCCCTTGCATGCCCCCCTCATCTCATGCTCTTAGGACCCCCAGCTTTCTTTGAGTCCCAGCTTCGTTAGTGCCTCCTACAGGAAGCCTTCCCTGACCGCTCCAGTTGTTAACGCTCCCCCCTTTTGAGGAAGGCTCTTTGTGAAGGCGAGCGCTGATTTAGAGCAGATTTACCGAGAGGGGGAAAGTGTAGCCACCCTCCTGCAGTCACGTCGCCTGTAACAACAAAACAACAACTGGTGTTTATATAGCTTTAAGCTTTGTAGAGCACTTTACACATATTATCTTACTCGGTCCTCACAACAGCCCTGTGAGGTGGGTGCTATTACTGTCCGCATTTTACAGTTGAGGAAACTGAGCACATTAGTAAGTGTCCAAGGTTGGATTTGACCTCAGGACTCTGATTCCAAGACCAAGGCCCATCCACAGAATTATTAATTGAACCTAGAGTCAGGAAAGCCCTGTGTTCACATCCTGTCTACATTTGTGTGACTTTGGACAAATCACGTAACATTTCTAAAAAGAGGATGAAAAAGCAGCACGGAGGCCTTGGAACAGGCAGGCTCCAGCCCTGCTTTGCAGGCAGCTGGCTGTGGGGCTTTAGGAGAAATGGGATGTGTAAACGTGCAGCATGACCCAGTGGTTCCGGAGCTGGCCATGCAGCCAGAGAGGCCTGGCTCCAGGTCTGGCCTGACCCCGCTGGGCTCAGTGTCCCTGGCCAAGGTCTCTGAGATGACATAGGGGCTGCATTGGTAGCAGGGGCTTCTCCACCTGGTCCTTCCCATGGTGGAGAGTTCCGTCCCAGAAGCCTGACCACCATCCATCACAACTCCCGCAGAGGCTCATGTGTGGGACCCTGTAACCTGGATCTGAGCCCCACTGGGAGGAATCTCATCACCATGTTGTACTGAATTGCCGCTGTGTTTCTCACTCAGACATCTGGGTGTGGATTGGAGAGAGACTTCCTGACTACAGGAAGACCTGAGTTCAGATCTCCCCCCAGCCGCTAGCTAGCTGTGTGACCCTGGGCCAGTCACTTTACCTCAGATTACCTCAGTTTCCTCATTTGTATAATGGGGGTAATATTAACATCTCCCTCCCTGGGGTTATGAAAGTTTGTAAAGCACTTTGAAAGTCTTAAAGTGCAATATAGTGCTAGCTGTCATTATTGACCTTCTAAGTGTGTGTGTGTCCATAGATACTCACACACATGGCTTTGGAGCTATTTCTGAATTATACTGCAAGGCTGAACCCCCAGGGGGTTTGCATTATGTGCTTGGTGCATTGATGCTACTCATCTGGGCCTGTCAGAGTGGGCAGGAACCCTGGCTCTGGAATCAGGGCCCTGGGCCAGAATGTGTTGGAAGCTGCTGCTGCTATTGTTCAGTCATGTCTGACTCTTCATATGCCCATTTGGGGTTTACTTGGCAAAGATTCTAAAGTGATTTGACATTTCCTTTTCCATTTAATTTTACAGATGAGGAAACTGAGGCAAACAGGGTGAAGTGACTTGCCCAGGGTCACCCAACTCGTAAGTATCTGAGGCCAGATGTGAACTCAGGTCTTCCTGACTCCATCGTGCCACCTAGCCACCAGGAAGCTGCCAGCCCCTGCCAACTCCTCCCCTGTCTCGGGTACCAGGCTGCCAGCGCCCTCCACCTGGCAATGACTTTGTTTCGTGTTGAACTTTTATGGAAATGTCACCGAAGAATGTGAGAAGGGCAGGGCCTGTCTCCTCCTCATCTCTGTGTGCCCAGGGCCTTGCCCAGTATCTGGCACATAGTAGGCATTTAATAGATGTTGAATGAGTCAGGGAGTCCACATGGTCTCTGTGGTAGGAAAGGTGGTGAATTAGACTGAGAAATGGCTTCTCCAGAGAAATTAGAGGGTGGATTCCTTACGAATCTTGGGAATTAGGGAAAGGAATGAAAATCTCTGTAAAGTGAAGATATGACTGAGTCATGTGCAGTGCCGCACGGCACAGAGGAGGCAGGGCTGCGGCCAGAGCCTGGATGTGTTTCCTTGTTCCCAGACTGAGCTGTGTCTGGACACCTGCCGGGAGTCAGCCTTTTAGGCACTAAGTAACTATTGATGGCTCCTTTCTCTGATTTTGGGCCACTCACAAGGTTCCGTTTAGCCACTGTCCATAAAGGAGCCATGGGGCTCCTGCCCTGCTGGCATCTGGGAGATTCTGCCCTGAACAGTGTGGGAGCTTTGGGGCCGACTTGTCCTTCATGGCGTCTTTCTTGTTGCACAGCTCTGTTTTCTCAAAACTCTGCCCTTCAAGAAAGGAGCACAGAGAGAGGAGGAAGGAATGACATCCTCGCTGCTGCCAGCCAGGTCCCAGGTGAGTTAGGCTTTCTCCTCCCTCGACATGCCCTCTTCTTTCTCAGAGTGAGGATGTTTTGCTTTCCTTTGTCCTGGATCTTTTCTGGTCAGCTGTGGCCCAGTCAGGGACCCCAGCCTCCCAGAAGGCTCTGACTGTTCTCTTCTGATGGAGGATTTAGAAGTCGGGCCGTCATGGGATCAGCAGGGCCGGCAGGGCTCTCAAGCCTTATGTAGCACAACCCCTTTATTTAAAGCATGAGGAAACCAAGGCTTTGGTGAGTAGGAGAGTGCTTCCAGCACCCTGCAGGCACAGGGTAAGGGGATGTTCTAGCCTAGGTCTCTGAGGTGCCGTCCTGGAGGCCTCCTTCTGAGTTAACCCGTAGTGACTTCTCCTTGGGCCTTTTATTAAGGAGATTTGTTCTGTGAAATTTGGATTCCGTCGAAGGGCCCCACTTGAGGACCTAGAAGGCCACATGTGACCTCCAGGCTGCAGGTTCCCTCCCTCTGGTAACCACTTTACCAGTTCCGAATCTAAGTGTACCATGGCCCACAGTGCTCCCACTTGCAATGTTTTATTAACGTTTCCCTTGCAATGTTTTATTAACGCCTTGCTCATGTACCACTTACAAGCATTAATAAACAAGAACAAAATAAAGAAAAAGATAAAAGAAATCCATTCAAATAACTGACTGATAGCCACTCACACATTCAGCAAAAAGTGCATAGCTTTAGGAGGTCCCGAGCCAACCCTGCAGATACACGTGCGTGCCATGCTGGCTGTGGAGGCCGAGGGGATGCCAGGCTGTCTGGCCATTTTTACATTCCTTTAAAAATTTTGAGTTCCAAAATGCTCTTCCTCCTCCCATCCCGTCCCCACCCAATCAAAAGGCAAGCAACAGGAAACTCGTTATGCTGTGAAGTCATGCAAAACTCGGCTCTGTATTAGCCGTGCGGCCAGAAAAAAAGTAGGTGAGAACAATATGGAGAGTGAAAAAAATGTGCTTCAGTCTGCACCGAGTCCATCAGTTCTCTCTCCAGAGGAGGATGGGATTTTTCATCATGAGTCCTTTGGAATTGCCTTGGATCCTTGCACTGATCAGAACAGCCAAGTCTTTCACAGCTGATACTGTTCCAATATGGCTGTTACTCTGTGCTCCAGCTATTCCAAGGGAAGAGCATGGATGATGTTATCTCAGCAGAATGGTAGGGGTCAATGTGGGTGAACACCACCCTGTTCTCCTGATCGCCAGCCCTGTAACTGTTCAAAAAGGAGGTGGGATGATTCTGGCATTGTGGTACACTGTTCTTGTGGCCTGGGCCTGTAGTCAGGAAGACCTGCATTCAAATTCAGCCTCAGATACTAGCAGTGTGACTTTGGGCAAATTATTTATGTTTGCCTCGGTTTCCTCAGCTAGAAATGGGGATAATTAAATCACCCACCTCATAGGCTGTTCTGAGGATCAAATGAGAAAATATTTAGAAAGCACTTGGGCATAGTGCCTGTCACATGTTAGGCACTATGTAAATGCTTATTCCTTTCCCTTCCCTCTTTTCCCCCAACAAAAGCTCTTTCTTGTAGCAAAAGTATAGTCAAGCAAAACAGATTTGTGTTGTAATGGTCATGGGCAGAAGCTAATGCCCCATTCTGTGCCTGCTGTTCCCCACCTCTCTGCCACGAGGTAAGAAGCTCGCTTTATCATCTGTCTTCTAGACGCAGGATTGGCTGTCAGTCACGTTTCTCAAGCCTTTCACAGTGTTTTCTCTTTTGCAGTGTTGTGATCATCATACACCTTGTTTTCTGGCTCTGCACGCTTCATTCTCAACCATTTTGGACTGGTCTCCCCAGGTCCCTCACCACACAATGATACCCCTTCCCCTCTCAGTAATCGCTGCCATAGGCTCCCGTCCCGGCTGCTGGTTTGTACGGTGTGCTGCAGGGCAGGCACTTCACCCTGACCCGCTGACCTCAAATCCCCAAGGACAGCCAAGTCCTTGGCTTCCAACTCAGGATTAGCTATTTTTGTTCTACTCTTCCTAGTTCCAAGAAAATTCCAAGTCATTCCCCCCAAAAAGAGAATAGAAGTGACATCGTTCTGCCCTCTCTCCATATCTGTTATTGTCCCCCTCACACCAAGCAGTGGGACTATCCCTTCTTTGATCTTTTACATTCTCTAAATATGTTGAAAGAATTCCTTGTGTTTTAGAGCCCTTGCCCTCCTCAGTTTATTCTACTTTTTTTTTAGCGCTCCTGGAAGGCTGCTTGCAGGATGGTGCCCTGCTGCTGCAGTCATCCTCTCGTTGCCTGTCATCCTTTCCATCTTCTGATTCCTACCCCCTTTTAGTGTCTAGAGTGCCAGGACCCAAGTCAGGAAGACTCATCTTCTTGAGTTCAGAGCTGGCCTCAGACATTTCCTAGCTGTGTGACCCTGGGCAAGTCACTTAGCCCTGCTTGCTTCAGTTTCTCGTCTATAAAATGAGCTGGAGAGGAAATGGCAAATCCCCCCAGTATCTCTGCCAAGAAAACTTCAGGCAGGGTCGTAAAGAGTTGGACATGACTGAGCCAAAGAACAACTCTGTGTAAACCTTGTATGTAGCTGGTTGTTTAGAGGTTGTCTCCCCCGTTAGAATTCATGCTCCTTGAGATCAGGAGCTGTTGTTTGCCTTTCCTCGTAACCCAAGTGTTGAGCACAGTGCCAGGCATGCAGTGGGCCTTCAATGAATGCTGCTTGAGTATCTGCCTGCCTTATCCCCCAGGAGAGCTTGGGTGGAGCCTGGCCTGGCTAGAACAGAGAGTGTCAGGGCTCAGAATCCTTTAGGTCTGGGCCACAATTAGATGGTCTTTAGGTTTTCCTTTCAGTTTTCTTTCCTCTTACTTCTTGCAAATTCTTGAACTTGTTCATGGAAACTAAAAGAATGAGAAAAAAAATCATTTAGCTTCAGGCTTATTTTCAGATGAAACTGAAGTCAGTCACTTGGCAACTCTGGTCGCTGTCCCAAGATCTTGGGCTCACAGCTCCTACGTAACACACTCAGATCCAGGCCTGCTGCCTCCCGCTGCAGTCGTCTCTGCACAGCAGGGCCCCTCACACCGCTGGACTTGCTTTTTGCTTTAGTGAGAATTACTTCTGTAGGGGCAGGAAGGCCTTGCCAGGCCCTGGACTTTAAGCTGATTAACTAAAAGTGTTTGTTCCAGATTGCTTTTGAATGCCATGGTCACCCTTGCCATTCCCCACTTGGCATTAATGGGCTGTACCAAGCTTTCAGCTTCAATCTGTATTAATTGTGTCCCCATTGTGTATTCATTATTGAGTTTTTCCTGGCAACCTATTGTTGTGGTCTGCTGCTAAATCCATTCCATAAACCTCCGTCTTAAAAATGGTACCAGTGATTCCACTTAAATTCAGCAGTATTATTTTAAATAAATTTTGCTGATCTGGTTTTTTTACGCTGTCTAGATTTCTTCCTGTATCCTACTCTCATGGCTCTTCCAGAAAGGCATCTCCTAGAACAAATATTTTTTTAAAGAGAGAAAAAATTCAGCAATACTGATCGGTACATTGAAAAAAATCTGACATTATATGTTACATTCTGTACCCATGGACCCCCTAGCATTTTATATATATATATGTATGTATGTATTTTAATTGGCTCCTCCTCTACAAGTCTTTCTTAGTTAATCATCATGTTTGTGATGAACTCAGTGCCATGAGATCCCTATGTATCTTGCCTACTTAATTTCTGCTCCAAGGCCCATGGGAGGAATTCTTCATGGTGAACAGGAATGTTTTTGCTGTTTCAGGAATCCGTGACTTTCCAAGATGTGGCCGTGGACTTCTCAAGGGAGGAGTGGAAGCATCTGGACTCAGGTCAGAGAGACCTGTACCGGGATGTGATGCTGGAGAACTATCAGAACCTCGTATCCTTGGGTAAAGATGTGCATTGTTACTGGTGAAAGGTTGTGGGGTTTCTGAATTGGTGCCTGGTGACTGGTCCTGACTCAGGCTGGTCAGGTAGGCGGTGATAGTAGGTAGGATAGGTCATTCTACAGTTAACAAAAGGACACTTACCGAGCTATAGCAGGAGAAGGAGACTCACAGTATTCACTGAGGCTCGGCATTGAGGACACTTCAGTTGATTCAGAGGAAAGAATCTCCTTTGCCTGACTCACCCATCGTGATCCACCAACCAGACAGGCACCAGGGTTGCCACAGAGCTCTTTGTGGCTGCTTTGTACCTGGGCAGCCTAACCTTTAGTGCCATGAGCTAACCAAGGCTTGAGGATGGTTTCAGAACCTTTTTTCTTTGTTTTTTGGTTTTTTTTGGAGGGATGTTGGGGTTAAGTGATTTGCCCAAGGTCACATGGCTAGTTTTTTGTGTTAAGTGTATGAGGCTGGATTTGAACTCAGGTCCTCCTGACTCCAAGGCCAGTGCTGTATTCACTGCACCACCTAGCCACCCCAAGGTTTCAGAACCTTTTAAGGAAGAATTAGCCTAGCTTGCATTAGAGTTCTGTTCCTGCCACCAGCTGGGTCTGGTTTGGTTTCCAGAAATGTTTAAGAACATGAGTAATGAAGAAGAGAGCTTTCTAAATCATCTAGCGTAGGGATTTTTAACCATGAACTTGTTTTTATATATTTTTATTAATAAAATACATATATATATAGCTAGATAGATAATTGTATTTCCATATAATTGGTTTCCTCTATTTTGTTTAATGAATTTCACAACGTGATTCTGATTAGGGGATCCATCGGTTTCACCAGACAGAGGGGCCCAGGACACCCCCAAAAAACCCATGTTCTAGAGTCGAGAGAAATATTTATGCACCACCCCCATCCCCAAGTGACAAATCTTAATTTTTTAAACTGCGAATCTCCAGCTTCTCTGTACTGCCTTCTGTACTCTCCACGGCTTCTGTGGTGACACTCCAAGATTAAGAAGGGACCCCTGAGGCCATGTGACAGAGTGAACCAGAGTAGGCTTTGCACATCTCTCTGTCTGCTGCCCTTTACCTGCATGACCCTGAGGAAGTCACTTATTCTCTCAGTGGCTTGGGCCTCCCTCTGAGCCTCTGAGTTGTAGGGAAGAGGCTGGTGTGCACTGGTAAACACGGTTCCTCATGAGGAACTCATCATGCCAGTGGCATAAAAGGCCCAGTGCACAAGGAGAAGAGGAGCCTTTCATATGAGTGGGCCAAATGAATGATTTCTGAAGGACTTTTATACCTGTTCTATGACTTCTTAGGGCGGCATAACAGATAACATTCTCACTACTCTGAGAGTCAGAAGACTTCGGTTCTAATTCCACCTCACGTATTCATGAGCTCTACGATCTTGGGAAGGCCCTTCATCTCTACAAGCCTCTGTCCTCACTGTGATGTTCCTAGGGTTGTGTGGATCTAATGAGGTCGTGAATGAATCAGGGAAGTCCTTATTAAGCGATTACTACGTGCAAAGCACTGTGCTAACCCTGGGGACAAAAATAGCAAAACAAGACAGGCCCTTCTTTCAAGGAATTGATGATGGATATGGGAGGTTTCAGCCTCAAGTCAGATGGAGATGTTCCATGGTCCTAAGGACAGCAGCAAAGCAGATGGCGTATAGTATTTGTAGGGCTTGCAGACCTTAAAGCCCTGTAAAATGGGAGATGTTATTTATAGTTGTTATTCACTGAAAGCTGCCTAGTGATAGGGCTCTTTTCTTTCCCTGGGTTCAGGTCTTCTGGTTTTCCAGTCAGATGTAATCTCCCAATTGGAGAATGGTGAAGTGCCATTGATGCCAGGGGGAGAAGTCCCAAGAGACACTTGTCCAGGTGGGTAAATGAGTGATGACCAGGTAGACAGGATTCATTTTAAACAGCAGCCCAGCTCTTTCTTTAGTCATGGGACTAAAAGCATTTCCTTGGAAATGCTGGCCAAGGAGCTATACTTCTGAAGGTCCCCAAACCTTGGACAAGTTTTTCAGTAGCACAGTGTAGGAGTTCTTAACCTGGAGTCTGTGTACTTGTTTTTTGTTTTTTAATATATTGATAATTGTATTTTAATATAATTAGTTTCCTTTGGAATCTCTGTATTTTGCCTTTTGCAGTAAAAAAAAAATATAATTTTGAGGTGACCATAGGTGTCTGCTTCTCTCTCTGTATCTCTCTTCTCTCTGTCTCTGTCTCTCTCTGTCTGTCTCTGTCTCTCTGTCTCTGTCTCTGTCTCTGTCTCTCCCTCCCTTTCTCTCCCTCTCTCCCTTCCAGGATTTTTTCAAGGCTGAAACTTCCTTCATTTCTTGTATTCCATTAGTTAGTGTCAGTATCTGTTGATTGCTAGGAATAAACGAAATTTGTAGAAGAGGTAGCAAAAGCTGAAAGTAATAGCACCTGCCACTATGTCAAGGTCTATTTCTAGGGGTAAATGGATTTTGCCAAAGAAATGACTGAGGTAACAAACAAAACCAATAGTAGGGCCTTTTCATCTTTCAAGGAAAGCTACATGGCGAACCTGAAGTCGTCCAGGTGAATGTGAGACAGGAAGGCTGACAAGGAGGCATCCTTACCAACCCTTCTCCCACCCCTGACCTGGGCTGGGCCTGGGCAGGGTAGGGAAGGGTTACAATTAGAGCTATCACTAGAGGCTTTGGGCCATGGCAGAAGGAGGGAGTCTATGATGCTTTGGAGGGAAGATGATCCTAGAACTTGGTGCATGGTTACCTCAAGTTCTCACTGGGACTCCTCGGTTTGTGCTTCAGGACAGCTCCTTAGGCCATGATAGGCTCATGATTAGAGAAGCTCAGGGCGTTTAAAGGCAATAGTGGGATGTGCAGAAACTGCTCTGTTATTGGCCAGGGGCGGAGAAACAATACAGATGTCCAGAGAAAGGTAAGTGCAAAAAGAGACTCCTAAGCAGGAAGAAGGGGCATGGCTAGGGAACAGATAGTCTCTTGGACAAAGACTGGTCCGAAAAGAAGAGGTTTTACTTTTTTCAAAAGAAATTAAAGGTTTTTTTTTCTCCTGCTTTACAACCATGACCGAGTCCTTTTGGTTCTTTGTTTTAATGTCTCTTGAATTTACTTATGCTCTGTTCCTGTTATTTTAACCCAGTCTATACCCTTACCTTTTCACACTGAGGTGACGAGCAGATTCTTGGTGTCTGTCACTTCAGTCTGTAATATGCTAGACTGCTGGACTTACTTAAAAGACTTTTCCCTTAAGAACCTTCCTTAGAAGGGTATAATAACTTATTGTTATTGCCCCGTGTATCAAATCTAAATGAGTGAGTTTTATTTTCAAGGCTTCTAATGATACCCTTCCAAAATTAAATTCCAAGATTAGGAACTCTACTCCTGTTTTGCTCTTTCCTTACTATCCCCTATGCTTACCACATTCCTTTCTTCTAGGCCATGTCTCCCCCTTCCCTATTCACATCTCTTAAATGGTTTGTTTGGTTCTTTTTCCTTTTCACAGATGACTTTCTGAGGAATAAAAAGGATTAATAATGACAAAATCTCAATGTTAGAAAGGACCTTAGAGGTTATTTGTTGGATTAACTTTCCAACTCCTACCAAAATCTGCCCTACAATATCCCTATCATGGAGTTGTCCTTCTTCTGCTCATATACTTTCTCAGATGGGATTTTCACTACTTTGTGTAAAAAAAATCATTTTGTGGTGGCTAGGTGGCGCAGTGAATAGAGCACTGGCCCTGGAGTCAGGAGGACCTGAGTTCAAATCCGGCCTCAGATACTTTTTTTTTTTATAAGCAATTGGGGTTAAGTAACTTGCTCAAGGTTATGCAGCCAGTTATTTCTGGGTGTGGTGCTAAGTATATGAGCCCGGATTCGATTCCCCAGGTCATCCCAAAACTGGGGCTGGTGCTCTTATTTGCTGAGCCACCTGGCCACCCCGGGCCTCAGATACTTAACACAAAAACTAGCTGTGTGATGTTGGGCAAGTCACTTAACCCCAATTGCCCTGCCTTCCACCCTCCCAAAAAAAAATCATTTTTTGAAAGCTAATTATTTACATGTTCTGTTATAATGAGTTAAACACCTGCCTACCTATAACTTCTAATGGGTTGGTTCCAGAGTTGTCCACTAGAGTAGCATTGAATGTCTAATCCCCATGATTTAATTTTAGATTGTTGAGGATGACTATTATGCTTCTGCCCAAGTCCCCTCTTCTTCAACCTTAGAGTTTCTAGGTTTTTATTTTTACTTTATTCTTTTTATTCTGAACTTGGCAAATCAAACAAAAGGAGCATTTCCATATACATTGTAGAATAAAAGAAGAGGACTATGCATGAAACTGTCCTTTTATTTTTGCATATGATGTACATAACATATTTGATGCATAGTTTCCCAAACTGTCCCAGTTGTCTGCGTTTCCTTCTGACATTCTTTCTGTTCTTTCCTGCTCATTAAAAAAATGCTTCAGTGACCCTGTTTTCTTTTTTCTTTTTGTTTTTGGCATAAATGCTTCCTCCATCCTACCTACCTCTCCTAGGCCAAATTGAAAAAAGAAAACCAAAATTCTTGTGAGAAATATGTAGAGTCAAGAAAATAAATTCACTCATTGGCCATGTCTGAAAGTGTATGTGTTATTCTGCACCTTTATCCCATCGCCTCTCTGTGAGAAGGAGATTTCCTATGTCTTAACATGATGTGGTTCCCAAACCCTCGACAGTTTTCTATATATTTTTTGCTCATTAGTCCTACGTGGAAGAGACAGTCCAAAAATTACAAAAATCAGATTTCTTTTTCTTCCCAACAGGAAACAGTAGATATTGAGACCTTTTTTTGTATTTATTTCCTTCAGGTTCTGTTCATCAGGAGGCAAAGGATGAATCCAATGAGGCTCTTCCAGAGAAGGGTAGTTTTTTGAGACTCACAAAGGATGATCCTTGGAATTTCAGTTTGGGAGACAGCTGGAAATGTGATGTCAGAAAGCAGAAGGGCAAGCAGGAAAGGAAATCCAAGCCAGTGACAGTCATCCATGAATGTAATGTGTTTGGGCAAAATTTTACCCTGGGCTCAGTCATTGTTCCACAACCGAGAACTACAACAGAACATGTTCTCTTTAAATCTGTTGTCTATGGAAAGAGCTCCAAGCAGTATTCAAGCATGTTTAAATGTCCTAAAACTTCCACAGGTAAGAAACGTTGGAAGTTCAGCAAATCCAAGAAGTCTTTTAGCTTCCACTCTGATCTTATTCAATATCATAAAAAACTTATTGGAGAAAAGACATATGAATGGAATGAAAGTGGAAAAGCCTTGAGCAAAAAGCCATCCAACAGAGGACATCAGAAAATTTATAGTGGGGCAAAACCTTTTGTATACAGTGAATTTAGAAAAGACTGCATACAGAGGGGAAAGCCTCTTGTTCTTAAGAGAATTCACAAAGGAGAGAAACCCTTTGAATGTAACATATGTGGGAAATACTTCAGTAAAAGTTCATCATTGAAGAGACATCAGAGAATTCATACAGGAGAGAAACCCTTTGCATGTAATGAATGTGGGAAAACCTTCAGGCAAAACTCATCACTGAGCAGACATCAGAAAATTCATGCTAGACGGAAACCCTTTGCATGCAATGAGTGCGGGAAAGTCTTCATAGAGAAAGGAAAACTTACCGAATATCAGATAATTCATGCAGGAGAGAAAATCTTTGAATGTAAAGATTGTGGAAAGGCCTTCAGTACATCCCTTAAAGAGGAATGGAAACTTTATACTGAAGAGAAACAATTCAAATGTAATGAATGTGGGAAATTCTTTAGCAATAGCTCATCACTGAAAGGGCATGAGAAAATTCATACTGGAGAGAAACCCTTTGTTTGCAATGAGTGTGGCAAAGCCTTTGTAGAGAGAGGAAGACTTACGGAACATAAGAGAATTCACACTGGAGAGAAACCTTTTGCTTGTGATGAATGTGGGAAAGCCTTCAGCAAAAGCTCATCACTTAGGGGACATCAGAGAATTCATACTGGAGAGAAACCTTTTACTTGCAATGAGTGTGGGAAAGCCTTCATAGAAAAAGGAAACCTTAGTGTACATAAAAGAATACATACTGGAGAGAAACCTTTTGAATGTAATGAATGTGGGAAGACCTTCTGCAAAAGCTCATCACTTAGGAAACATCACAGAACTCATACTGGAGAGAAACCTTTTGTGTGCAATGAATGTGGGAAAGCCTTCATAGAAAAAGGAAGGCTAACTGAACATAAGAGAATTCATACTGGAGAGAAACCCTTTGAATGTAGTGAATGTGGGAAAGCCTTCAACCAAAGCTCATCCCTTAGGAAGCATCAGAGACTTCATACTGGAGAAAAACCCTTTACATGTCTAGAGTGTGGAAAAGCCTTCATACAAAAGGGAAACCTTAGTGTACACAAGAGAATTCATACTGGAGAGAAGCCCTTTGAATGTAGCAAATGTGGGAAGACTTTTCGAACCAGCTCATCTCTAAGGAAACATGAAAGAGTTCATACTGGAGAGAAAATAAAAAATGGTGATTAATGAGGATAGCCTTCACCTATACCATAAGCCTTACAGTTCATTGAAGACTTGGTACAGCAGAGGAGCCCACTGAATGTAATAAATGTAGAAAGGCCTAAAGTATCAACTTATCTTTTTGTTCTTAAGAATCTGGCTTCCATCTACCCTTCTAGGCTCATTTCACATTACTCTCTTTCATGAGCTCTACATTCTAAACTTGCTGCTTCCTAAATTCTGAATTTCAATGCCCATCCCTCCCATACACACACATGCAAACATACATGCATGCACAAAACATACCCCTACTTTGCCTTTTAACAAGCTGTCACCAATGCTTGAAACATATTTGCTCATCTACCTCTTAAAATCCCTGGTGTCCTTTAAGGCTTAGTGTATGTCTATATAAAACCTTTTCTGCTCCCCATAACTGGTAGAGCTTGCCTCAAATTCCCTCTCTCTCAGATAGATAGATGGTAGATGGATGGATATATAGATGGGTGGATGGATGGATTTATCTCTCCATGTATTTTTCTCTTAATATATTGTGTTTTCCCCTAGTAGCATGTGCGCTGAGTGCAGGAACTATCTTTTATTTTTTCTTTGTATCCTTGTACATAGTAGGTGATTCATAAATGCTTGTTGGATTGGCATTAGAGGCTCCACACTGGAGAAAATCCTTTGAATACACTGAATGTGAGAAAACCTCCATTAGTAATAGAAACTCCAGTGCAAGTAAGATAAATCCTGCTGGAGAAAAATTCTTTCGTTATAAAGAAATTTTCTTCAGCAGCCGTTCATCCTTAAAGGTTCATTCAACATGTATTTATAAAGTTCCTATGTTCAGAGCAGACTTCAAGGAGCTTACATTCTACTTAATGGGATAGAAGAGTATAGGAAATATTGGGTAAAATCAGTATTAACAGAATGAAAGTGGGAAAGTATTTACAAACAACTCGATCCTTACGAACCACCAGAACATTAATGCTGGAGGACAACTTTTTAAGTATAATGAAACAATGACATCCCTTAAGAAATATTAGGGAATTTACAGAGTCATAGAATCTGACTTAGTTTCACCTTAGTGACCAACTACCTGACCCCAAGTCCCGTCAGCAACATTTTACAAACTTTTGCTTGAAGATCTCTGGTGAGGGAGAACCCAGTACTTCTTGAGGCAATACTTTTACCTTCATGTGGTAATTAAGATATTTTTCCTTACATCAGCCAAAGTTGGCCTCTGCAATTTCCATCCATTGCACTACCCCTCACTCCCACCTCCCATTATTTTCTCTAAGCTCAACGTCACCAGTTTTGCCAACCACAAAGGCTAAAAATTGGTAGAAGTTGTAAAGATGCAGGAGAAACTTATGAATAATTAGAGCTGTCCTAAAATGGAAGCAACTGTAATAGGCTGCCTCAGTAGTTTGTGGGTTCTTCCTTAGAGTATTTCAGGTAGAGACTGAATGGCCATTTGTCTACCGTGTGACAGTGGCGGCTTCCTTCAGGTATGGGTTGGACTAGATGAAGCTGAGGTCTCTTTAAACTCTAAAATTCTAAGTTTATGGGTCTTTGGTTGGAGGAAAGGGGGAAAATCACCAGAGAAGGAAAGAGCATTACATTGAGTCTTGATGTGCTTCTGAGTTCTTTGTGAGAAAAAATTACTAACAATGAGGACAATCCCAACTGGAATGGGCTTCCTGGAGGATTAGTGGCTTTCCCTTCATTTGAGGTTTTCATGCAGAGGCTGAATGAATACTAACTATATAGATTATAGGGGTGTTTCTTTCGGAACTACAGGTTATCCTGGATGTCTGATGAGTTCCCTCCTGACTTTTGAAATTCTATGATTCTGTGAACCACCCTGCATTGTCATGAGAGGGATTCTGACTATGATGAATGGGGCAATACCTTCACTACAGGGCAATAATAGCTTATATATATACATACATACACACACACATATAGTGCTTACTATGTGCCAGTCATTGTGTTACGTGCTTTACAATTACCTAACCTTATTCTCACAACAATCCTGGGAGCTAGATGCTATAATTATCTCCACTTTGCAGTTGAGGAAACTGAGGCAGACAAGTTTAAGTGATTTGTCCTGAGTTACATAGTGTCAGAAGTTGGATTTGAACTTAGGGCTTCCCAACTTCAAACCCAACACTCTATCCACTGTGCCATCAAGTTGTACCTTAAAGATCTTTCAAATGTAAGGAATGTGGAGCCCGGGCAGATGCTTAGAGAACATGAGAGAAACTTTATCTAAATTTGTGGTTTCATCAGATGTGAGGAAGTCCCTCCACCAAAGCAAGTTGTCAACTTGTGTAACTTAACAATGTCAGAGAGTTGCCTGGGGCACTAAGAATTTTTGCTGCTGATCCATCTTGGTCCCCTAGACTAACTCCAAGACTTGCCTTCTATCACTGTACTACCCTGCCTCTTAAGAGAACAGTACTGAAGAGATTCTTTCAATGTCCCAAATATCCTAAGTCCCATCAACCATGACTCACTCCTTACACGTCAGAAAGTTTATATTAGAAATCCTATTGATATTATCTTGGAATTGTAAAGCGTCTAGTGGCATTGTGGATGGAATGCTAGACCGTGAATTGAGAAGACCTGACTCAGATATTTATTAACTTTTATATAATACACATATATATACATATGTATATATTGTACATATGCATACATATATGTATATATAATCAGACACTTATTAACCATGGGCAAGTCAATTTTTCTGAACTTTAGTTTTGTCATCTCTAAGGATTAACATAATTGTAAGACACACCTCACAGCATATTATAGATTGAATGAGATAGTGGATAGGAAACATTTAAGTTTTAAAGCACTATGTAAATACCAACTCTCGTCCTTAAATTCATGCTGGAAGTTGTCTGCAGGTATATAATAATGCTTTATTCGGACTTGTCATCTGATAAACACTGGATAGCTGAGATGTCAGGGTTTATTTGATATGTTCTTGTTTGCAGGTTTGTAAAATAAAAGTGAACTTGTTTCCAGCTCTAACATTCTGTATATTTCTGTCTGTCTGTCTGTCTTTGCACCGATGTTCTTTTTTTCTTTTGAATATATACCTAGTGGGATCACTGAGTCCCAGGATATGACCAGCTTTATGCCTCTTAGACCATATTGCCAAATTGGCACCCAAATATATTGCATGCTTTGAGGTATTTATGAATATCTTAGTTTTCCCTCAGTCCTACTGACATTACATATGATCTCTTTTATTTTTTGTCCCTTTTAATAGTGGTGAGATAGCGTCTCATTGGTGTATATGTTTGTGTCCTGTATATTAGTGATTCCTTATATTTATTTAAAAGTTATTTGTACCTATTTGGATTTTGCATGAAATGTTCATATTTTAACCCCTTCATTTAAGATGGCATTTTTCTTATAGATGTATCAGTTCCCAGGAAATACTACAAGTCAAGCTTTCTATCCACCACACATCATTTTTCCTACAATTGAATCAATTAGCCTTGTCTTTGAAATTCTTGACTATTAAAACAATAGAACAAATGACTACTTCTATACTTTAATGATAATCTACTTTTTCCTTGATATTTTTCTTTGTATGCATCTAGAATGTATTTATATATATATTTACAGGTATGTGTTCATATGGCTGTTCTATACCTGGTTATATGAATACACAAATATAGAATTCATGGGTTCATTTGGAATTTGTTGTTGTTTGTGGTATAAATGTGGAACTGAATTATTTTTCTCCTTATTATGCAATGTTTCTAGAATTTTAAATAATATTTTATTGATTTTCACATCAACTTTATACTATATATATACTATACCTGCTTCCTAATGAGTCATCCTTTTTAACCAAAAAGGGGCAGAGGGAAGTAGTTCAATAAGATCAACCAACATACTAACTATTTATGACAATGTATATAATATTCCGTACTCAAAGTTTCCCCATGTCTGCTAAAAGGGAGGGAAGTGCATTTTTTTTTCACTCTGGGCCCAAGTCTGGTCAATATAAATATATGCTGTTTCTCTTTTTATATTTTTGTAGTCAGATGTAGTTTTCTGGGCTCTTCATAATGTTGTTTTTTCTAATAGTGATCCCTTTTAAAATTTCAACCAATTCATCATTATTCTGGTGCTTCTATTGATTTCTGAAATTTCTCTGGCCAGTCTCATTGTCCATCTGTTTTTTAACCTGTAATCAGGCAGGTTGAACCTTTGTCACTTTAAATTATTTTCAAAGTCTGAAAGGTCACATCATTAAATGTGAGTTGAACTAGATGGTCATTAAGGTCCCTTACAACTCTGTGACACTAGTAATAAAAAAATAAACTCAACATGAATAACACATGGAATGAATCAGACATGAATTACAAGCAGAGCAAATAAGATCCTAATCTAAGAAAATAAAACTAGGGGTGGCTAGGTGGCACAGTGAATAGAGCACTGGCTCTGGAGTCAGGGTGACCCGAGTTCAAATCCAGTCTCAGACACAACACAAAACTATGTGACCTTGGACAAGTCACTTAACCCCAATTGTCCTACCTTCCCCCCTCCAAAAAGAAAAGAAAACTATAGTTATTACAGTATTGGTGGAGTATAGGACACGTGATGGGAATATGCTCTGGAATAGTATACCTTCTAAAGAAAGAGGATAGTTCAAAGGAGGCCATGTATTGTGAGTATGTGAGCTCATTGAGAGCAGGGCTATCTTTGCCTATCTCTGCCTCCCTAGTGAATAGCCCAGCATTTGCCACATAGTAAGCCCATAATAAATACTTGATTACCGACAGAATTAAAATTCAGTAATAATACAGGCAAAACAGAGCAGGCAGGGGGATTCCAAAGTGACATTCAAGAAGTAAAAACCCATCAAAATATCAAACAATAAATGAAGCTGAATGACATTCAGTAGAGAAAAATAATATTGAATGACATTGTTGAGATGTCATAAAGCTGAAAAAGGCTATTAAGGACAAAATAACATTTAGAAGATAACCCAAAGTATAAACAGATTCATTAGAATTACAGAAAACGTTTTTTTAAACTTAATACTTTGAGAAAATTCCTATAGGAAACGTTCCAGAGTGGAGATTACTAGGCAGGGCCCATAACAAGAGAGAACACTCCAGCCTGTGGAGAAAGCCAAACTATGATTCACCAAGGTATAAATGTTAAAATGAAAAACTTCTAGAGACAAAAACCTGAAAGCATCAGTGAATGAATGGGAGGGGAAAAAACATTTATTAAACCCTTGGTGCAAAGCATTGAGTATGCAAATCAAAAAGTAAGGTAGCCTTTGCTCAGGGAGCTTATAGTCTAACGGTGGAAATAACCCTATTTAGGAGATTTCAGCTACAAGTTAAATGGAAAGGCAGGGTGGTCTGTAGGGTATGGTGGCAAAGTAGATGGTAATTCATCTTTAATGTCATTTCAAATTAAGCCTCATTTCTGATTCTGAACCACTTGACAGTAGAACTTTCAAGAACTTTTCTCACTCTTAAGTAGGTATGACTTCTGAGGATGAGGGCTGCAGAACTATAGAGGATATTCATTCTACTTTCTTGGATGTTGGCTGTGAGGGCAGGGTTTCTGGTCTAAGTGTCAGTGAGATTCTGAGGCATCTTGGGCTTATCTAAGGCTCATCAGTGGCAAGTGGTTGGTGTTGAAAATTGCTCTCTTCAGGGATGGTGTGAGGATCAGGCTGAAAGCCATAGAAGCAGTCTGAGGGAGAGACACAGCAACTCCCAGGACTCCGGCTCTGTCTTCAAAGTTGTTTCCACAGGACCTGCAGAAAGGCGGTGGTTTCACCTACCTTGTACTTGCCAGCTCGTGTCTTTCAGGGTTCTTACTTGCCTCATTTGGGTCAGCTGGCCTGCCCCTCTGGTCATACTGAGTTGGTAGAGTTGATGACCCTCTCCACCTCCTTTGCTCCCCTACAGACCTGGTGGTTGGGGTAGGGAGGGGTTCTCTCCCCAGAGCTGTTAAGTACCTGCTGATAAGACAGTGGTTGATGTTGGTGTTTGCAAGGATGGAAGGCCCTATCTGCACAAGAAAGAAAAAACATGTTTTTAAATACCACGTACAGTGACATTGGAATCTTCAAAGAATTAAAACAATCTCACTGTACTCCATCCTGGTCAGACCTTATCTGGAGTATTGTGCTTAGATCTAGGGTCCGCCGTTCAAGAAATACATTGACAAGTGGAGGCAATAGTATAGAAAAAGGCCTTGAATTTGTGTCCTATGAAGATCAGCTGAAAGAACTTGTTATATTTAGCCTGAAGAAGAGAGGATGAGGGACTTGGGAAGATGTCATAGTGATCTTCCTAGGCTGCCATATAGGAGGAGGAATTAGGCCTGTAGCATTTGGCCCCAGAAGGCAGTACTAGGACTGATGGGTGCAAGTTTGAAGGCAGCCAGTTTAGGCTCAATGTCAGGAAAATAAAACAAAACAAACTTCCTAGCAATAAAACAATTGAGAATGAATGTAGTAACATGACAAAATAGAAAATCATGGCTCCAAAGAAGAAACTTCACAGGGATGGGAGATCCCTAGGTGTGAAACATTGCATATGTTTTCAGATATTTTCACTGGATTGGTTGATTTTTCTGATTTTTTTTCATCCTTTTTTCTCTTAAAAATATTCTTAGTTAGGGGCAGCTAGGTGGCTCAGTGAATAGAGCACTGGCCCTGAAGTCAGGAGGACTTGAATTCAAATCCATCTTCAGACACTTGACGCTAGCCGTGTGACCTTGGGCAAGGTACTTAACCCCAATTGCCCTGTCTTCCTCCCTCAAAAATAAATAAATAAAATATTCTTAGTTAAATGGGATGACTCTCTAGGAGGTGAAGTGGAGGGATGAAGAGTTAAACTGAGGCAATGTAAAAAAAAAATCAAACATTTCTTCACATGCACAGAGAACAAGAAGAAAGCCAGAAGGACTTACAGACAAAAGCAGCTTTAAGAGTTCTATATTTGGGGCAGCCAGGTAGCACAGCGAGTAAGAGCACCGGCTCCAGTGTTGAGAAGACCTGGAGATCGAATCCCGAGCTCAGACACTCAGCACCACACCCAGAAATAATAACTGGCCATGTAACCTTGAGCAAGTTACTTAACCCCGATTGCTTTAAAAAAAAAAAAGAGTTCTATATTCAATTTATTATAGAAATATAATTAAAAGGAAATTGAGCTGCATGTTTTACATGGATTCACCTTTCATGTATAATTTTTCTCTTCTGTATATATAAGATGATGTATGTTTAATCATGATAAAATAGATAAGATCATGTGTGTATAATACTTTGTTCTACTATGTATGAGAGAGAAAATGATACATGTATAATAATGATTAAAATAAAGATAAAATGAGATTATGTACAACAATATTATGTGCTACTATGAACAGAGCAAAATGGAATAATGTATGTAAATAACTTTAGAAAACTTAAGGTACTACAGAAATACTGTCATCATTATGTGATACTGCTCATTGGGGTTGGTGTTTTTAAGGTCAGAATAGAAAAAATAGAGGGAAAAAACCAGAGTGAAGTGAGCAGAACCAAAATAATTTACTCATAGTAATAATAGGTAGTGTTTACATAAACTTTTAAAGTACAAATTTATACATATATATGATATATATATACATATATAAAATATCTTTTGATCCTCACAGCAACTCTTAGAGGTAGGTGATATTATTATTCTCATTTTATAGATGAGGAAACAAGCAGAGAGGGGCAGTAACATGCCTGAGGTCACACAACTGTTTCAGGAAAGATTTGAACTCAGGTCTTTCCAAGTCAAATTCTAACTGTTGTGCCACCTACACTGATACATTATTGTAAGGGACACCTTTGAAAGAATTCTGATCAATGCAAAGACCAATCATGATTCTAGATTGATGAAGCACAGAGAGCATACATAGAAAGATGTTATAGAATTAGTTATAGAATTAGGCATACATTTTCAGATACCACCAAACACAAAAGCAAATTTGTTTTGGTTGACCGTATTTTTGGTTAAGAGAGCTGTTAGGGAAGTGACAGAGTAATGGTAATGCAAAAAATACACTTAAAAAATAGAACAGCAGAAGGAAATCCAGAAAGAGACGTGGACAAGGACAGTATTGGTACTACCATGTTAAATTTAATGTATATTTTAAAAATTGCTGTACATGGTGTCTCAAGCAAATTCAATAAAGATAAACTGATGAACATACTCTGAGTAAAATCAGTTTATTAACAGTGACATGTATAACGGTTAATAAAGTGGGTCAAATTGGCCACCACAGTAAGGCTAGTAATCCCATTGAGAAGGGGTGACCCTCTTTACTGACACAAGAAAGAAGGGGGTCTTGGTAGTTGTGGACCCTTACAATTGGCTATACATAAGCTGGCCTTTGGGAGAGGCTAATCATGCCCCCCCCCCTTAACAATTAAGGAATGTTAGTTGTTTTATGGTACCTATTTGCCTCTTGCAATCTTTGCTAAAGGATCAAGACTACCAGATTCATTGTCTCCTTAGAGGAGATAAAATCTCCTCTACTTGCACAAGGACAGGAAACATATCTTTTGGGAGATGGCGCCAACTTAACTTATTGGAGTTTAAGGATAACAACAGATATTCCAAGGGCTAACTGTATAAGAGAGAACTTTTTTTTTAAATTATACCTTTAAACTAACTCAGAGAGAAAGCTAAATTCCTGAGCTTAACTCAAGGATATAGAAAGGTGGTTGCAGGCAGATAATTCAATTATTAAAATCAATTACATTGTAAAATCAATACAGTAGAAACTTGAGGTAATATTAATTTTTATATTTTTCAATAGTAGATTAAGTTTTACATGTGTAATAGACTGGCTAATGACAGCCCAGTCCATATGAAAATTTGCAATGTGTGGCTTAAAGCAAACTCCCTCTTATCCAGCTGATCTTCCTTATTCATCCCTAGAGATTGGAAAAAGAAGAGGTGATCCTTGGGAATCTTTTATATGTATTCCCTGTTCTAGCTCATTAGCCAATCAAAAGTCCAATAACCCATTGGGTTATTGAGCTGGAAGCAGAATACCCAAAATTTATGTGGGAGATTTCCTTAAGCCATGCACATTGCACATGTTTATAAGAGTTGGGCTATCATTGACTAGTCCCTGTTACACATTCAACTCTTTTTCCTGTCTTTTGTATATGGAAACATTCATGTTTGTTGATGACTGTTAAGTTAATAATGAAAAAAAAATTTTAAAGAATAAAAACTCTTTGAGGGCAGGGATTGTTTTGACTTTGTATCATGCTTGGTACACTGCTTAATAAATGTGTATTCCCAGGGCAGCTAGGTGGTGCAGTGAATAGAGCACCAGCCCTGGAGTCAGGAGGACCTGAGTTCAAATCTGGCCTCAGACACTTAATACACACACACACACACACACACACACACACAAAAAAAAACTAGCCATGTGACCTTGGGCAAGTCACTTAACCCCAACTGCCCTCCAAAAAGCAAAAAATAAATAAATAAATGTGTATTCCCTTATTCATACTTGGCCCCTGAGTAGAAGTTGCAAAGAGTATTTAGGCTTGATATAAGGGAAAATTTAATAACAATGAGAACTACCCAGAAGTGGAATGAGTTGCCTCTGGTAGTAATGGCTCTCCTTCACTGGAAGTCTTCAAGTAGAGCCTAGATCACCATTCGTACAGTTTGACGAGGAGGACTTGTTTTTCAGGGGCTTCTCGGGTCCCTTCCAACAATGGAATTCTGAAATACTTTGGGTCTAATGATTCAATAAGCATTTATTAAGTGCTGTTGACTCTCACTAAGGACTCCCTACTATGCCCACTCTTCTAGATTCTTACCTATCCTCTTTCTTTCTCTTACCTTCCCCAGATGGAATTTAGGGTTACATTAAGACTTTTTGCTGGGTTTGTGAAAAATCTTCCAATCCCTTCACATTACTCTTCCTTTCTTGTTCAGCCCTGGTTAAGCTCCAGATGAGCCAAATATCTCGTCTCAGAAAGAAGGGAAGAGAACTTCTCTTTCTTCTCTTATCTCTTATCTATACAGATGAGCATTGAATGAAATGCAAATTTAGGCTTTTTGTTGGCCAGAGTTTTTTTTCAATCACATTTAATGACTTAAAAGTAAAAGTGAGCATTTAGAAAAAAGACAAAATCAAGAAGTTTAAAATAAGTCAGTGACTCCCAATGTATTTGGCTCCCTGATTCCCAGCTCACATTTGAAGAGGAGAGGAATGCCCTTCTCAGTTCATGCTCTTATAGTCCTATCATTTTTTTTTGGAGGGCAAAGGGGTTAAGTGACTTGCCCAAAGTCACACGGCTTGTAATTATGTCAAGTGTCTGAGGCCAAATTTGAACTCAGGTCCTCCTGACTCCAAGGGCTGGTGCTCTATTCACTGCACCACCTAGCCACCCCTAATCCCATCATTCTTGCTCAGGAATCACTATTCATGCTGGTTTGACAGACAGTTCCATTTCACAGACACTTCTCATGAAATCTCTCACATCTTCTCGGTGCATTAGCTTCTTATTTCTTCTTCCCATGTCCCCAAAGTCAAGGACAAGAGGGAAACTCAGGGGCTTGGAAAGCCTGGAAAACCCACCCTTGTCAGCAAGTTCAGATACCTGAGTGTCTCCCAAGTTCTTCCTGTGAGCAGAGTCAGATAGGCCAGAGGAATAAGGAATTGGTAATTCCTCCAAATCCTCCTCCGAGCTGACCTCTTCTGGAATCTTTTGTTTGGTTCTGGGCACCACTGTACAGACCACTGCTATGAGAGAGTATCCACAAGAGTCCAACCAAGATGGTGAAGGACTTCCAGTGTGTATCATATGGAGAATGGCTGAAGGCCTTGGGTATGTTTATTCTGGAGAAGACTGAGAGAGGAGGTAATAGCTACATTCAAGTCAAAGGCTTTCATGTCAAAGAGCGATTAGATTTGTTCTGTTTGGACTCAGCAGAACTAGGAACAATGGACAGGCATTGCAAGAGACAGAAATTTAGGCTTGCTGTCCAGGAGAAAAAAATCCTAACAATGACAACTGTCCATAAATGGAGTGGTGTTTCCCCACCTTGGAGGTCTTCAAGCAGAGTCTGGGTGACCACTTCTAGGTTACGTTGTATTGGGGATTCATTTTGTACTGGATGACTGCTAAGGTCTCTTCCAGTTCTGATTCTGTGACTTGAGTGTCACTTTGGGCAGCAGATGCTGTATGTATGGGTGTGTGTGTGTGTGTGTGTGTGTGTGACCACCTCTCCCATTAAGTCACAGCTGAACCTACAGAAGAGAAAAGACATGAGTGGGGCTTGGGGAAAGGAGTGGAAGGGCCTCTGGGACTGAGATCAGAACATTTCTCATGGAAATGGAGATTTGTTAAACATGGTTTTCTTTAAACCTCTAGATTCCAAAATCCATAAACCTGGGGGCACATCAGTGGATGGGGTTTTATGTGGTTATCCATAACTCCACTACCTCTGGAAACTCCAGATGACAGATATGTTTCAATCCTCCCACACTTCAGGAAGTTCAGTGCCAGGTTCTGGCTCCATGCATACAGAAAGCCCAGGTCTAAGGTTTTATTCAAAAATTTAGGACTAAAGTGGTAAAAAAAGAGTGCTAATGAACACTCAAAATTCCCCATTCCCACATGGTACACCATTCAATACTGCCTCTTTATAAAGTGGCCATGTCCCCAAACCACATGTTAACTCTCATCCTTAATTAAGCACAATTAACATTGTCTAAATGAGATTTCAAATCATGTGACAATTTCCCACAAAGGTATTAGAGGATACAAACTATCCCAGACTCAGTTTCCCATGGATAGCCTTTCATGCATGTAGTACTTTAAAAGTACTCTCATCCCAAATTCCCTTTCCCTAAAATTTTATCAATTAAGAGTCATTTGGGGGGGCAGCTAGGTGCCAGAGTGAATAGAGCACCGGCTCTGGAGTCAGGAGGACCTGGGTTCAGATCCGGACTCAGACACTTAACACAAAAACTAGCCGTGTGACCTTGGGCAAGTCACTTAACCCCAATTGCCCTCCAAAAAGAAAAGAAAAAGAGTCATCTGGACTGCCAGGAGGGTTAAACTCTGAAGGATGGTTCATCAGTCCTTCTGAAAAGAAAGCAAGTTCATTACATTGGTCAATAATACTAACAGATGAAATTTACATGTTGCTTTTACATCTTTCCTCATTTTAACATTATTGCCTAATGTGGTACTATTATCATACTTATATTACAGATGAATTTAGGTGATGTACTCGTGATCACACAGCTAGTATAGGAGATGAGATCTGAACCCTCAATAATACATTGAAAGAATGGTAATTCTATAGTATGGAAGAATGCTGAGGAGAGCAGGATTCCATGGCAGGTCTTCAGGCAATTTGTGGACATGGAATTTCTGGAGTTAGAATCCAGACATAAGGATTGAAGTTCAGTTAAATAACTACCATGACAAACCAGCACTGCATCTGACAATTCTTATGGGCCCATCCCTGTGATTGGCTGTTAGATGGAGGGGGAAGGGGAAAGAAATAATAACCATAGTTTGTGGTAAGCCAGATTTTCTGGTCTTAGAACAACTTCCCATCCTACTCTATCAGCAAGCTAAGAGAGCCATCCTCATTCCTTCCACCTCAAAGGTGCTTTTCTACATTCAAGCAATAAATCTTTCACTCTTCTATCTATTGTTTATTTTTAAATAATTACTAGCTTAACTTTAAACATTAACAGAACCAATTAAAAACTTTTGAGTATTTACAGTTCAATACATTAATTTCAACATTTAAAATGTAAGTTTGTTATTCTACATCTGCATTAAATTTATCAAATCATGTCTACATATTTATGTTTCCCCTCCTCCTTTTATGTTGCAGTCAGTATGAATCTGTACTTCTAGTTTGCTTCGTTATTTCATAAATTAATTTTTTTCATATTTCATGAATCTCTGATCTCTTTGGGGAAGGGGGAAGGCATACTTCCTCCAAAGGTACAGGTTGCAATGCATTCATACTGTTTCATTTGGTGCTAATATTCATATCATTCCATAAATATTTCTAGGAAGGGGGGAGAAACATCATTCTGAGGGGAAGAATTTTCTCTACATCTCTTGATGTTGTATGATATTAACGTATGTTGCAATATTTCTCATTAATTTTAAGCCTGTTCTATATGCTTTTAAAGGACAGGGTCCAATGAACTAAAAATGTAGAGAGGAAGTCAGTACAGGAGGGATGTAAAAAGTACTCAAAAATGAAATTCTAAAGACACAAAGAGAAACTGCCATTTGGGAAGAAAATAGGATGTTGTCTGAAGAAACTAATGTGGGTGCACAGGAAATTCACCATCCAATTTGGATCTTTAAAAGACATGTATGCAGGGCAGCTAGGTGGTCCAGTGAGTAAAGCCCCGGCCTGAAGTCAGGAGGACCCAAGTTCAGTTCCAGCCTCAGACACTTAAACACCCACACAAAAAAACTAGCCGTGTAACCTTGGGCAAGATATTTAACCCCAACTGCCCTCCAAAAAGCAGCAAAAAAAAAAAAAAAAAGACACATATGGAAAGTAAAAGGAAGGGAAGGTAACAGAATAAATAAAAATATGGTACAGAATCCTAAGAATTGTGCCAGAAAAGTCAGAGTTCAGAATGAACTAAGGCTGGTAAGTTAAACAAAGGACAACAAAACATTTTCTGTTTAGCCACACTGGGGAAAAGAAGAGGAACTAAGAAGGCATAAGGCTGATGCCTGGGCTACGTGGGATCACTGACAGTAAGCAAAGACAAGCTGCTCAATTCTTACTTTGCTTCCATTTTCTCTGCTAAATGACCTGTGGATTGGAGGTGATATGTGAAAACGGATACTAAGCAGTTGACAAACCAAGGAATGGGGATAATCAGAGCTTCCAGCAGGCCGTGATCAGTTCAAGGCAACTGGCTCAAATCATCATCAAGTACTGGAACAACCGACATGTATCTGTTGAGCCACTTGTCATCCATCTTTGAAAGATTCTGGAAAATGGAGCAGTGCTATGGGATGTGAGCCATTAGTGGTTTGATATCAACTTGGTCTACAGAGTGGGTCCCCCCTCCCCAGGTGCTGTGCACGGCCTTATACTGTTTAACATTTTTATAAATGGCTTGGATAAAAAGACATGCTTATCAAATGTAGATGACATAAATCCAGGAGGGACAGCAAACACAACAGATGATAGGATCCAAGATATTTTGACCAGTTAGGATACTGGATTGAATCTAATGATATTTATAAGACAAGTACCAAGTCTTGGATTTTTTTAAAAAGTTATTTCACAAGTACAAAATGAGGGAAGAATATTTAAACAGCAGTTTCTCTAAAAAATATCTGGGGATTTTAGTTGACTCAATATGAGTCAATAGTGTGATATAGCAGCCAAAAAGCTAATGAAAAGAAAGACCTAGCTTTCAAGAATAAGGAGGTAATAGTCTTGTTATGCTCTGCCAGTCAGACCACATCTAGAGAACTATATTTAATTCTAGGTACCACAGTTTTAGGAAGGATACCGATAATCCAGTAAGAAGAAAGAGGTCATCCAGGATGTCAAAGGGCTTTAAGTTCATGCCATATAAAGACTGAATGAAGCACGGGTGGGTATCTGACCTGGAGGACAGTAGACTTAGGGGGCACATGATAGACATCTTCAAGTATCTGAAGGACTATGGAAGAGGTATTATATATGTTCTGTTGTTTGACCCCAGAAGGCAGAACTAGGAGCAATGGAAGTTATAAAAATGCAAATTTAAGCTTAATATAAATTTTAAAATTCCTAACTACTAGAACTGTATGACATACTGGAATGGGCTGCCTCAGGAAATAAGTGGGTTTCCCATCTTTGGAAGACTCTCAGGTATAGATGACCTTTTCAGGGTTGTTGAAATAGATGGCTACCGAGGCTCCTTTCAACTCTGAAATTCTGTGTGTCATTCTCAAATTATATTGATATGTCAGCATTCAGTCATTGCCCAATTATTGGGTATTTAAATTGTTTCCAGAGTTTTTTTGTGTTGTTTTTTTTTGCGGGGGAAGGGAAATGAAGCAACAAAATGTGATGAATTATTCAATACACTGATAGGATTTCTCACCAGTATGAATTCTCTGATGTACAGCAAGGGATGAGCTGTGGGTGAAGGCTTTTCCACATTCACTACATATATAGGGTTTTTCTCCAGTATGAATTCTTTGATGTTGGATGACACTCCCTTGACGACTGAAAGTTTTTCCACATTCATCACATTTATAGGGTTTGTCTACTGTATGAACTATCTGGTGTTGAATAAGACCTGCAGACTGATTGAAAGCCTTGCCACATTCATTACATTTATAAGGTTTTTCCCCAGTATGAATTCTCTGATGTCGAGTAAGGTACAATCCCTGGCTGAAAGCTTTTCCACATTCAAAACATTTGTAGGGTTTATCTCCACTGTGAATTCTCTGATGAAGAGTGAGGGAGGAGCTGTTTTGGAAGGCTCTATTACACATATTACATTGGTAGCATTTCTCTCCAGTGTGGACTCTCTGATGTCGAGTAAGGTACATACTTCGACTAAAGGATTTTCCACATTCACTACATGTATAAGGTTTCTCTCCAGTATGAATTTTCCGATGCTCAGTGAGGTTTCCTGGATGACGGAAAGCTTGCCCACATTCATTACATTTATATGGTTTTTCTCCAGTATGAATTCGTTGATGCAGAGTAAGAAATGAGCTGTTAATGAAGGCTTTGCCACACTCACTGCATTTATAAGGCTTCTCTCCGGTATGAATTCTGTGATGTAAAGTAAGCTGTGAGCTATTACTGAAGGCTTTGCCACATTCATTACATTTATAGAGTTTCTCCCCAGTATGAGTCCTCTGATGTTCAGTCAGGTGTCCTCTCTGTCGAAAGCTCTTCCCACATTCATTACACGTATAGGGTTTCTCTCCATTATGAATTTTCTGATGTTCTGTGAGGTGGCCCCTCCGACTAAAAGTTTTCTCACATACATTACATTTATAGGGTTTCTCTCCAGTATGAATTCTCTTGTGGAGAACAAGGCCTGTGCACTTGCTGAAGGCTTTTCCACATTCAAGACATTCATAAGGCTTTTCTCCAGTATGAATTCTATGATGTACAATAAAAGTTGAGCTGTTGCTGAAGGCCTTTCCACATTCATTACATTTGTATGGTTTCTCTCCAGTATGAATTCTCTGATGCTGATTAAAGTACATAATTTGGCTAAAGGCTTTTCCACATTCACTACACTTGTATGGTTTTTCTCTATTATGAATTTTCTGATGTTCAGTAAGGTGTCCTCTCTGACTGAAGGCCTTTTCACACACATCACACTTATAGGGTCTCTCTCCAGTATGAATTCTCTGATGTACAATAAGAGATGAACTGTTGCTGAAGGCTTTTCCACATTCACCACATTTATAGGGTCTCTCTCCAGTATGAATTCTTTGATGCCGAGTAAGGTACATAATCTGGCTGAAGGCTTTACCACATTCATTACACTGATAGGGTCTCTCTCCAGTGTGAGTTCTCTGATGTCGAGTAAGGTACAATATCTGACTAAAGGCTTTTCCACATTCACTACATTGATAAGGCCTGTCTCCAGTATGAATTTTCTGATGCCGAGCAAGGTACATAATCTGACTAAAGGCTTTTCCACATTCACTACATTTATAGGGTCTCTCCCTAGTATGGATTCTCTGATGTCGAGTAAGGTACATACTTCGACTAAAAGTTTTTCCACATTCGAGACATTCATAAGGTTTCTCTCCAGTATGAATTCTCTGATGTAAAATAAAGGATGTGCTATTACTGAAGGATCTTTCACATTCAGGGCATTTATATGGTTTCTCTCCAGCAGGAATTCTCTTATATTGCGTAAGGTGTCGCTTTTGGTGGAATGTTTTCCCAAATTCAGTATATGTATAGGATTTCTCTCCAGTAGGGATTCTATGATAGCGAATAAGATCTGAGTGGTAACAAAAGGTTTTACTATAGTCACTATTCTTCCAAAGTTTCCTCCCTGAGGAGATTCTATTATGTATAACTAGGTCTGAATACTGTTTGAAGCTATTTCCATATGTATCATATTTATGGATTATCTTCTCTGTAGGACTACTCCACTGTATAACAGAGATTGACCTGTGACCAGAATTTCTCCTAAATTTGTCATATTCGTGATTTCTCATCTTATTGGAATTGTTCTTGTGGGTGATTATTTGCTTTAGCTCTCTTCCCTGGTTGACCTGTTGCCTCTTGAACCTGCCATCACATTTAGAAGTTTCTTCAAGTTTGAAGTTCCAAGAATCATCCCCTACGAGTCTTTCTTGGGATAATTCTTCCATGCACATGCTCTCCACTGGAACTGTCTCCCTGGTTTCTGGCCAGTCTGAAAGAAAAAAGAATGTAAATGAACTAGTTCATTCGAGGAGCATTTACTAAATACCTCCTATATGTTAAGAACCCCACTAGGCATTAGGGATACAAGTTAAAAAACAAAATAGTCCATTAAGGTGTTCATATTCTATTTGGGGAAAACAACATGCACACACACACATATACATACATTACATATATGAAGTATCTATGAAATAATTTTGGGGGAGGTGGATACTAACAACCAAAGGTCATCCTAAACCGATCTCAGAAGGAGCCAGGTGGTTGGCGATGGTTGTTCTTTGCTCTCGAAGAGGATCAAAATGACATCACAATGTTAGAGTCAAGTTACAGTGTCTCTGACCGCAGCTAATCAGACCAACATGAGTTCAGAATGCTCTGCCAGGTCAGGCACAATTAGCTCATATGAACATCTGCAACGGTGATGTCTCTAAATCTGATCATCTCGTTTTTTGAGCTTCTGCAATTCCGCTTTGCTCATAAAGTACTGCACCTTTTTTGATGTGCACACACCATTCAGGGCGGTCCTGTGCCAGTTTCTCTCATGTTACACAAAATTTTATGGCCACCATGGGAGTGCTTGCCTTATGTGAGTTCTCCACAGAATAGTCTTTCAAGCAAGCATACATTTGGCGTTCAAACAACATGGCCAATTCCTTATAGAGCTGTACTCTATATGCTGTATGAGAAAGAAGTAAATTAAGTCAACGAGCATTTATTAATCACCTAGAGGTGCCAGACACTGTGCTAAGCATAGGAAATACAAAAAGGGGAAAAACAGTTCTTCGTCTCAAAGAGCTCAGAGCGTAACAGGGAGTCAACATGCAAACAATTATATACACATAATAAATAATACACAGAATAAACTGGAGGGAAGGCGCTAGAATTAAAGGAGGATCAGGAAAGTCTGACAGAACATGAGATTTTATCTGGAACATGAAGGAAGCCAGGGAAATCAGGAGGTAAAGGCGAGGAGTGAGGGGGAATCCTAGGAAAAGAAGTTAGCCAATGAAAATGCCTGGAGTGGAGAGAAGGGATATTGTATGCAAGGAATAGCAAGGAGGCCAGTGTAACTGGATCACAGAGTAGATAAAAGGGAGTAAGGTATAAGGAGACTGGAAAGGTAAGAAGGGGTAAGATTATGAAGGGCTTTAAAGCAAAAAAGGATTTTATATTTGATCCTAGAGGTAAAAGGGAGCCACTGGAGCTGATTGAATGGGTGGGGGGGTGATAAAGTCAGACTTGCAAGATGGGATGGAATGGGATTACTTGCACATATAAGGTGTTTCCCTCAACAAGGAAAAGCATGTCTTTGTGTAGCATATGGGTGAAGGAGGCTTTGAATAATGTGAAATAAAATAGAGCAGAGAAAAAGTGCTCTGGGTGAATGGCCTCCATCTTTTCAGTGAAATAAATATGAGGCAAGGTTCTTAGCTGAGAAGGTGGGAAGAGAATGAGCCATGGGAAGTATGAGGAAGAATGAAAAGGAGAGTACACAGGAGATGGCCAATGAAAAGGGACAGGAGAGATGTGAAGCCAAAAGTCCCATCGGGAAGCTGTTGCAATGATCTTGGGGAGGAAGGGTTAATAAGGGCTTGAGCTGGGGCAATGTCCATGTGAGTGGAAAGAGGGATATGGGAACTAGCTATATTGCAGAGGCAAAATGGAGAAGACTTGGAAATTCACTGGCTGTGGAAGATGAGTGAGAGAAAAGTGTAAAGGGATAACGCTTAGATTGGGAACCCAACTGGAAGGATAGTTGGTGCCTTTATAAAAAGGGGAAAGTCTGAAAAAGAAATGGATTTAATGGGGAAGAAAACGAGTTCCTTTTTAGACATGTTGCATGTCTAAAAGATGTCTACAAGATATCCAGCTGGAAATGTCTAGTCGGCAAGTGCTGATGAAAGAGAGTTTGGAAGAGATTAGGGCTAGAAAGATGTGGGAGTAATTTGGATAGAGGAAATGATACACTGTAGGTGGGGTGGGGGAACTTTTTGTTGGTAGTGTGGTCATGAGGCCACCTACAAAGGGAGAAGACAAGATAGTCTAGGAGAGACATGGCACACATCTATGGTTAGGGGATGGGATATGGTGATGAACCAGGAAAGAAGAAAGAGAAGAGAGCACACAGAAGGAAGAGGTGGTAAAAGTGTTCAATGCTGCAGAGAAGTCAAGAAGGATAAAATCTGACTGAGAATTAAGAGTTTGTTGGTAACCTCAGAGAGAAGAGTTTCATTTAAGTAAATGAATTTGGCATCAACAAAAGAGCTGATGAAGTTGATAAAGAAAGATCTGGTGGCTAACTAAAGTACTATCATCAGTAAAACAGAACAAAGCAATTTGATAATAGCCAATAACATGGAAAAAATCCAAAAATGTGGATTTGACAATCAATGTTAAATAAAATCTAAAGTCAGAAGGTCAGTCTTCCTAAGTGGCAGAAAATGTAGAAAAAGAGGCAGCATAATTAAACTATAAAAATCCTTTAAAACTTTGGGGAGAACTAAATGTCAGGATCCCAATAAAGAGATGAGAAAATGCACATATTTTCTTTTGTGGGGGACTATGGATGTGAAACACTGTATTTGCCACCATATCAAATCATGTTTGTTAGTTTTGCTAAATTACTTTTCTTTCCTCTTTCTTATTTCTTATTTGTTACAAGGGATGGCTCACTGGGTAGGAAAGAAGAAAGGGAATAGAGTTAAAAATAAAATCAATGTAAAAACAAAAGATATAAATCAAAAAATTATAAAATAACTGAAAGAGTTCAGAGATACAATCAAAGACCGTAAGACTAAAATGCAAGAAACAATCTAGTCTCCACTTTTCAGGAAACTGATCAAGAATATTTCCTAGAAATAGTAAGAGTAAGTAGTAAATAGTAAAACCATCCAGATAATTGAAACTTGCCAAACTCTCTCAGAGAAACATCAGATTCAACTGACCATACATGGGGCTATCAGCTTTCAGGGCTTCAAATTAAAAGTAGCCCAGAATAATGCCACCACTTATCAATGAACTCCAATTTGAAAAGTGGTAGCATGAAACGCAAGTCAAAGGCAGCAAACTTCATCCCAGAATCTTCCAGCCAACTAAATTAGGAATATTAAATTAAGATAAAATTATTTTTAAATTCTACACATTTTCAAGGGTTAATACAGGCAAAAGAAACCTGATTGCGACCTCTGATAGCCACATCTGCACAGGAATAATTCTTCAGGTAAATCTTAAAGACAGCAAGACAGGAGGGAAAATTTAGTATTCAATCAGTGAGATAAAACAGAATAATTAAATACATAATTCAAATGTTACCCATAATTGACCAAACAATAATGTTGTTAAGATATGAAGGTATATAGAGAAGCAGGAGAGAAACATCTGAATAGGAAATTTGTCATGCAATTCAGCTGAAGCAAAAATCATAGGGGTTATGATCTGGAGTGGTCCTGTATTATAGGGGAATGGGCTCAGTAAAGGGAGCCAACTTGAGGGTAGAACAAGGCTAACAAAACGGCAGTATGTTGACGAAATCTGCAATTGCCTTCGAGGAGTGAAATATCAGATTCTAAAAGGAGCATCAGAATACCAGCATGTTAGTGTGGTTCTCTAGATGGGCTTTGATTAAAAAAATAAAGGCTTTGCCTCATTTAGCAAATGGCCAAAAGCAACATCATTTTAACCGACAACTTAAGGAAACAAATAGGAATGAGAAAGAGTAAGAAAGAGACCAACATATGAATAAATCACATTCAGGAGGAATTCTTTGATTATGGATGTTACATATGATGAACAAGGAAAATATGGGACTTGGGGAAGGACTGCACAGAGGAAAGGGAAGAGAGACCAACACTTAGGAAGACTTTAGTATATACAAGTCCAATTAGTTTCTAAAACCACCCCTTCTCCCAACATTTGGGATCCTGATCCCTTCCAGCTGTCTGAAGACACTGCCTTGATGTAGCATGATGGTACTAGAGAACAGCACTGGTTTGAGAGCCACCACACCCACAGGACCTTGGGCCAAGACATATTTCCTCTCTGGGCCTTATCTGTAAAATGACTGGGTTGGAGTCATTCTACTCTCAATCTAGTTCTCAATGACAACTTATTCCACCAGTAACCTTAGCCTTTTCCTCTTCACAATTTCCTATCCTTCTGAATTCATAATGCTGCACTATATTTAAAACAAATTTTTTGATACTTTAATAGATCATCAATCACCAGTCCTAGAATTAGTGCTGGAAGGGCCCTCAGAGGCCCTAGAATCCAACCTACTCTCAGGAGGAGAGTGTGCCCCGGTGAGGAATTAAGCGCCAGAGGTTAAGACCTGAACCCAGGGCCTTGATTCAGGAGCCAGTGTTCTTTTTCCTGAGAAAATAACCGACCTGGCTATTCCTGCCATTTGGTACAGATTTATATAATCTGTAATGATTATAATAAATGAGTCTCTCCTCACAAACTCTTTTCCACATCCTCATGTAAGGCCTCCAGAGGAGGTTTACCCACAATGCTGGGAACTTCCCTCTACATCTCTTAATATTGTCTCTACACCAGCTGAGCACATTAGCAGGCCAGATTAGCCTTTGTTCTCTGTACATGAATGACTCGCTTCTTAGAACTAGCAACTACAAGCAGTCTTTACTCAGCTTTCCTTCCTGCTACTATCAGACTCCTCAAATTCAGAAGGTCCAACCACTGGCTCTGTTTACTTCTTAAAATGCCATAGTCAGTAGGGCTGCCCTAACACTAGGAGAAAACTAATCTTGGCAGACATCGCTGCCCATCAGTTGGGGAACAGCTGAGCCAGTTGTGGTATTCAATTGGGCTCTAAGAAATAATGGGCAGGATGCTTCAGAAAAACCTTGGAAGACAAGTAAAGTGAGCAGGACTAAGAGAACACTGTACACAGCAACACTGTAATGACGATCAACTGGGAAGGACTTGGCTACTCTGATCAACACAATGATCCAAGACAATTCCAAAGGATCCACAATGAAAATGCTACCTGCTTCCAGGGAGAGAATTAAAGGAAGGTTCAAGCAAATTTTTTTCTCACTTTCTTTATGTCTCTTGCTTTTTTTTTTTTTACAACATGGCTAATATGGAAATGTTTTGCATGACTTCACCTGCATAATAGATATCAAACTCCTTGGCTTTTCAATGGGTAGGAGAGAGAGAGAAAGGAGGGAAAGAATTTGGAACTCAATTTTTTTCAATGAATGTTAAAAGTCAAAAATGGGACACTTCTTTGTTGAGGACTAGAGGAAAGGATGTAGGGAGAAATGGGAGGGAACTGATTAAATGAGGAAAAGGGTTTGTGTGTTGGGGAGAAATCATGCTTTTGGGGACAAAAAAGAGAACTGGGGACAAAGAATTATCTAAGAATTCAAGATGAAGTCTCTGCCTATCTCTGCAGGTTTGGGGACTTTGAGAAGTGCTCCCTGTCCACCATTTTATTTCATTTTTATTTTTCTTCCTGTCCACCATTTTAAAGGCATTTCTTTCTAAATGACCAAATAAGATCTTGTTTGCAATGACTCCCTCCTTCCTTCACTCACCTGGAAAGGGGCCTGTTAAAATTTCTCTCTCCACTGTCCATGGTGCTTCCCCTCGCTCCAACCTGCAGATGACTTCTGGTTTGAAAACTTGAAGCCCTATTCATGGAGAAAGAAATGGGAAAGTCATAGGGACAGAAAGCCATCTTATAATTCAATCCTTAAAGCCTGCCTCTTCTGGGAAAAGAGGGAATGATCCAAGGAGCCAAGGGTAGTAACAAAGGAACCCTAAAGGATGTGCTGTTATTACATTTCTAGGACATCTGGTTAAATGGCTCATGGAGAAGATTTGGGACCACAAAGTTAATTTACTTGTCTCTTTCTTCCTTTTAAGGAAGATGGGGACCATTTAATCATTTGAACTGGTATCTGGAAAAGAAAACCTGACCTAGAGGGAAGAGAGAGGATGGGGAAGGTAGAACCCTGTAAATAAGCATTGCCAATTTCTAGGTGTAAAAAGCAAAAAGAGAGTGGACACGAATCAAGATTTCCACATCAGAAGCCTCCAAAGTCTCTGGGAAGCACAGACACAAGAGCATCTGTGTCCTTGGAGAAAGCCCTCCTTACCTAGGGAGACCAGGTTCCTGTAGTTCTCTAGCATCACATCTCTGTACAAGTTCTTCTGGGAAAGGTCCAACTGTCCCCACTCCCCTTGGGTGAAATCCACGGAGACATCCTTGAAGGTCACTGACTCCTGAAACATCAAACATGTATCTTTTATCTAGAGATCCTCCTCCCCCAAGAATTAGAAGAGATAAAGATGGAAGCATCTATGATGACTCATGCTCCCAGTATTCAGCCCCTGAGGATTCCCAGTCAAACAGAAATGCCAATCAATCAGTCCCTTAGAACTTAGTTAGTACCTACTCTAAGCCAAGAACTAGGTCATGTAGAAAGCATAGACAAGAAAAATGAAACTGTCTCTGGCCTCCAGGAATTTACATCCTATGAGGGAAGGGCATGGTAGATAATCTGTGCAAAGGCATGGAGGTGGGAAATGTAGTGTTTTGGAAGGGGAACAGCAAGCAGGCCAGCTTTAGTTGGCTTGTACAGAGCATGAGGGGGCATGAAGTGAAATAAAACTGCAAAGATAGTTTGGAGACATTTATAATGGATTTATCTCTTCTAGGTTTCCTCTTTGTGGGACTTTAAATACAAACTAAAGACTTTGTGCTTCTTGAGTAAGGCAGTGACATAGTTAGACCAAAGCTTTAGGAAATAGCAATTCCAGGCAGTCAATGACCAATTAAATTAAAATTAAAATGATGACACTACCTAATTTGCAGATTTGTGCCATGGTGATCAGACTATCAAAGGGTAACGGAACAGGATTAGACAAAATGATAACAAAATTCATCTGGAGGAAAAAAAGGCAAAGCATCTCAAAAGCAATCATGAAGAAGAAATGATATAATGCAGCAGTATAAAGTGAGATTATTTAGTACTAGGTAGAAAATAGTCAAGTTGGTCAATGGAAAATCAGATAGGTAAGATCTAGGATCCAAACATAAGTCCAGTATTTTGGAAACTTTATTCATTCTTAGTTTTTCAACATTGACTTGTATAAGATTTGGAGTTCGAAATTATCCCCCCTCCCTGTCCTACGCCCCCCTCAAGATGGCATGCAATCTAATATATGCGATACATGTATCATCATATTAGACACGTTTCCACATTAGTCACGTTGCAAAAAAGAATTGGAACCAAAGGGAAAAACCACGAGAAAGAGGAAACAAAAAAAAAAGGGAGAGAGAAGCCTGCTTCGTTCTGCATTCAGACTCCATAGTTCTGTATCTGGATGTGCACAGCGTTTTCCACTATGATTCTTTTGGAATTGTCTTAGATCCTTGCATTGCTGAGAAGAGTTAAGTCTATCAGACCTGGTCACTGCACAATGCTGCTGTTGCTGTGTACGATGTCCTCATTCTGCTCACTTCACTCAGCATCAGTTCATGTAAGTTTTTCCTGGTTTTTCTGAAATCTGCCTGCTCACCACTTCTTAGAGACCAATAGTATTCCATTACATTCATATACCACAACTAGTTCAGCCATTCCTGTATGATGGGCATCCCCTCCACTTCCAATTCTTGGCCACTACAAAAAGAGCTGCTAGAAATACTTTTGTACATGTGGGTCCTTTTCCCATTTCACATCAGTCTAGTATGGATGAACCACATGATACAAGCTACTGGTACAAAGATTCCGAGTCTCCAACTCCTCTGGGTAAACTGCCAAATCTCATTATTTCTGCCTTTACAACATCTTTCTATACATCCCTTTCTCTGCACCCACATAGCCACAACTCTAGCTCAGGCTCTCCACAAAAACAGGAAAATTTGGAAAAGAAATAGGTTAAAGTAAGAAGGAAATTAATTTTTTTAGGACATGGTGGGTTGCCACTGTCTATGGGACATCGAGTTCAAGTTGTCTGACAGGCCACTGGTGACGTGGGACTGAAGTTCAGGAGGTAGTATGGGACTGGATATGTAGATATGAATCATTTGCATAGGGCTGATAATTAAACTCATGGGAACTGATAAGTTCAGTTGGAGGCAGCAGTTAGGTGGTACAGGGCATAGAGAGCTGGGTCTGGTCAAGAAGACATGAGCTCAGCACCTGCCTCAAATCCATACTAGCTGTCTGACCTGGGCAAGTCAATTCAATCACTCTCTGTCTCTGTTCCCCCAACTGTAAAATGGGGATGATAATAAGAGCACCTCCCTCAAAGGGCTGATGTAACATTTGTAAAGTGCTTAGCTCAGGGCCTACCAGGGGCTCAATAGATGCTCATTCTCTTCCTACCCCCTGCTCTCCCAGGGCAGAGTCTGGGGATAGACTCACAGTTAGTGATGGCCTGCTTCTGTGTCACAGAAGTGGGTCCACACTTCAGGAATTCGATCTTTCTGCTCCTCCAAATAATCCTCCATTCCACTCACCACAATGCTTGTTCTCTCCTCCAGCCTCTCATGGCACTCCCTGCCCTCCCCCCTTCTCTGCTAAGGACCCTGACTTGTACTTCAACAAATGAACAGAATATGTTTGAAGAGAGCTCCTTCTCACTTCAGATTCTTCTGACATCACACCCCACTGTCTCTTCTTTTACTCCTATCTCTGATGAAGAAGGGGTCCTTCTGCTTGCCACAGTCAGCCCCTCTTTATGCAGCCTTAATTCCACATCCACTCATCTTTTCCAAAAGACTATTATTCCCATTCTCTTTAATCTTTAACCTTCCCCTATCTGTTGGGTCTTTACCTGCTACCTACAAACATGCTCATGTCTCCTCCATATTTTTATTAAATTTTATTTTAAAAAAATCAATTTTCTCTTTTTCCCACTTCTTCCCAACATTGGGGAAAAAAGAAAAACAAAAACTCTTGTGACAAACATGCAGAGTCAAGTGAAACAAATTCCCACAAGGACCTTGTCCAAAAAACCTGTATCTCATTCCACAGTCCGAGTCCGTCACCTGTCAGGAGGTGAGTCACACTGCTCTTCTGGAATCACACTTTGATCAGAGTTCTACAGTCTCCCAAAGGTGTCTGTCTTTACAAGGCTATTATTGTCTAAACTCTTCCCTTGGTTCTGCTCACTTCACTGCATCAGTTATACGCACCTTCCCATATTTCTCTGAAACCATTCCTTTTATCATTTCTTAAATCACAGCAATACTGATGGATACTCCTTTAGTTTCCATTCTTTGCTACCACAAAGAAGCAATTATTTAAATATTTTTGAACATAGTGGGTTTTCATCATCTCTTACTTAGGCTGCTGCAATAGCTTTCTCATTGAACCTGTCTCAAGTGGAATTTGACAAAGAAGGTTAAATGAAGCACATTTCTCTAAGCAAGATAATATTTTATGATCAGGGCCGGTAACCTGAGAATAAGATGGGTCAATGGATTTGCCCAGGGCCAGAGAGTAAGGAAGCACCTGAAGCAGGATTTGGTTTTCCTGACTCCAAGCCCCCCTGTTCTGCCCAGGGCACCACACTGCCCCTCTCAGCATGAATCTTGTACATACACACTTATTTATTTACATATGGTCCCTCCCATTAGAACATAAGCTCCTTGAGGACAGGGGCTGATTTTTGCCTTTCTTGTCATTTCTAGTACTTATCTCAGTGCCTGGTCCATAGTAAGCGTTTGGTAAATGCTTGCTCATTAACTGATGAATGCTGGTTGGAGCATCATCCAGCAAAGGAAACTGAGAGGGAATCTCTGAGAAGGAATGGTCACACATGTAGGAGGAGGCCTGAGAGCAAGGTCACAGAAACCCAGGCCGTATCCTCCAGGATACAGGAGGATGGTGAGCAGTAGCACCAAATGCTGCAGAGAGGTCACAGAGGATGAGGACTCATGGCCGACAATCAAGCTGGCACCTAAGAGACCACTGGCGACTGAGGGGAGTAAGTCATGGGGGCGGGGAGGCTGGAAGCCAGAGAGCACAGGTGGAGAAGCAAGTGAGAGAAGAAGACTACATGGAAAAAACACATCACAAAAAGATGGCTGGGAAGGAGGAGCCCTGCACGACTCTGGCTAAGGGAACAGTATTTGACTAAAAGAAAGACAGACATGATCACAGAAATAAAATGCATGATGTTAATTATATAGAACTGAAAATCTCTTCATGAACAGAATCAGTATAACGACATCACTGAGAAGCAATTTATTGGGGGAACCTCTTTGTAGCAAACAGCTCTGATAAAGGCCTGCTCTGCAGGATATAAAGGCTATTGATAAATAGGGTGGGGTAATGCTGCACATGCTGTCAGACTGGATCACGTTATCAGTTACATAGCCTCAGGCCCAGTCATCCTATCAGGGGGAAATGTCAAAAAAACTTGTACAAGGATGTTTCTAACAAAACAAGACTTAATGGAAAACTGACACAAGCCCAAATGCTTGGCAGACCGGGATACCGATGGTGCTCCGCAGCCCTATCAAATACAACAAATGTGAGTGACGGCGAGGTCTGTGTGGAGCACACTACTGAAGGGAACATTGTGGGAAGGGACTACGCAGAAGGAAAGCCCTCCTGGTCATGCAAAAGCCTAGGTCAGTCACAGTCACAGCGTGAGGAGGCCAGGTCCGGCTACCGGTGACCTGGGGAAATCACTGCACTGCTCTGGCCTCTGATGTCTTGTTTCAAGTGAGAGAAGGGTTAAACCTGATGACTGTCAACAGTCCCTCCCAGCTCTGATGATCAGTGAACTCTACAACGTCAATCTCGTTCCTCAGAATGGGCTGAATCTTTGGAGGGAGAACAAATGGAGCCAATGGCCCCACGAGCGGCTTTAGATGGTCAGAAAATGTCTAGGACAAGGGATGGAAATGTGTCCACACTGGGAAAAGAGATCCCTTTTTAGAAGAGAGATAAAACACTAACTCACCTGGGATGTGGCTGTTAGGAACCCAGAAGTCATTGCCTTCTCTTTGATGCTCCTTTCTTAAGGAAGGACAGTCTTAAGAAGGGAGATCTGGAGGAAAAGAAAGGAGTTACAAGAGAGATCAATGCTGACTCAAGCTCCCAAAGTCACCAAAATCCAGCTGGTTTTTGTGATCTTGGACATCTGAGAGGGCAAAGGGAGTCCAGAAACACCTCACACATTCCCAACATAAGTGAAAACTGCTACACACACAAAAGCTTATAGCTTGATTCTATTTCTGTGCCTGAACCAGGTTCTAAAGAATACAGGTCAAGATTGGGAGTCAGAGGACAGCTGGGTAGCACAGGGAATAGAGCACCAGCCCTGGAATCAGAAGGACCCGAGTTCAAATCCAGCCTCAGACACTTAACTAGTTGTGTGACCTTGGGCAAGTCACTTAACCCCAATTGCCCTGCCTTCCCCCCTCCAAAAAACAAACAAATAAAAAAGACTGAGAATCAGAACACTCAGGATGAATTTGGTCCCATGTTTTCTGTCATAATGAGTTTGTAACTAAATCTCCCTATGCCTCAGTTACCTTCTCATTTCATGATGTAAAACACTCCCATTCTCCTTCCCACCTCACAGGATGAGAGAGATCAAATTTCTCAGTTCTTTGAAGACTGCTGTTGGACAGAGAGGTGCTATCTGTGGTGATGCTGCTCCATAGTGGGAAAGACAGAAACCATCTGCTTCATCCAAAGGTCACCTTCTAGGAATGAGCTGTGTTTGAAGCACTTTCCAGTCTCTGAGTGCTACATAAATGCCAGTGAGTATTAGTAACATTACATTTCTTACTAGGTTGTTCACCTCAATCTCATTCATCAGGCATCACATGATACTGCGTGAACTCCTGGAACAGGCCCTCATTGAGTCAAATTCACACTGAGTGGCGTATTCAGGAGTCTCTCTGGCACATTCAGCCACACGGACCCAGGCTTCTTTTCTGACCAACACACCCAGGCTGGTTCCCATCCCCATCACGGCCAAAGAACCAAGTTGTTTCTATGCAAGCCCTCCCAAGTGAGCACTAGCACGGACATATTCAATTCAGCACATTTTATAATAAGCATCTACTATGGGCAAGGACCTGAACTTAGCTGTAAGGATACAAGGATGAAAAATGGCACACAGGGTCCCATAGTTATGTACACAAATAAGCATGATACTGAGATTATGAGAGGAACAGGGAGAGGCCAAGACAAAGCCATCTAAGAAACCTGAGGGAGATGTCCCTTTCTGTTGGTGGGGATGAGAAGGCCTCCTGGGAATGGGCCTTGATGGCAGCTCTCATTGTTACCAAGGTTTTTCTCACACCAAATCTAAAATGGACAGCTAGGGGGTGTGGTGGGCCTGGAGTCAGATGACAGGAGTTCATATCTGGCTGCAGACACTTACTAGTTGTGAGACCCTAAGCAAGTCACTTAACCTCGGCTTGCCTCAGTTTCCTCAAATGTAAAACGGGGATAATAATAGCAGCTACCTCTGAAGATGCTATTTCGAGGATCAGACAAGATGACATTGGTACAGTGCTCAGCACAGGGCCTGGACCAAGGTAGGACACAGATTCCCTGTACCTTCCGGTGTCCACCTCTACTGAGCCCCACTGTGACACAGAGAAATAATGGACCAGACTCAGAGGACCGGGTATGAATCTTAGCTTGGCCGCTTGTGCCTATGTGACTTTGGATAAGTCTCCTTGCTTCTCTGCGTCCCAGTTCCTCCCTCTATAACATGAGACTGGGCTGAAGAAGGTCTTTTCTGGCTCAATCTCTGATCACCTCCCCGCTGAAATTCCCATCCTGTGGGGCCTCCTGGCCCTTTCACACACTTGCTTCTTCAAGTCATATCAAGAAGCATTTAAGTACCAACACTGTGTCAGGTTCTGGGAGGGACAAGGAAAGACAAGGAAGGGCAAAAACCAAACAGTCTCCGCTCTGCAGGAGCCCCCAGTCTAATGGGGAGACAATATCCAAAGAACTCTGTCCAAACAAGATCTAGACAGGACAAAATGGGGGTCATCTGGGGGAGGCACTAGCATTAAGGAGGTCAGGGAAGGCTTCTTGTACAACGTGGGATTTCAGCTGGGACGTGAAGGAAGCTGGGGAGGCCAAGAGATGGAGATGGGGAGGGAGGGTATCCAGGCATGGGGAGATGGAGTGTCTTGTGTGAGGAACTGCAAGGAAGCCACTATCGCTTTATGGTAGTGAACATGGTGGGCAGTAAGGTATAAGAAGACTATAAATCCTACATCTTCTCCCATATACCCACTTAGGGACTTAAATCATTGATTTAAAAGTGGAAGGGACCTTGGGGGCCATCAAATCCAACTCCCTAGTTTTACAGATGAGGGAACTGAGGCACAGAGAGGTTAAATCATTTGCCCATGGTCACAGAGCTAGTGTCTAGACCAGATTTGACCCCAGGTCTTCCTGACTCCAGTTCAGTGCCCTATCCATACAAAGGTCCCTACCTCTCCACTGCCCTTTCCCCACTCCTGGCCAGGCTCAGTACAAGAAAACCTACAGATCATCCTCTTCCCTCCCACACAAACTTCTAGCCCTGAAGAATCCCCTTCTCCCATACCTAGGCTCTCATATCTAGTCTTCTATACAAAGTGCCCCTCGTCCCATGGAGCTCTCTCCCACTCACCCCTCCACATCTTTACATTCTTTTACTAGACCCAATCACACCATTCCTCCCTCTAGAACTCAACCCCAACACCCTGTAGAACCACCTTCTACCTCTAGGGACACATCCTTTTCTCATTCCTGGTTCTACAAAGCCCCTTCCTCTTTTCCCAATTTCCCACACACTTCACAAACTTGTGGTTCTTGAAAGGCCCTCCCCTAACACACTTTTCCACCACCCCCAGGCACACAGAGCTCTCTTCCAAGTGTGTACACACACGCACATACACACACACACAGACACACACACACACACACACACATACACACACACACCCTGCCACCATCTCTAGCCTTGCACAGACCTAAAGCCTGAGACCCTGGCGTCTCCCTATCCAAAAATACGTTTCCTATACTGTGAGTCTGGTAGAGTTTTCTCTCCCCAGCTTCTTTCCCCTCCTCTATTCCTACCCAAGGTCCTCCCCTTCTCCCTCTCCCATACTCACTTCCTCCACTCTGGTCCCTTTCCCTCCCCTACACACAGCCTTTTCATTCACCTCAAAGCTCAGGGTTCCATCCCACCTCTGATTTTCTTATCTGCAAAATGAGGGGCTGGACTAAAAGATCTCCAAGGCCCCCTCCAGCTCTGGAGGCTAGAATTCATTCCTCACATACAGCACTTCTCCCTTCTACTTCAGCCTTGCAAACTCCCTTCCCTCCCTCTCTCAAATAGAGCTTTTTTTTTATGCTTTAATTCCTTTTTAACATTCATTTTTTAAGAATTTTGCATTCCAACTCTCTCTCTCCCCCCCCCAAACCCACTGAGAAGTCAAGCAATATGACACTCATTATACATCTGAAGTCATACAAAACCTATTTTCATATTAGCCATACTGCAAAAAATCCTTAAAAGGCAAGAAAAATAAAGAAAATAAAAAGTTTGTTTCAATCGGCACTCAAGTTCATCAGTTCTCTTTCTCGGTGCATAGCACTTTTCATCATGTATCCTTTAGAATTGTCTAGGATCATTGTGTTGATCAGAGTAGTCAAGCCTTTCTTAGCTGATCACTGTTACAATGTTGTTGTTCCTGTGTACAATGTTCTCCTGGTTTTGCTCACTTCACTTTGCATTAGTTCATGTAAGTCTTCCCAGATTTCTGTGAAATCATCCAGCTTATTTCTTTTAGCACAATAGTATCCCATCACAATCATAGACCACAATGTGCAGCCATTCCCCACTTGATGGGCTTCCCCTCCATTTCCAATCCTTTGTCAACCACAAAGAAAAGCTGCTATAAATATTTTGTACACATAGAAATCTTTTATTTCTTTGAGATGTAGATCTAGTAGTAGTATTCCTGGATCAAAGCATATGCCATTTTATATAGTCTTTTGTGCATAGCTCCAAATTTTGTCAAACATCTTCATTCAATCTCCAGTCCTGCAGAGCCAGCTCCATTATTACCTTCATACCCTGTCTAGTCTACTCTCCGCAAGCTGCCACCTGTCTGATTTAGTCCCTCATTATCCCTTCCTCAGTCCACTGTAACAGCCACGTGGCTGACCCGTGTGTGGGGTGTCTCTCCTGATCTTTTGCAGCATGGTGTAATGGACAGAGGCCTGGAATTGGACTTGAATTCTGGCCCCACTACTTTTACTAGCTCTGTGACCTCTCCCAGCTTCTGCTTCTTAATGAAGACAGTGAGAGAACCGGGCTTGATCACCTCTGAGTGCCCTGGAAGTGCGAAATCAACAATCCTCCACTTCCCATCTTCCTTCATTCACCAGCTCATCATCTTTGCCTGCCATGCATTCCACCAATGGAGGAGGCAGGAAAAGGGGAGAGTCAAGGAGAAAGCCTTGGGGGACACACACTCCAATGGTAAACTGTGAATCATGGAAACAGGCAGAGGCCAAGCAATCAGAGATCCCTCACAGATGGTGAGGTTCTCCAGGTTGCTCCTGTTTCTGGACAGAGGCGGGGACTGTTTCAGTTCTACCTAGAACGGTGCTTGGTACAGATGAGTGCTTGTTGATAGACTGCTAGTTGTAGAAAAACTCAGAACACTGAAGTCTCTTAGATGAGATCAACAAGCACTCAAAAAAGTTTCCTTCCAACTTTAAAATGTTCTTGCTCATGTAGAGGTAGGACTATATGACATCAGGGGTCCCTTCCAACTCTGTAATTCTTGAACACGTCAGATACAATCTGGTCAGGGTGGAACATGGAGGGAATATCACCTCCCTACTCCTATCTGTACATGAGGGTTACCTTAGGGCCGATGAAAACTGCATGGAGTAGTCATGTGACCTTGGGCAAGTCACTTAACCCCAATTGCCCTCCAAAAAGCAAAAAACAAAAACAAAACCTGCATGGGGTTTCTTGACCGCCATATTGTATGGTTGACTTGTAACAAAGGCCACTTGAACATTCAGATCTTTTCACATATGCTGCTGTCTGATCATGCCTTTTCAGGAATTCATAAAGTAAATTTTTTGAATCCAAGTGTAAGATTTTACATTCTTCACTACAAATTCATGTTATTATATCTAGTACAGCCTCTCCAGGTCACTACGGATACTGATTCTGTCACCTAACACATCAACCGTCTGTCTCAGCTACGTGGCATAGGTGGTGCAGCTGACACAGTGCTGGGCCTAGAGTCAGTAAGACCTGACTTCAAATCCTGCCTCAGATACTTACTAGCTGTGAGACCGAAGACAAGTCACTTAGCTTCTGCCTGCCTCAGTTTCCTCAACTATAAAATGGGGATAATAACAGCATCTGCCTTGTAAGGCTGTTGTGCAGATCAAATGAGATATTTGTAAAGGCCCTTAGCACAGTCCTTGGCACCCAGGAGATCCTATATAAATGCTTATTCCCTCTCCCTCATTTCCCATTTGCAAATTTGATAAGAATGCCATCTATGTTTTAAGTGAAGGCATTAATAAAAATGTTCACAGCACAAAGTCAAAGGTATGCAGGGATCCCTGGGGTCCTCTAGAAGAGAAGACCTTTCAAAGTGACAGACTCTGAAATTTAACCAGTCTGGAACTGACACACCATATCTAACTCCTGTCTCTCCATCTAATACCACAAGAATTGGGTGGGAATCTGCCAAATACTTTGCAAAAAATCTAAGTTAAACACATCTCTATCGTTCTTTGTTCTTCACAAACGTCCAAAGATTTGTGACAGCGACTTCACCATGTTTCCCGGTCCTTTCAGGATGCAGGACTGATGATCGGGACTTTTTATGGATGGTGCCAGGTCTTAGTCAGCTCCTGCCTGGCACTGTGCTGAGAAAGGGACAACCATGGGCACATTCCACGGGGGGGCGAGGAGATGGGAACACATTGTGTAATAACAGCTAGCATTTACATGCTGCTCTAAGGTTTGCAAATGCTATTTTAATTCATCTTACTGGGACGCAGGTGCATTATCACCTCCTTTTTACACTTTAGGAGACTGAGGTGGGCAGAAGTTAAGTGACTTGCCTAAGCTCCTACAACCAGTACCTGTCTGCGGCTGGATTTGAACTCAGGTCTTCCCGTCTCCAGGTGCAGCTCTATCCCCGGCTGCCACCTGGCTGCCTCTCCATAGATGGGCGGGGGAGGGGGGGGGGGTCCTACTTAACTCCGAGCCTCGGGCCTTTCCCTCCT
>NW_027185797.1:35591625-35607238 GCF_028583685.1 Petaurus breviceps papuanus
CCCCCCCCCCCCCCCACGCCCCTTACACACACTCACACGTATCACTGGGGAGGGGAGCTGCGGTCACATCCACTGTCCCCTCGGAGCCGCCCTACGACAAAACCCCGGAAGGCCTGCCTGAGTACAGACTGCGCCTGCGCAGGGACAAATTCGCGACTACAAGTACCAGGATGCTTTGGGCTCCGCTCCAGAGAGAGGGAAGGGGGCGGGTCCGGGAGAGAGGGGTGGGGGAGAGAAGAGGCGGGGCTGGAGGGCTCTGGGGCGGGGCCTGACGGGAGCGGGCGGGACTTACTCTTCAAAATCCTCCATCCAGCGCAAGAAGACCCCATCGTTAAGGCCACCCCCTGCCATTTACGGAGGGGGAAACTGAGGCCCGGGGCCTTGACCCAGGTGGCCCAGGCTGTCGGCGGCAGAGCCAGGGAGGCTGTGGGGCGGGGCGGGGATAGGGCGGGGAGCCCTGGGGCCGGCCTCTGCCTCAGACTGACATGCTGTGTGACCTTGGGCCTGTCACTCAACCTCTCTGGGCCTCAGTTTCCCCATCTGCATAGTGGGGGTCAAGGAACTGTGACAGGGACTCTAAGGGATCGAGGCAGAGACCAAGCGGCCCCGCAGTGGGGCAGGCTGCCCCCCTCCTGGGCTCGGGGCGCACGCGGCACCGTGAATGTTTGTCAGGAGGGCTTCATCTGCTTCTAAAAGGCAGGACAGGGAGAGGATTGCGCCCCGTCCTCCCCCCAAAGCCAGAGAATGTGAGTAGCATTAATGTTAATAGCATTTAAGCAGCGGCGCGTAAAGGTCTGCAAAGTGCTACACGCACGTTACGTCATCCACCACCCCGGGGTGGCTGTTGTCATCCACCTCATCCCAGGAAGAATGGCCGGTCCAGAGTCACGCCCCCAGTGGCCGTCTGGGGCCGGATTTGAACTCAGGTCTTGTGGATTCCAAGTCCCGCGCCCTGCCCCTTTTATGCCGTCTGGCGGCCGCTGAAGCATTTCTTTTGAGTAGCCAGAAGAGACCAGAAACTGCCACGCAGGGCAGCTTTGAGATAATCATGACTAACGTTTACATAGCTCTGACGGGATGCCCTGCACGGTGCCATGAGTTTCCTCTCATTTGATCCTCACTACAGCCCTGGGAGGCAGGAGCTATTATTATCCTCATTTTACAAATGAGGAAAATGAAGCAGACACAGGTTCCCAGGTCCCTCTGGTAGTGAAAATGCAACCGCCTGGCTCTCAGAGAGTCCTATCAGCACCAGCCGCTTGTATCAGGCACCAGCTTCTGCACGAAGCCTTTCCTCTCGGCCCCAAATACTTGTGCCCTCCCTCCCAAACCAAGTACTTAACTAACTGGGTATATATGTCTGCACTCATTTATTTTAAGCTGGATATATTTTATATGTACTTGTTATTAGAGTTTGGGGGTAGAGGGCAGCTAGGTGGCACAGTGAGTAGAGCACTGGCCCTGGAGTCAGGAGGACCTGAGTTCAAATCCGGCCTCAGATACTTAACACTTTCTAGCCATGTGACCTTGGGCAAGTCACTTAACCCCAATTGCCCTCCCTTCCCCCTCCAAAAAAAAGAAAGAAAGAAAAAGAATTTGGGGGTAGAGAATGTTCAAGTGATTCTCTTATTCAGAAAATGAACATTTTCTGGGGGGTAGAAATGCTGTGGGAATCTGGGTGAGGAAATAGGCATCAGGCCCTATCTTCCACCAAGTTGCCTAGTGACCATGTCGTGTGTGTGTGTGTGTGTGTGTGCGCGCGTGTGTGTATGTCTTATGCTTATTCTTCCCTGATCAGAGATGACTAAATATTCAAAGACAGAACTGATCAGGTTATGATTGTATGAGCTTTGAAAATTTGAGTCATCAGAATCCACCAGCTAGTGTCAGTAACAGTCTGCTAGTAGCTACAACAGCCAAGTCCAGAGACAGACCATGAAGCAGGTAAGTAACCTGCTTGATCAAGCCTAGCTGAGCATGGGAATGATTCATCTACCAGCTATACACATCTAGAAGTGAATTTGGTGGGGGCTATGCTAAGGGAGAAAAGGATTCACAGGGCCAGGAAGTGCCCCTTCCCCTTCAGTTGGGTCCACTATCCCCAGAGAATGGGTGGGAATGTAGGGAAGGGAGAGTGTCTCCCAGTTTGGGGGATATTGTTGCAGTTAGGTCCTTGCTAAACCTTCCCAGAAAATATCCTTTAGTAAAAGCTAATTGATGTTAATTGGTGAATTGAATAATTTATATTACATGAATATATTGAATTATATATATTATATGAATAATTGAATAATTTATATTATATGAAACAATAATTTATATTCATTGATGAAACGATACTAGGGATTGGGAGAGTGATCCTAGAGCCTGTACACTAGTCAAATAGATGACGTTCTTCTCCCTTCCCTCCCAAACCTTCTTCCTCCCCTCTCCCAAACTGGCAGCAAAACCAGATTATGTTACAAACAGCAGAGAGACATATTGGAGATCAGCTAGAGATAGCATGGCAGTATACTCAGCTGGAATCCAAGGGAAACAGCAAACAGTAACCATACCTTGTACAAGACCAAGACGGCTCTTAATCTTGGAAATTCCAATGATCTTGGTACTTAAAGTCCAGAAAGAGAAAGCTTTTGCCTAGATGGTCAGCCAAGACTGGATATTGGTGAGAATATTCTTCCTCTTGGGCATTGTGAAGGGAAAGGGAAATTCCCCTAGCAAAAGCATTTGGGCTTCAAAGGCTTGGCGGGGGAGAAGAACAGGTGGGTTAGAAGTTGAGATTTCAGACCTTTCTAGGAGTGTCTTCTTAGGTGTTAATTTAACTTTTGATTACACTCACTAAACTTATTTTTCTCTATAATGTGAGTGCATAGTCCTTTTTGGTCAAAAAATGGGGAGGAGAAAATACTCCTATGAGAATGGGGACACAAATCAGAGTGATGGATTATGAATTATTATTGGAAATCTACAAGTTTTATATGCTAGACTAAATGAGGTGAGGTAGAACTCTGGTTGACTATAGGTAATAAAAGACAGAAGTTAGAGATCTGGGAAAGTCAATTCTGCATGGGCAGAGGGACTGAAAGGAACCCAGAAGTTGGAATTGCTTGAGTTCAGAGTGCCACCTGGTGTCTAATGCTGAGATTACACTCTGAATTGTCGGTCTAGCCCTTCCTCCTTGAACTTTAATGAACAGTACTTGCCTGTGTGAAAGTGGAGAGTATCATGATCTTTTCATCAGAATATAATCATTCTTCACTCCTTATTTGCATTTAATTTTATTAACCTGTTTCATCTACTTGATCAATATGCATTATCAGAGTCTTTGCTCATTATTAGACTTTTCATCAAGAATCAGTGTTTATGACTTAATTGAAGAATCATCCTTTCTTTTCCCATAATGGACTATGTTCATTTAGGCAGAATAGGTAGTACCTTGGTATAGGTCCACTTTCTTTGACTTTCAGTCAAGGCACTCAAAGCAGCCTTTGAGGCTGAGATGCAACAGAGCGGTCCATTCCATCTAAAAGTGAAGTTCTATCTGATGCCCTCTAATCCCACCCTTTAATTCACTTTCAAATATCCTCAGGTACCCTACTTATGAGAAATGTTAAGTTCTACATTGTACACAATAACAGCCACATTGTACAATGACTAACTTTGATGATACTTATCTCTTCTCTGCAATGCAAGGATCCAAAACAACTCCAAAGGCCTCATGATGGAAAATGCTGTCTACATCCAGAAAAAGAACTATGGAGTCTGAATGCTGATTGAAGCATATTATTTGCTTTCTTTGTGTGTGGTTCTAATTTTTCTTTACAATATGACTAATATAAAAATAAGTTTAATATGAATGTATGTGTAGAGCTTACATCAAATTGCATGCCATCTTGGGATAGGGGTAGGGGAGAGATGGGGAGAAAATCTTGAACTCAAAATCTTTTGGAAGTGAATACTTAAAACTAAAGATAAATATAGTAAAAAAAGAGAGAGAGAGAGAGATTAAGTTCCCTCTTCTTCCTCCTGTATATATAAGGGCATTTCTCCTGTTACTCTCCTTCCTGTCTCTGTTTCCTCTCTTAAAACCCTCAGGATGGAACCAGCCTTCCACCCCCAGTACTTATTTTTGTTGTTATTTAACCAGTCTGACTTCCTTTGAAATATTACATTTCTGAAGAAACACTTGTTTAACCATTACAATGTTAGTAACGATCTCATCATACAGCTCTAATTTTTCAGAAAAGTTTAGCTTTTAGGGTTTCTCTGAACTCTTATGTTTGTAATCTCAGAGATCTTCCTCAGCCCCTTTTTTTCAGCAGAAACCCTTCAAAGTCCTCGATTCCATCAGAGGGCCATTTTATCCCCAGCTGGTCAACACTGAAATCAGATTGATTATATACTTTGCAGCCCAAAGGTGGAGAAACTTTATACTGTCAGTTAAAACAAGACCTGAAGCTGACTGTGGCTCAGATCAAGAGCTTCTTGTTGCAAAATTCAGACTTAAATTGAAGAAAATAGAGAAGACCATCAGACTGCATAGGTATGATCTGAATAACATTCCTTATGAATATGAAGTAGAAATGATGAACAGATTTAAGGATTTCGATCTGGAACATAAGTGCCTAAAGAATTATGGACAAAGATTCAAAACATTGACAAGAGGCAGTAACAACAACAACAAAAAACCATCCCAAAGAAAAAGAGCAAGAAAAGAAAATGACTGTCTGATGAGGTTCTATAAATAGCTGAGGAAGAAAAGAAAGCAAAAAGTAAAGGAGAAATGGAAAGATATACCCGACTGAATGCAGAATTCCATAGAGTAGCAAGGAGACATAAGGTTTTCTGGAATGAGCCATGCAAAGAAATAGAACAATATGATGGGAAAGACAAAAGATCTCTTCAAAAAAATTAGAGATATCAAAGGAATGCTTCAAGCAGAAATGGGCATGATAAAAGACAAAAATGGTAGGGAATTAACAGAAGTAGAAGAGGTTAAAAAAAGTTATCAAGAATGTACAGAACTATACAAGAAAGATCTTAATATTAATAATCATAATGGCATGGTCATATATCCTGTCATACATCCTGGAGGTTAACTGGGCCTTAGGAAGTATTGCTAACAATAAGGCTAGTGGAGGTGATGGAATTCCAGCCGAGCTATTTAAAATCCTAAAAGATGATGCTGTTAAATTGCTGCACTCAATATGCCAACAAACTTGGAAAACTCAACGGTAGCCACTGGACTGGAAAAGATCAGTTTACATCTCAATCATAAAGTAGGGCAATGCCAAAGAAACGTTCAAATTATCAAACAATTGAACTCATCTCACACACCAGCAACATTATGCTTAAGATTCTGCAGGCTAGACTTCAGCAATATGTGAACCAAGAATGACCAGGAATGCAGGCTGGCTTTTGAAGAAGCAGAAGAACTACAGACTAAATTACCAAAAGCAAGGGAATTCCAGGAAAACATCTATCTCTGCTTCACTGGCCACATTAATGCCTTTGACTGTATGGATCACAACAAAATGTGGCACGTCCTCCAAGAGATGGGAGTGCCAGATCGTCTAACCTGGCTCCTGAGGAATCTGTATGCAGGCCAAGAAGCAACAGTGAGAACCAAACGTTGAAGAACTGATTGTTTTAAGATTGTAAAAGGAGTACACCAAGGATGTATATTGTCACCTAATTTATATAACTTATCTGTGGAGCACATCGTGCAAAATGCCAGGCTGAATGAATCAAAAGCTGGGATTGCCAGGAGAAATATCAGCAATCTCAGACATTCAGACGATATCACTCTGAGGGTAGAAAGGGAAGAATTAAAAAAAAAACTTCTTGATGAGTGTAAAGGAGGTGAGTATAAAATGTAGCTTGAAGCTTAACATAAAAAAAAAGTAAGATAACAGCAACTGGTCCTATCATTTCCTGGCAAATAGAGGGAGAAGAAATGGAAACATCATCAGATTTTGTATTACTGGGTTCAAAGATTACTGCAAACAGCAACTGCAGCCATGAAATCAAGACTCTTGCTCGCTGGAAGGAAAGCTATGGCAAATCTGACATCACCTTCTCAACAGAGGCTCATATAGTGAAAGCTGTGGTTTTTCCCATAGTATGTGTGGCCATGAGAATTGGACTATAAGGAAAACCGAATGCCACAGCATTAATACTGCTGGAGAAGACTTTTGAGAGTCCCTTAGACAGCAAGATCAAATTAGTCAACACGTAAAGAAATTAATTCAGACCATTTTTTGGAAGGACAAATACTGAAGTTTAAATACTTTGGCCACATAATGAGGACTCATTGGAAAAGGTCCTGATTTTGGAAAAGACAAAAAAGAAAACAAGAGAAGGGGACAGCAAAGGATGAGACTGATGAATAGTCTTGGAAGCAACAAACATGAGTTTGGACAGACTTTGGGAAATAGTGGAGGATACAAGGATCTGATGTGCCATGATCCATGAAATCAAGGACAATCAGTCACTACTGAACAACACTACCACTCAGCTTGGTTGCTTTTTTTTTGGCAGATACTTCAAAGTCCTCTATTCCATCAAAGTTCCATTTTCCTCCCAGCAGGACTATATTAAGCATTGCAGTACACAGTATTCTCGGTTATAAATCCATATCTGTTGCCTTTTAAGATTTTATATTTATTTTGTCCTCTGGTTCTAAAAGAGCCAGTCAGTTTTAATTTATGATTCCTTGAGATATATATTTTTAAATTATGGTTTTCAAGGATTCCAATGATTTTTTAAATGATCTCTTCCTGACCTGTTCCCCAAGTTGACTTTTTTATATCAGTTATTTTAAATATTCTTCTTTTTCAATCATCTGATTTTGTTCTAGTAATTTTTTTTTTAAGCAATCGGGGTTAAGTAACTTGCTCAAGGTTACACGGCCAGGTGTTTCTGGGTGGGTGCTACAGTATCCGAGCCCGGATTCGATCCCAGGTCATCCTGACACTGAAGCCGGTACCGTTACTCGCTGTGCTACCTGGATGCCCCCGTTCTAGTATTTTTTGCTGTCCCACGAAGTCACCAATTTGTTTATTCTAGTTTTCAGGGATCCCATTTCTTGGGTAAGATTTACCACTTTTTTCCTTAAGATATTTTTTCTCCTGACCATTCTTGCCTCCACAGGGTTTTGTTTTTTTTTTTAATCTCTTGCTTAAGATAGTCCTGTATCCCCTAGGGGGAGAAAAAAAGAGCATTTTTTTTTTCCTGTGAGTCTTCTTGAATTCTAAGGCACTTCTTTTGGGCAATCTCCCGATTGCAAGAATTCTTGATGCTACCACATATCTGGTAGGTCTCTAATTTACTTATCTCTCCAGTTTTATTTCTTAAATTATGACTGTTAGGGTCATTCTCAATTTTCTGCTGTACTATTAGGGATTATAGTCAACTCCGTTTCATCTCACTGAGTGTGCTGGGTTCTTGCATTAACCTCCATCTCCTGGATTTAGACCCATAGGAATCTTTAAGGTTCAGAATGGATCTTAATGTCTCTCTTTTGGAGTTTCAAGACATTGTTATGGAACTCAGAGCCCTTGGCATGGAATGTTCTGGTTTAAGCACTAGGATGCTACCCTGGTTAGAACCACGCTGGTCAATCTCTGTTGGTTGTGAGGACTTGCAAAGTCCCTCGCCTGTGGCTTTATGACCACCCTGGCACTTTCTCAGATGAGCCCTCCACTCCTGCTTGAGTGCCTTGTAGACTATAATTCTGACCATGCTAGGTGGCGTTAGCTGTTTGAGAGGTGTAGGGGTAGTCCAATTGCCCATTGGGCAGCTAGCTTTTTGGAAGATTTCTAGTTTTTCATTGGATTTCCTTATTCTCTTTTGGTCTGGTGCCAATTTCAGGGTTTTGCTAAAGTAGTTTTGCTGGAGTAGAGTTATGTGGGAGATGAGTGCCTAGCCTCCTATTAAGCCTGCCTTCTTGACCAGAAGTTACTTATCTTGATAATTTTTTTAAAAAAAATTTTTCCTTTTTAATCAGGCTGGCTAATGGCTTGTTAATTTTCAAAGAATCAATTTTATTGCTTCAGTTATCATTTCTTTGATTTGTTCTTTTGACCCACTCATTGTTTAGAATTTCATTATTTCTATTTAAATCTCTATTTTTTGTGTCCCAAGTATTGTTTATATTGTTATGGTGTATGAAAGATGTTTAGTATTTGATTTTTACACTTATTTGACATTTGGCACAAGTGTTTAATATTTATATTGGTTCCTAATCTATGGTTCCTTTAAACATAATGTAATTTCCTTGTTTATTTCTACCAATGGAAATTTTTTTTTGCTTTGTGTAATAATGATTGTAATTCCTTCTTTTTAAAAAAATTCACCTGATGCATGGTGAATTTTGTCTAGAAGTACTTCATATACCTTTCCACATCAAAATATTTATACAGCCACATTCTGTGGCTATGAAGAACTAGAAACTAAGTGCATGCCCCCCAACTGGAGACGACTAAAGAAACTGTTACACATGAAGAAAACCATTACTGTGCCAGAGGGAGCGATGGAGAAGCATGGAAAGGCATGAACTTAGAGAGTGAAATAGGCCGACTCAGGAAAATGACATGCACAATGATTCTAATGATATAAATGCAAAGAATAACAAAACAATCAAAACTGAAAGCTATGGAATTTTAATGACAACACTTGACCGTAAAGATAAGAAGACACCCACCAGAACTTTTCTGCCGAGTGTGCAGTAAGCTAAGTAGGTATGGAATGTCAAATATAACATCAGACTTTTTCAGTGTTTTGCTTTGGTTTTGTTCTAAGGGATAATTCTCTGTGATAGAGTGGAGTCAGGACAAAGTGGGAAATGCAAGTAATTAAAAATCCATAATTTTTTTTAAAATTAAAGGGCATTCTTGGTTTTTGTCTCTCTTTTCAAACCTTTTTAAAGAATCAAATAAAACTGAGCCTGTTAGAAGTAATCATTAGGCTTCTTCCTACTAACTAAAGGAAAATGATTTATGACTCTTAAAATTTTCAGAACCTTTTAAGTTAAATATATTTAAACTTGGAGTGGGAGCCCTGTGTAATGGACAAAGACTTGACCTCAAAAGCTAGTAAAGATTGGGTTCAAGTCCCACCCTTGACATTCTTGTGACTCTAGTTAAGTTATGACATCTCTGTGTCCCCCCAGAAACTCTTTAAGTTGCAGAATAGATACTGAGTTGCTTTAGCTGAAGGTATTTCCTAAACAAATAAAATCACATTAACTGTCCAACAACAACAAATTGTTATTAACACCTTGTAGATGGCATAAAAAGGTGGTAGTGGAGGTGGTCATTTCAAGGTGATGTATAATTCAATAAAACTGATGTTCTCCGGGTGAGCTTTCTCCTTCAAATGAATCCTCTTATGCTCAGAAAAGTTCTGAGGTGAGCTAAAGGACTGTTTACATTCAGTAGCCTAAGGGAAGTTTCATTCCAGTCTGGCCAAAAGGGCTGGTAAGGTACCCACTCCAGCTAAAAGATTTCTCACACTTAACACACTCAAAAGATGTTTCTCTGATAATAATTTTCTTGTTTGGTGAGGTCTTAATATCAGCTAAAGACTAACACTTTCTATTCAAAGGAGTTTCTCTCCAGTATGAATTCTCTTATGTGCAGTAAGCTGCTGTCTCCACCTAAAGGACTTCCCACATTCATGACATTCAAAAGGTCTCTCCCCAGTATGAATTCTCATATGTGCAGTAAGCTCTTGTTTCCAGCTAAAGGACTTTCCACATTCGTTACATCCAAAGGGCTTCACTCCAGTATGAATTCTCTTATGTCTAGTGAGATCTCCACACTGAATAAAGCACTTCCCACACTCACCACATTCAAAGGGTTTTTCTCCAGTATGAATCCTCTTATGTGTGGTGAGCTGCCAGCTCCGGATAAAGCATTTCCCACACTCACTACATTTAAAGGGTTTTTCTCCAGTATGGATTCGCTTATGTCTAGTTAGGTGCCCTCCACGGTTAAAGGATCTCCCACATTCTCTACATTTAAATGGTTTCTCTCCAGTATGAATCCTTTTGTGTTCAGTAAGCTGTCCACTCCATGTAAACGATTTCCCACAGTCATTACATTCAAAGGGTTTCTCTCCAGTATGAATTCTCTTATGTGCAATTAGCTCTCCATTCCATCGAAAGGATTTCCCACAGTCATTACATTCAAAAGGCTTCTCTCCAGTATGAATTCTCTTATACTCAGTTAAATGTCCATGCCACTTAAAGGATTTCACACATCCCATACATTCAAAGGACTTCTCTCCAGTATGAACTCTCTTATGGTCAGCAGGAGATCCATTCCCGCCAAAGAACTTTCCACAATCATTACATTCACACAGTTTTTCTTCAGTATATTTTCTGTGATGTTCAGTAAATTCTAAATGGCAACTGAATGACTTACTGTATTTAGATTTGCAAAGCTTCTCAGAAAAGAGTCCATTGTGTTTCCTTTCATCTGACCACTGTTTGAGATTTGTTTCACATGTATCACATTTAGTTAAATATTTTCCTGTTTGTACTCTCTTTCGTGGAATCAGAAGTGGCCCCACACCAAAACCTTTTCCAAAGACATCACATTCTCTGGCTTTTAAAGTAGGAATTTTTCTCTCTATGATTGTTGTCTGCTTTGAGAGGTTTTGATGGCTATCTCGTTGCTCTAATCCGGCGTCATATTCTAAAGTTTCTCCTAACTTAGAATTTACAGGATAATCCTTTTTGAGTCTTTCCTTCGATGACTCTCCCATAGAAATACGCCATACTGGAATGTCAGCGGCTGTACACGTAGGCCTCCAACAAGGGCAGTCTGAAATTAAGGAGAACAAATGTCAACAAACACTCCTCTTTACTAAGAGAAAAAAAATTACTTTATATTAAGTTCTAATTTTTATCTCTTCTATTTTCTAATTTTTTCTTTTCTATCAAAGAAAATGATCAATAGTCTAAAAATGGTAAGACCAACATTATTAATAGGAAATGATCACCATCATCGATAATAGTAGTAGATAGCATTTATATAGTACTTTATGGTTTGCAAAGCATTTTGCCAATATTATTTTACTTTATCCTTGCAACATGGCAGCTAGGTTCCATTACTACCCCCATTTTTACAAATGAGGAAACTGATACAGACAGAGGCTAAGCAATTCCCTAACGGTCATCAGCTACTGAACATCTGGGGTAGGATCTCAACTCAGAACTTCAGGCCCAGCACTCTATCTCTGATGTCACCTTGCCACCATTTAATTGATACTAAACACACGTGAGAACACAGAACATAGCACCTTGTTGCTTTAAATGGATTCACGCACAGAAGACTAAATGAATTACACTTCAGGTTACTTAAGAAAAATTTATACACACACATATACATATATAAAAAGAGAGAGATCATTAGAGAATGATTTTTTTAAAATCAACTTAGATAAATAGCTATGCTTTCAGCAAGATAAATATTTACTCAAGAAACTACAGACTGATAAACATGATGCCCATTTCTATCAAAATTCTAGTTATCTGTAAACAAACAGATGCTTTATGAACTCTTTTAAAAGTATCAATCATTAAGGCATAAGATGGAACATTAGGAAACCTGGAACAAGGAAAAAATTCTTGTGTCTTTAATTGGATAATTTCTTCACTAGTTATCAAAGCATGATAAAGGTATTATGCATCTAGATTTCATCAACTTATCTGAAAGAGATTCTAAAGATTAAATTGCTCACAATAATATGGAGAAATGTATTTTATGTGATGATACATACAGGTAGGTAGCTAAACAGACCACATCCAAAATTCTGTATTATTGAACATTTTTATTAAAAACATCAAAGGTTTTCAAGTAAGAAAATATGTAAGGCGCCATTATGAATACTACAGATGACACAGGGCTAATCTCTTCTTAATCAAGATTAAAGTCTTGACAGGTTGGAAATAATGGGCTAAAATAAAACATGTTTACATTTCACTAGGAAAATTAAGATTCTGCATTTAGATTCAAAAGCACAAGTGCACAAGGACTAGTATGAAGTTCAGGATGACTGGAAGTCTTGTTCTGATGCACCAATAAGAAGAACAAATCTGAACATTTGATGTAGCAGAGGTGGTGGAGGAGATCAAGCACGGGACTTGGAGTCAGGATGCTTGTTTCGGACTCCTGAGCAACTAATTTCACCTCTTTCAGCCTTATCTGTAAAACAGGGGTGCCAGCACCTACCTTAAAAAGGCTACAATGATGCACTGAATGAGATTATACATGAGTGTACACACACACAGTGCTCTGTGAATCTTAAAAGTGTGACATAAATACTAATTAATATGAAGGTCAATGACAGTTAGGTCCCATGAATGCCAAAACATTCATGACTTTTGTGCATAGTAAAAATCTATGAACAAAGTACAGTTCCAAAGTGTTCTGCTAATCAAATGGGTGGAATAAATTGAAGCATAAGAATATAATGGAATATAATTGTCCTGAAATCAATGACAAATATGAGGAATTCAGAAAAACATGGGAAAGATTTATACAATGGTGCAAAGAAAAAACAGAGGGGGGAGAAAGATATGACAACAATTCTACAAATAAATATATCAAAAGACCAAAATGTTAACATTAAAAGATTGAGATAAATGTAATGACTAAGGTTACTAGCAATGGTTACAGAATGCAATGACCAATGAGTTTCCATTGGTGGAAAACATTTCCTTCCTCTCTGCTAAGATTTAGTTGCCAAGATATATCATATATATCATATATATATCAATATCATATACTCTGTCTATTACAACCACTGAACTGGACAGCTTTGAACTTTCTTTTGGAGGGGGGAGGTCGGGGAATAGGAAGTGATTATTGTTTAAAAAATAAAATGTATCAACGAAACATTAAAATACAAAAGTCCTACTGACTTCTATTGGTTGGAATATTAATGAGAATAAAGTTTCAGTAAGTAGAATTGAGTAATAAAGAGAATGCACTTGCCTTGAGTCTTTAAATCTAATCAAGAGACTTTAAAATGAAAAAGAAAACGAAGGATGAAACATGCATGTTTGTATCCATCAGGTTAAATGCCACAAAGAGTAGCTATAACACAGGAAGAAAAGCAATAGAGACAACTAGACTTTCACAATCGAAAAAAATCCAATGAACCAGCAATAAAACCCATGGCCCAGAGGTGATGTCATGCCCTCACACTCCACCCCATCCCCACACTGAAATAGGTAACTTATGCTATGTATAATTAAATAGCTTGTTTCTGAACAAAATCAAGATGGAATAGAAGTAAGCAACTTTGGCGAAAATTTTTTAGCTAAGGACTGCTGATAAAAGTCTAATATATGTAGGAAATGAATTTTTTAAAAAATTTAAATCAAAGACCCGTACCAAAAATGGGAAAAAAAGAAATGAACAGTCATCAAAAGAAAACCATCAACACATACATCAGAATGTGCCGACTTACTAAATACAAGAAAAAATAAAAGTAAAGATAAAGCTTCAGCACACACCTTTTGGAGGGCACAGTTAAGTCTGTGAACTGGTTCATCTGTTTTGGTAACCAATTTTCACTTATGTGACTGATATATAAATTCTTCAAACACTTCAACCCTAATACGTGGCCAATGATTTGCAAAAGATAAAGAAATTCAATCAGGGGCGGCTATAGTTTAAAAGACAGAGAATGAAGACACCATTTCCTGTTAGTTAAGATAACTGGAAGAATTTTGCAGTCACTTACAATGGGTATGGGATGTTTGCTTTCTGCCAAAGCCAAGTGACTATGTCCATGCTCAAAAGTGAAGGTTGGTCTCCGTCCTAGGAGAGAAGGGAAGGGGAGATGGAATCACGAAGCCTCTTTTTATATTCTAGTTTATCAAGAAGTGTCCTGTTCTTAAAAAAGGAAAAAGATGAAGAAAACTGGAGCCAAATAATGGATCAGCAGAGAAAAGAACTATGAGCTCGTGAGCTCCCATCACTCCCACCTAAATTTCCTCAAAACAGGTCTAGAAAATGCACTAGACAGAATCCTGATGGGGAAACCCCCAAATTCACAGTGAATTATTTGTCTTGCCCAGGATCGCATCAGGAGATGAGAAGGGTCTGGGGACCAGTCTAGTGAGGAGCCCAGGGCCTGTATGACACAGGCCTTCAGGGAACAGTGGTGGACCAGGGAAGAGAAGAATCCAGATCTGTATACATCACCTTTAGAGTGCAGGAATAAGCGCCAAATTGCAGCTTTGGCACCCATCATTCAGCTCTAGGTCACAGATCTAGGGTGAACTGAGAAGGGGCCCTCTGCCCAGGGTTGTATTAGCAGGGATGGAAGCCCAGAGAGAGAATTAAGTCTAGAATCAGCAGCAGTGTGTCTCAGATCTCAGGAGCAGTTGGGTCTGAGTTCCCCATAAAGACTAGTTTGAAGCCTACAGAGAAATAAGCAGGGTGGAAATCCCAGAGAGAAAAGGAGTCTAGAATTCTGCCACTATGGACTAGCAGAATTTCCCAGCTGGCTGACAGCAGATGACCACAGCAGCATCTACTTTTGCTCAGACCCAAACCCCTGCTAGGAAATTGCAGAGCTCAGACCAGGGGGCAGCAAGGAGACCCTGCCCTAGGTCAGACCATCGCATGAGCACCGAAAGCTTGCAGGTCTCCAACAGGTCCCTAAGATCTTGTAATAACATGACACTCAATACTTCCAGAAAGTTGCAATAGGACCAGTCCAGACTTCCTTCCAGAAGTGGGCAGAGGCAAGTCCTAACTTAAATTCCAAAGTCAGGATGTTGGCTGGAAGAATGAGCGTACAAAAAAAAAGAACCCCACCGTAAAGTTATGATGGCTGGGATGCTTGGGACACAAAACCAGAAAATAATGACTTCAAAACATCTACAGGCAAAATCTCAAAGAAAAAACCAAGTTTGGACACAAATTTGTAAAATGGAGCTAAGAATGTTTTGTTTTTTGTTTTTTAAAGCAATTGGGGTTAAGTAACTTGCTCAAGGTCACACGGCCAGTTATCTCTGGGTGTGGCGCTAAGTATCAGAGCCCAGATTTGATCCCAGGTCATCCTGACTCTGGGGCCAGTGTTCTTACTCACTGTGCCACCTGGCCACCCCTTAAGAATGTTTTTATAAGTGAAATTAGAGAGCTTGAGAAAAAAAAAAACTGGAAAAGAAGTAAGAGCTAGAGAAGAATGACAAGTGAATTAATAATCTTGGCACAGGAAGAACAAAACCTTGCCCAAGCAACAAACTCCATGAAAATTAGAATGGACCAAACAGAAGCCAATGACTTCACGAGACAACAAGAAATACTAAAAGTCAAAAGGCTCGAAAAGATAGGAGAAAATATAAGATATCTCACAGTAAAAACAACTGACCTGGAAAACATATTGAAGGAAAAAAAAAATTAAGACTCTTTGGACTATGTGAACACTACAAAAAAAAAATAGAGCGCCAGCCCTGGAGTCAAGAGGACCTGAGTTCAAATCCAGCCTCAGACACTTAATACTTACTAGTCATGTGACCTTGGGCAAGTCACTTAACCCCAATTGCCCTGCCCTCCCCCCTCCAAAAAGCAAAAAAAAAAAAAAAAAA
>NW_027185797.1:35607338-35670080 GCF_028583685.1 Petaurus breviceps papuanus
AAAAAAAAAAAAAATACTTCTAACAGCCAGAAAGAATTCAAGTACCAAGAACCACAGTCAGAATCACACATGATGGGGGCGGCCAGGTAGCACAGCGAGTAAGAGCACCGGCTCCAGTGTCGGGATGACCTGGGATTGAATCCGGGCTCAGATACTTAGCACCACACCCAGAAATAACTGGCTATGTAACCTTGAGCAAGTTACTTAACCCCGATTGCTTAAAAAAAAAAAAGAATCACACATGATTTAGCAGCCACCACTATAAAGCAGCAAAACAAGTGGAAATATGCTATTGTAAAAGGCAAAAGATATAGGCTTACAGCCAAAAATAACTTGCCAAAAAAGAAAAAGAAAGAAAAGAGGGGGCGGCTAGGTAACACAGCAAATAGAGCACCAGCCCTGGAGTCAGGAGGACCTGAGTTCAAATCCAACCTCAGACTCTTCACTTACTAGCCGTGTGACCTTGGGCAAGTCACTTAACCCCAACTGCCCTACCTTTTCCTCTCCAAAAAGCAAAAAAAAAAACAACAAAACACAAAAATAACTTGCCAAGCAAAACTGAATATAATCCTACAGGGGGAAATGTGCCATTCATGAGACAGAGGACTTTCAAGCAGACCTGATGAAAAGACAAGAGCCGTGCAGACACTCTGCAGTTCAAACACAGGAGTTAAGAGGGACACAAAAAAGATCAAGCGCGATCCAGGACAAACCGCTAACACTCTAACACGAGGAATGATGCGTGTGTTCTTTCCGAACCCCGTCATCATCAGGGGTCACAGAAGGCATGTCTTCACAGAAAGAGAAGAGTGGGAAGAGAGGGGGAGAGAAGTACAGCGGCAGTGAAAGGCAAGCGAGATCATGGGAGGCATCTCTGGTCAGTCCAGGCTAGGAGGGAAGGTCAACGGCCAACGGTCACTGCGAGTCTTCAGAAAAGCAGCCATGGGGGCCTTCCCCTCTCAGCTGGATGTTTTTCTTTTTTCTAATAAAAGGGGCCATCCCTTGACTCACTTATCAAAGAGGCCTATTCACTGAATGGGCATTACCTCGATCTAAGTGAGTCCCTGAAAAGGCCTCAGCCTAAAAGGGCCAGGGTCTCCCATTGCATCCTGGGTCATCTCCAGTCATCCTGATGAATATCTGGTCCCTGGACCTAGATGGCTCTGGAGGAGAAAGTGAGGCTGGTGACTGTATAGCCCTCCCTCCCTCAAATCAAAGTCCACTGCAAGCCATGTCATCATCTCCCTGATGCCAGGGTCCTCTTCGACAACTAAAGACAAACACAACAACAGAAGCAGACATCTGCACAAATGAGGAGGCTACTGGGGAAGTGGCCGACGCTTCAAGCTCACTTTCATCTAAACTGGTCAACAGAGGGAAGAACACACACACACACACACACACACAGTTCTGTACCCAAATGAACAGAAATGCACTCAACAGTGAGATAGGAGGGAAATGGGAAAAGAGAGAGAGGTTATTAGAAGGATTATTCCTAAGCAAAACAAACTTCAACTAAGGGGGTGGCCAGGTAGCGCAGCGAGTAAGAGCACCAGCCCCAGTGTTGGGACGACCTGGAGATCGAATCCCGGGCTCAGACACTTAGCACCCACCCAGAAACACCTGGCCATGAAACCTTGAGCAAGTTACTTAACCCCAATTGCTTAGGGGCGGCCAGGTGGCTCAGCGAGTAAGAGCACCGGCTCCAGTGTTGGGACGACCTGGAGATCGAATCCCGGGCTCGGACGCTCAGCACCACACCCAGAAATAATAATAACTGGCCGCGTAACCTTGAGCAAGTTACTTACCCCGATTGCTTTAAAAAAAAAAAACTTCAACTAAGGAGGCACAAAACACACTGACAGCTCTCCTGGAGGTGGCAAAGAACTGGAACCTGAGGGTGCCTATAGATCTGGGAACGGATGAGCAAGTCATGGCATATAAATATGATGGAATACGATGGTGGCAGAGGACATGATGAAAGGGATGGCTTTACAGAGACTTGGGAAGACTCGGATGAACGGATGCAGTAAAGTGAACAGAATCAGGAGACTGATTATATAATGATGACAACATGACAGAGACAAGCAACTCTGAAAGACCCGGTGACTGACCAGCACAATTCCAGAGGCCTCCTGACAGCTCATGCTTCCCACCTCCTGAGAAAGGGAAGAACTCCAGAGTGCACAACTAGATACATGCTGTTTTGAACACAGCCAAATTTGTTTTCCTTAACTACACATGTTCATAATGGTTTTTTAAATTTCTTCTTAATTTTAAGGAGAAAACTGAGGGTTCATATCCCTTCATGGCTTACAGAGGGTCTCTCTAGGTCAGCTAGGGGCTCAGGGGATAGAGCGCTAGGCCTGGAGTCAGGAAGACTTATCTTCCTGAGTACAATTCTGCCCTCAGACACTTAGTAGCTGTGTGACCCAGGGCAAGTCACTTCACCCTTTTGCTTCAATTTCCTCATCTGTAAAATGAACAAGAAAAGGAAATGGCAAACCACTGCAATATCTTTGTTAAGAAAGCCCAAATGGGGTCATGAAAAGTTGGACATGATTGAAAAATGACTCAACAAGAACAAAATTTGAGTGGGACAGTGAGAGAGCAGATTTTTTGCTGATTGAGGGAATTCCTACACAAATAAAAATTTTCTTTTTTAAATGACAACAGGGTCAGTGTCAGAGGTACCAGAACAGAATGAGCTGGACCAGAACAATTTATGTAATGACAACAATATTATAAAGAAAAGCAACTTAGAAAGACTTTTAAAACTCAGATCAATGCAGTGAAATACTATGAAACCAGAGGCCTCAAGATGAAATATTCTACCCATCTCCTACCAGGGATGTGATGAATTTTAAAATGTAGAATAAGACATATTTTTGGACATGTTCAATATTGGGATTTATTCTGTAGGAATATGCATATTTGTTATGAGGATCTGACACTTCCTTTGGCTTTGTTTTTTGTCTTTAGTATTAGAGTAGGAGTAGAGAGAGAATGAGCGTCTGTAAAAATAAATAATTTCTTTCTTTAAGAAAGGAAGGAAATAAAGATAAAGTATTTTAAAAAGCTGAGAGGAATTGTGAGTTCTATTAGAAGGTTTCAAGTGAACAGCTCTGATGTCTTATGGAGTGACAACCCCCACATCTGATTGATTTTCACTCACTTACCTGAAGAAGGGCTTCCTGGAATTTGTCTCTGCAGAGTCCATGGTGCTTCTCCTCGCTCCAAAAAGAAGATGAGATCTGGTTTGGCAAATGTAAGCCCTGCTCAAGGGAAAGAAAGATCTTTGATGAAGGCCACTTTAGAATCCAGTCTTCCTTCCTGCCTCTTCTGGCAAAAAGAGTGTGTAGAGGAAGGCCAAAGGGCAGTACAAAGGAACTTCATTAATCTAACAAGGATTAATTAAGCACCCCTTTTACATCATGCACAGTACTAGGTGCTGATCTTTTCTCTAGTAAAACAAAGAATGGGGAAGGAGCAGCCTTAGAGGACGCTGGAGTTCCATAGGGAAGTTGTACCCAAAACATATTGCAGCTGGGGAAAGGAGGAGAATCAACCTCTCACTTGAGTTCAAGGCTCAAGAATCTTTCCATGATACATGTATTCTAAAATATTCCTGCCCACTGAGACAAAAGTTCCGCTAAATTCTATAGACACCCCACTGCCTCTAGCAAATGGAAATGCAGACACACCCCAATGAGCACAGAGAAAATCAGCCTTTACCCAGGGAGACAAGGTTCCCATAGTTCTCCAGCATCACCTCCCTGAACAGGTTCCTCTGAGCAGGGTCCAGTTGTCTCCATTCCTCCCTGGTGAATTCCACAGCCACATCCTTGAAGGTCACCAACTCCTGAAACATTGAACACGTTCCTGCTCACCCAGGGATGCCCTGGTGCACAAACTTTTCATCCCAGAGGTAGATTCAACTTCAGCATTAGAGACATCTTCACCCTTCTGACTGGAGGGTGGGCTCGGGATGTCTGGCCAGCTCATCCTTTCCCACAGCTGCTCTGCGGGGTTTTGACTCCATGAAGAACCCGCCCCTGTACAGGTACCCTCCGGCATCAAGCCTCCTTCCTCTTTCCCTTTCCTTTTGCGTCCTGTCTTCCCCCAACAGCCCAGAAGCTCCTCAAGGGCAGGGACTGCCCTTCTTTTTATTTGTATCCCTAGCACCTAACACAGTGCCTGGCACATTTTGTTGTTGTTTAGCTGTTTTGTCAGTTGTGCCATATTCTTCATTATCCCATTTGGGATTTTCCTTGACAAAGATACTGGAGGGGTTGGCCATTTCCTCCACCAGCTCATTTTACAGATGAGGAAACTGAGGCAAACAGGGTGAAGTGACTTGCCCAGGGTCACACAGCCAGTAAGTGTCTGAGGCCAGATTTGAGCTCAGGTCTTCCTGACTCCAGGTACACTGCTTTACCCACTGCACCACCTAGCTACCCCCTATCTGGCACACAGTAGGCACTTAATAAGTGTTTACTGACTGCTCTGGGGAAGTCCTGAAGTTAGCCAGACCTATAGATATGGAATAGCATTCACAATACTCAAGGCCCAGAACACTCCAGGTCAAATGTTTATGGGGCACCAGGATGTATGTCTCTGGGATCAGAATCTGTAGCAGGCTGAAAGATCTGCACTGGTGCTGAATGCTAAGTGGCCTGGTGGTAACAGCATTAGACCTGGATTTGGGAAGACCCGAGTTCAAATGTGAACTCAGATACTTCCTAGCTGCCTTACCCTGGGCAAGCTGTCCCCAAAGAAAGAGAAAAGCAGGAAGAGGTGTAAAGGGAAGCTGGCTGCGTCTTGGGCCCAAGACAATCATATATCAGCGGTGTATTTGGATCTCCAGAACTCTGGAGTCTGAATGCAGATGGAGACACACTGTTTATTTTCCTTTTCTTTGTTGTTTTGTTTCTTCTTTCTTATGGTTCCTCCCATTAGTTCTAATCCTTCTTTACAACATGACTAATGTGAAAGTATGTTTAATATGAATGTATATGTAGAGCCTTTATCTTGTCTTGGGAAAGGGGAAGGAGAGGAAGGGGGAGAAAATTTAAAACTAAAAATCTTATGGAAATGAATGTTGAAAACTAAAAATAAGTAAATTAATTTAAAGAAGAAAGGGGGTGGGGTGGCTAGGTGGCACAGTGAATACAGCACTGGTCCTGGAGTCAGGAGGACCCTGAGTTCAAATCCGGATTCAGACACTTAAGATGTACTAGCTATGTGACCTTGGGTAAGTCACTTAACCCCAATTGCCCTCCAGAAAAAAAAAAAAAGAAAGGGGGAAAAAAGAGACATCGAGGTAGAAATGATAAGATTTGGGTCACAGAAGAGTTAGGGACAACACTGAGGTGACTAGGATAGTTGTGCCCTTGTCAGTAGAAGGGATGCTGGGATGGAGAGAAGGTCTGAGGAGAAAGACTGGTTCTGCTATAAACATGTTAAGCTTGTCATGCCTAGGGGGCTTCCAGCCCCAGATGTCAAAAAGGCAGTTGGTAATACAGGGCTCGAGCTCAGGAAAGAGACTAATGCTGGGGACAGAGATCTGAGAATTAGCTGCACAGAGAAAACGACTGAACCCTGGGAACCTCTAAGATGGTAACAGCCAGCCTTTACACAGCACTTTAAGGTTTGAAAAGTGCATTTGATCTTCACAATAGTCTTATTACTGCCCCCATTTTACAGGCGAGGAAACTAAGGCTGAGAGGTCACATGACTTGCCCAGGTTTATACAGCAAGAAGTGACTGGGGCTGAATTTGAACTCAGGTCTTGTGGCTCCAAGTCTAGCAGTCTACTTACTGCACCACGAGGCTGCCAGTTACCAAGAGGGTACAGAGAGTAGAGGGATCTTTTAATCATATATCTAGAAATTTACTTTTAAAATATTTCAATAACTGAATTTTAATATATTTAGTTTCTTTTGTGATCCCACGTATCTGCATTTAAACACATTATCCTGAGATGGGATCCACAGGTTTCCCCAGAGTGCCCAAAAGGTCTCCATGACACAAAAAAGCTTATAGGAAAGAGTCTGGCTCCTCAGATGCCAAGTGTCCTGGGTCCCTGCGGAAAAGAACGCAGCTGTCCGTGCTTGGAGATCCCCAGGGCAAGGCCAAGAGAAGGGAAGCTCCTACTTACCTGCGCGCCAGGTGTGACGATGGCTGGGACCATGCCCTTCCAGAATGGCAGGGCCTCTACCAGGGTACCTAGGACGAGGAAGGGCTGTGAGCAGAATGGCCTTTCCCAGATGCCCAGATGCCACCTTCGCTTAGCTTATCCCTCCCTGCCGGCTCTCGGCCACTCTCTCTTCCCTTCTGGGGCTAGACTCCCGGAGAGGGCCTGGGCCATTTCCTTCCCACTCTCTCAGCTCTCGCAGTCCGGTTCCCAACCGCAGGCTCAGCTGACCACGCCCCAGATCACTAGGGGCCTCGGTGGCCGCTTCTCCCCAGGGGTCCGCGGCGGTGCGCTCGGCTCTGCTGCCGCCTGCCCGCCCCTCGTCTCCTCCGCAGGACTCGGTCCAGGCCCTGCCTGTAATGCGACCGCGATGCGGGTGCCCGCCCTGCTTCCTTGTCACCGCCTCGAGTGGGCGTCCCACGAGCACCTGAGCCTCCCCCGGCCTCCCAGGCTCCCCCCAAAACCCAACGGGGTCCCTTCCTCGGACGCACCGGCCCCGCCCCCCAGCCGCGGCGCAGCAGCCGCAGGGGGTCCGCCTGCCCGGAGCCCCCTCCCCTCGGCTGTCAGCGCACACGGGACCCCGGCCCGCTCACCTCCGCCGGCCCGTCAGCGTCCTCGCGCCCCGAGCCCCCTGACTCCTCTGGGCATCTTCCCCGGCCGCCCGCTCCCGCCTCAGTTACTTCCCGCCGGCCGCCTCCCCCTCTCCCCGGGCGTAGCGGGCGCTGCGCGTCCCCCCATTAGACTGGAAGCTCCCCGAGGGCAGACACCGGCTTCGGTCTCTTCCCCGCGGACTCTTCTCTACGCCCGGTACACAGCAGGCGCTTCATGAAGGCAAGGCAGGGTTCTCCCCGGAGCCCGGACCAGCCCGGGGCTCCACCGCACGCATGCACGCGAATCCTCGGGAGCAGGACGCCGGGCTGAGAGGACACTCCCGGAGGACACCGGCCCTCCGGGACACAAACAAAAGCTAGCGGAAGCGGAAGTGCGGTGGCCTGGTCTCCTCCTGCCCCAGCCAACCATTCCCATGGCAACCGCCCCTCGAGGACTCCAGGGAAAAACCCGTCTTCTGCAGGGACTTCTGGGAAACGTAGTTCTGTGGCCGAAGGGGGCTTTGCGCGTGCTCCGAGGGCTCCGGCTTAAAAAAAGCAAGAATTTGTTTTTTAAAAAATCTGATTTTATAAGAAACTCTTCAGTATTTTGATTGGTGCCCCATTAAATATGGAAATTAACTTTCAGCACATCTAAATATTTAATGCCCCGCCAATTATTTGGAATTTTCTTTACATCATAATTGGTTACACAAAGCGCATTTATTTCTACGTAAGTTACTTACTGGGGGCAGCTAGGTGGTGCAGAGCAGAGAGCAATGGGCCTGGACTCAGGAAGATCCGAGTTCAAATCCAACCTCAGGCTCTTATTAGCTATATGCCCAGGACGAATCACTTAACCCATCTGCCTCGCTCAGTTCTTCATCTGTAAAACAGGGACGCGTTGGAGAAGGAAATGGCAAACCACGCCAGCATCTGTGCCACAAAAACCCTGGGGACACAGAGTCCCAAAGGGTTGGACACGACTGAACAAGTTTAATTACTATCTTCCCTGAGGGTTTTGTTGGTTTTGTGAATAGGGCTTCTCATTTTATTACTTTTTTCTCAAGCGATATTGCTAGTAAATTGAGAATACGAGCAACTTCTGTGCGTTAACATCGTCTCCTTTATACTTGCTCGATTCATTTGTCTCTATTAAGTTTTTGATTGTGACAGCTGGGTGTTGATGATACAGTTACGTGTAATCTGCAAATATTATGAGTTCATTTCCAGTGATAATCTAACTACAATTGCTAGAATTTTCAATACAGTGTCAAGTACCCTGAGAATTTGTAACACTTTCACTAGATATTTGCTAAACTGAATTGAAATAAGCTATATGAAGGTCTGACTTCAGCCAGGCTGGAGACTTAACTTTCCCTCCTTGCTACCTGGCCCACTGATCACCTCTCCAACACTTCCTGCTGGGAATGACCACCTTGCTGCGTCACTCTGGAGGTCATCACCAGCGTTGTCCTCTCACAATCTTAAGTTTCCTGAATCGATTCCTACAACAGGTGGGGAGGGGCCTGGGAGGAAGGGGAAGACGTGACCTGCTTGTTTCGTAAAAGGTCTTCTTCAGATGCCGTGCCACAGCTGGAGATGGAAAGGGAATTCTCTGTAAAATGTTGATAAGAATGGTAACTACCTTTTGGCATTACTATGAAGTATAAATATTTATATAAAGGCACTTAGTGTAGTATCTCACACATAGGAGGCACAATTCTTTTCCTTTTGATACACATTCTTTATAAAGAGGGAGCAGAAAATGAAGACAAGACAAAGTATGAGGGTATAAGATGGAGGGAAACATACACTTAATCATAACAGGGACTACCAAACAAAATCAATGCAGCTAAAGTTAGAAGAGAAATAGGTAAATGGGGGAAAAAATTCTTGCAGCAAGCTTCTCTGATAAACTTTCATTCCTAAGATACATATGTGGAATTGGTTCAGATTAATAAGGAACTGTTCCCCAATTGATAAATGGTCAAAGGACATGGACAGTTTTCAAAGTAAGAAATCCAAGCTACCAATGGCCATATTAAAAAATGCTTTAAATCAAGTGTCATACTCACCTGAAAAACTCCCAAGTACAGCCTTAACCAGATGAAAATATAATTGGGAAATTTCTAAAAATATAAAAATACAATATGATGTTAACTAGTGGTTTTATAGGTTCATATATGGCCCACAGGGATCCATTTTTATTTCAGTTTGGCACCATTGTTCTAAATTCTAAGGACTAGAAAAATGCAAAGTAAAACAGCTCTGAAGTTCTACTTCATATCATCTTAGCAAAGCAGACCAAAATAATTTATTTTTATAAAAAAGGAAAAGTGACAAATGCTAGAGGGGGGAAATAGGTATATTAATGCACTTATTTGTGGAGCTGTGAAGTGGTCCAGCTATTTTGGAAGGCAATTTAGAACTCTAACCAAAAAGTTATTGAACTGTACATACCCTTTGACCCAGTTATACCACTCCCAGGTCTGTACCTTAGATATCAAAGAAAGAGGAAAAGGACCCACATGTTAAAAATATTTATGGAAGATTTTTTAAGGAAACGGTAAAGAATTGGAAACAGGGAGCTATCCATCAACCAGGGAATGGTTGAATGTGAATATGACAGAATACTACAGTGCCATAAGAGATGATGAAGAGTTTCAGAAAAACCTAGGAAGTTTTTTTTTATGAATTGACAGCAGAGTAAAGTGAGCAGATCCAGAACAATTTATATAACAGAAAAATGGTTTAAGGATAAACAATTTTAAAAGGCTTAGTAACTACGAGCAGGGCAATGAACAACCACAATTTCAGAGGATTTATGACACAACATGCTATCCACCTCCTCATAGGGAGGTGGAATCAAGTGTAAAAATCAATGTCTCTTTTTGGACATAGCCAATGAATGAATTTTTGCTTGACTACTTGTTTGTAACAGGGGTTTTTTATTTCTCATTTGGGAGGTAGGCAGCAAGAAGATAGATTTTTGTTCATTGAAAAAAAAGTAATTAAAAAAAGTTTTTAAGAGAACCTCTGCTCTAAAGTAGGATTTTCTAACAATTGTTTAGTCATTTTCAGTTGTGTCCAGCTCTTCCTGACCCCATTTGGGGTTTTCTTGGCTGAGATCCTGGAGTGGTTTGCCATGTCCTTCTCCAGTTTATTTTACAGATAAGGAACTGAGGCAAACAAGGTTAAATGACTTGCTCAGGGTCACACAGCTAGGAAGCGTCTGAGGCCAGATTCAAATTCAGGATGAGTCTTCTTGACTTCAGACCTAGTACTCTATCCACTGTGCCACCTAGCTGCCCTCTTCCTAACAAATAGAACTATCTAGAAGTTATATAAAGTTCCTAGGTAGAAGGTTCCCATTCAGTGGAGATTTTCAGAGGCTGGATGACTACAGTATCACTGGCAAATGGAGAATACTGGTCAGGAATGAGTTCTGGCTTCTGAGATTCTTTGTGAATACTGTAATGCTATATGAGGTGATGGCTGTTTATATTTAATATAATTAAATTATATTATAATTATATATTACATGATATATAATTACATATATTACAATTACAAGCGATTTCTCTTAGACATGAACTTTACACTGTCAAATAAGGCAGGTCATTAATGAACATTTTCCTATATTGATTAATGTTCCAAGGGTGTGGTAGCTGATTGGATATACTAATCAAGCCCGAGATTCAATATAAGTGACTTCACTGTGGCAGTTCTGGAACATAGCAAGGTTTATTGCAGGCATACACAAGCACAAGTGACACCCAGAAACTTAAAATGTAGTGAGTGCAGTTCACTACAAGGCTTGTATTGTCAGCCCAAACAGCTGTGCATTCCCCAGCCCTGTGGTTCCCAAGCATTTAGAGGAGAGAAGACTCCACTATTAAAATCAACTAGTAATGGGCCCAGTTGGCTCTGCCCAGTATCCCAAATGGACCCATTTGGGGGCTCAATGAAAAAAAGGCTGACAGAAGAGTTTTTCTTCCTTTTTTTTTCCCCACTGAACATAACAGGCAAGAAAAATATAGCTGGATAAGTGACCTCAAATTGGGCCTTTATTACGAATTTAAGATGAAATATTACTTAACTGGACCTGTAAAAAATGCAGTTAAGGGGGATTTTGGAGTTCAGAACAAGAAGTATATCTTTTATATCTAGGAAGGAAAAGCTGGAAGTGGAGGGAAGCTAATTCCTTGCAAATAAGTTTAAGCAGAAAAGAAAAATTTATGGCATGCGGTATGTATCTTTAAATAGAAATTAATAATACAGTAAGACGTATTCATTTAAAGGTGATTCACAAGCCAATGAAGCTGCTGAACTCCACAAAATCTTTCTCCCTAGCATGAATTCTCATGCTTAGTAAGATCTCAGTGCCAGCTAAAGGGCAATCTGCATTCTTAACATTCCAAGTGGTTTTAATTCACTGTGAATTTTATGTATAATAACTCTTCACTTTGGTTAAAGGATTTTCTACATCCACTACAAAGTGTTCTTTCTTAAATAATTTTCTTATGCTAGTAAGCTATCCTCCCCAGTGAAAATATTATCCACATTTATTACACTCAAGGATTTCTTTGCAACATGAATTCTCTTATGTCACTAAGCACTGCTCTACAGGGAAAAGACTTCCCACATTCACTACAGTCAAAGAGGTTTCTCTCCAGTATGAATTCTCTTGTGGTCAGTAAGCTTTCCACGGCGATTAAAGGATTTGCCACAATGAGTACATTCAAAGGGCTTCTCTCCACTATGAATTCTCTTATGGTCTGTAAGGTTTCCACGTTGTTTAAAGGATTTTCCACATTCACTACATTCAAAGGGTTTCTCTCCAGTGTGGATTCTCTCATGTTCAGTAAGGTTTCCACGCTGATTAAAGAATTTTCCACATTCACTGCATTCGAAGGGTTTTTCTCCAGTATGAATTCTCTTATGTCTAGTGAGTTGTCCTCTCCACCTAAAAGAGGTCCCACAATCATTACATTCGAAGGGTTTTTCTCCAGTATGAATTCTCTTATGTTCAGTAAGGTGTGCATGACAATTAAAAAATTTTCCACACTCAGTACATTCAAAAGGTTTCTCTCCAGTATGGATTCTCTTATGTTTAGTAAGGGATGCACTCCTGCTAAAAGATTTCCCACACTCATTACATTCAAAGGGTTTCTCTCCAGTATGAACTCTCTTATGTGTAGTAAGTTGTCCACTCCAGTTAAAGGATTTTCCACATTCATTGCATTCAAATGGTTTCTCTCCAGTATGAATTCTCTTGTGTTCAGTAAGCTTTCCACATTGATTAAAGGATTTCCCACATTCACTGCATACAAAAGGTTTCTCTCCAGTATGAATTCTTTTATGTATGGTAAGCTGCCCTCTCCAGTTAAATGATTTCCCACATTCATTACATTCAAAAGGTTTTTCTCCAGTATGAATTCTCTTATGTTCAGTAAGGTTCCCACGCTGATTGAAGAATTTTCCACATTCACTACATTCAAAGGGCTTTTCTCCAGTATGAATCCTCCTATGTACAATAAGTGCTTTTCGACGATTAAAGGACTTCCCACATTCATTACACTGAAAAGGTTTCTCTCCTGTATGAATTCTCTTATGTTCATTAAGATCTCGACACCACCTAAAAGATTTCCCACATTCATTACACACAAAAGGTTTCTCTCCAGTATGAATTCTTCTGTGTGTAGTAAGTTGTCCATTTGAATTAAAGGATTTCCCACATTCGGTACACTCAAAGGGCTTCTCTCCTGTGTGAATTCTCTTATGTTCATTAAGCTTTCCACACTCATTAAAGGCTTTCCCACATTCATTACATTCAAAGGGTTTCTCTCCTGTATGAATAACCATATGTCTAGTAAGGTGTCGTCTTCGCCTAAAGAATTTCCCACATTCATTACATTCAAAGGGTTTTTCTCCAGTATGAATTTTCTTATGCCCAGTAAGATGTCCCCTCTGATTGAAGAATTTCCCACACTCACTACATCCAAAGGGTTTCTCTCCAGTATGAATTCTCCTATGGATAATGAGTGCTTTCCGCCGATTAAAGGATTTCCCACATTCACTGCATGGGAAAGGTTTCTCTCCAGTATGAATTCTCTTATGTTCATTAAGTTTTCCATGCTGATTAAAGGATTTCCCACATTCAGGACATGCAAAATGTTTCTCTCCGGCATGAATTCTCTTATGTAGAGCAAGATGTCCCCTCCAGCTAAAGGATTTCCCACATTTATTACATTCAAAGGGTTTTTCTCCAGTATGAACTCTTTTATGTTCAGTGAGGTGTCCACGCCAGCTAAAGGATTTTTCCCATTCCTTACATGCAAAGGGTTCCCCTTCAGTATGTAGTTCTTGATATAAAAGAGACTTGCTGCTAGAGTCTTTCCCACATGTATTATACTGCAAAGATTTCTGAGCAGCTGGGATCCTCTGATGATTTGTAATGGAAGCATTGCTATTCAACACTTTCCCACCTTCGCATGACTGTTTTTCAGTATATTTTCTGTCATTTGGAGTAAGATCTGAATCCCAACTGTCTGAATTCCTATACTTATACTTGCAAAGTGTCTCAGAAAACAGACTATCGTGCTTACGTTTTTCTGAACACTGCCTGAAGTGGACTCCGTGTGCATCACGTTTGTGCGTGTTTTTCCCCTTATGATCTGGATGCTGTGGAAGGAGCATTGGCCTCAGATTAAAGCCCGTTCCCAATATATTACATTCACTGGTGTAAAACTCAGAAGTTTTGTCATGAGAGATTGTCATTTGCTGGGATTGCTTTTCATAATTGGCTTTTTGTTGCTCCAACCTAACAGCACATTCCCAGGCTTCTCCTAACACAGAATCCCATGGTCCATTCTTGATTCTTTCCTTTGTTAACTTCCCTAGAGAAATGCCTTGGATTGCAATAGTCTCTGTTTCCCACTTAGACTCCAGATTAAGGCACTCTGAAAGAAAGAAAGAAAAGTCAATCATTTTTGCGTTAGGAGAAAGAAAACTGCTTTTATGGTCAATCCTAGATTCTGCTTCATCTACTATAGAGAATGATCTGAAATTTTAAAATTATGGAACAAATATTGGATTAAACTTTTTTTTATTCTGACCCTCCAGCAAACACCAAATAAAATCAGTATTTCCACATAGAAAATAGAACAGAAAGAGGATTATTTTTGAAACTGTAAACAATTTTTTTTTCTTTTTTGGTATAAATTTAAAATGTAACTGTTGAAGTTGTCCCGCTTGTCTGTTTTTCCTTTAGGCCTTCCTTTTGTTCTTTTATCTATTAAAAAATGCTTCAAAGATCCTTTCTTTCCTTCCTTCCTTCCTTCTTTCCAACTCTATTGTTACTTTTTCTCTCCTTCCTACTTTAGTGGAAAAAAAAGTAAAACTCTTGTTAAAATATGCAGTCACGTCACACAAATTCCCACATTGGCTGTGTTGAAAAATTTGTTTCATCCTCCACACTGAATTCGTCAACTCTCCACCAAGAGGTGGGCAGCATGCCTCATATGTTGGTCCTCTGGAATGTGTTTAGAACAAACATTATTAATAGCAATTTGAAGTGAAGCTATGAAAGGAGACAGTAAGGGAGCATCTAGTTTGTATGAATGAATGAATCTCAAAGTCTAAGTGAATTACACTTCAGGGTACTTAAAAAACTGCATATATGAGCAGAGGATAAATTGGATATAATCAACAGAGGGAAAATACTAGAATTAAAGGAGACTGGGAAAACTTCTTGTAGAAGGTAGGATTTTGGCTGGGACTTGAAGGAAGCCAGGCAAGCTAGGAGGAAGAGATGATGGAGAAAATTCTACACCTCTAAAAATGTTTGTAGCCAAGAGATAGGAGTGTCTTGTTTGAGGAACAGCAAGGAGGCCAGCATCACTGGTCTGTCTCCCTATCCCACGACCTACTCCGTACACCCAATGACCAGCCAGGAGCAATTAGATCCTGCTTTCTGAAAGGGTGGATCCCAACCTCAGGGGCATTAAGCTTTAGTTATGGGCTTTTCCTATCATACCACAATACAGTCATGGGTATGATCACTAGTGAAATAGAGAGAGTCACAGTGGTTGTCTGGGCAAATATGACTGTCTGTACAAATAATGTACTCTAGGAATGGTGGGTGGAAGAACAGTGTCTGCCTCAAACTCTGTAGGTCAAGGCTGATGACATCTTGAAACATAGGACTGGTAAGAAAATAATTCAACATCAGTCTCCAGGAGGCTGGTAAAACTGAACCATAACATTCAGCACTGGCACAATAAGAGCCCTTCAGCCACACTCAATCCAGATCCTGAAGAGGCAATGAGAGTCATCTCCATGCCAGTAATTGTGTTTAAGGCCAAATGGAAACCCCTGGAGTTGCAGGTGTCATCCAATCTAGTTAACACCAAATAATACTAGGTCTTATCTCCTTCCTAATGAAGGAAAGTAATGATGATGAAGACCAGAGTTCATTACTGTACTACTTCACCTGATGTAGCCCTGGGGGTGAATGAGGAAGGTAGGTGGCACTTGGAGGATTTGTAATAGTAATGAAATTTAAAGATCCCCCTGTATTGGCTTGGTTTTCAAATTGATTGTGTTTAAACCCAGAGCTTGTGAATCCCACTTGTGGGATGGACTTGTTGATGTGAAAAGTGAGGGCTGAACTGGGAGGAGCTGATGATGTAAATTTAGAGAGACACAAGAAAAGAAAGAGGCAGAAGAACTTTTTTGGAAGCAGCATCTTGGAGGCAGAGAGAGACTGAGAGGATTGCTGAGGGCCACTTTGAATTGCCCAGGACTTTTGAGAGCTGCCACCCAGAGCTGCCACGGACTGAGGAGACATGGCTGTTATGCTGGTACTTTGTCTGCCTGTTTTGATGTTGTTTTGCCAGATTTGTCCACTGGTGAAGGACAATCCAGTTGTTGCAGAGGTTTGGGGACCTTGCTGTTGGTTCAGAGCTAGACAGAGAGTGAATTCTGTCCACTGGTGAAGGACAGTGCTGTTGTTGCAGAGGTGTTGGAACCTTGCTGTTAGTTCAGAAACCCTGAAGAAGGATTTTCTTGTTGTTAAGTCACACTTGGGGGTAGCACTTGGAGATTATTGAATCACACTTAGTAAATGCTGTATTTTGAACGATGTTAAATTTTGATTCTATCTGTTCTTAATTTGTCACTGAATAAAATGGAGAGCACCTATGCTGGTATTTTGAACCTTGGGAAGTTGCCTTTGCTTGGCATTACATTACATTATGGTGTAGTCGGCAGGATTTCAAAGCATAGTGCCTCTATTTGTTCCAGGATCCATGGCCATTTAGATTGAGATTGTAAGGCCAAGGATCCTGGAGGCGTGGAAGGACTGTCCTTCACCAGTAATGTAATGCCAAGCAAAGGCAACTTCTCAAGGTTCAAAATACTAGCATAGGTGCTGTCCATTTTATTCAGTGACAAATTAAGAACAGAGAGAATCAACATATAGCATCATTCAAAATACAGCATTTACCAAGTGTGATTTAATCAAGTACTACCCCACCCCTGGACATTACATTCATTTAGTCCATCACAAAGCCCCTCTTCTCAAATGGAGATTAGTTTCCAACCATAAGTAAAGTACATTCATTTGTTCAATCACAGAGCACAAAAAAAGTCAAAAGTTTCCCACCCTTGGATCACAACTGAATCTACTCCAGAGTTACAATAAGCTTAAGCACAGCATTTAATACCCAAATGGAGGTCTTTTCTTCATCTTGACATGAGGCAAGTTCTCAGCAGTCTTTGTTCCTTGGGAGACAAAGCTTAGCAAGGCCACAAGATACATTGCCAGTCTCTTCATTAATTCATTCTCTGTCTGCAGAACAGTCCCAGGACCCCTGAAAACATTAGCAATACCCCCTTCCAGGATTTCTGTAAATATACAACAAGAAAATCCTTCTTCAGGGCTTCTGAACCAACAGCAAGGTTCCAACACCTCTGCAACAAGAGCACTGTCCTTCACCAGTGGACAGAATTCACTCTCTGTCTGCAGAACAGTCTCAGTAGCTCTGAACCAACAACAAGGTCCCCAAACCTCTGCAACAACTGGATTGTCCTTCACCAGTGGACAAATCTGGCAAAACAACATCAAAACAGACAGACAAAGCACCAGCATAAAGCCATGTCTCCTCAGTCCTTGGCAGCTTTGGGTGGCAGCTCTCAAAAGTCCTGGGCAATTCAAAGTGGCCCTCAGCAATCCTCTCAGTCTCTCTCTGCCTCCAAAGGTGCTGCTTCCAAAAAGTTCTTCTGCCTCTCTCTTTTCTTGGGTCTCTCTAAATTTACATCACCAGCTCCTCCCAGTTCAGCCCTCTCTTTTCACATCAACAAGTCCATCCCACAAGTGGGATTCACGAGCTCTGGGTTTTAACACAATCAATTTGAAAACCAAGCCAATACAGGGGGATCTTTAAATTTCATTACTATTACAGGATTACAGCACACTACAGGAAGCTAAACAAAGTTATTACACCAACTGCATAAGCTGTTGCTAACCTCCTATCAGTGACTGGTATAGGGCTGCTGACTTCACTAATGCTCTTGTATCTACTGTTGTGGCTAAGCTATTCAGGAGGGGTCCACCTTCTCCTGGGAAAGAATCCAGGTAGCTTCACTAACCTTCACCAAGACCATCTGAACCTCACTCATATTGCCAGTCTGGCGGGCAAAGAGATGGGAAAGAAGTCACACTTCCTGAAGGTATAGATAGCCATCACTATAGTGAAGACATGTTGATTAGGTCAATGAGGCCAAAGTGGCAAAAGTCCTAGACTGCTGGTGGCTCACAGGAAGATCAGGCAGTGGGAGGTCAGACTTGAGAAAATCCTGGATCTAGCCCCACTCACTCAAGCTTTAAGGAATACAGACAGTCCAGAACAAGATCCTGACACTCACTTACCCAAGGTAAAAAGAGGTCAGAGATTTACTGGCCTTTTGAGATTTTATACAACCAATGCTGCTCACCTGGGCATCCACAGGTATGTCTCTGTCAAGCAGGACTTAGAAAAGGATATGTATTAAAGACCTAAAGTGTGGGGATCAGCAGTGTCTTCACACAGACCCTTATGAGCACATGAGGTCCACGTTTTTGGAGGCCTCTGTACATAAAGACCTAGACAAGTGGAACTTGTACCTCAGGGGGATGACCGAGAACGTGAGGGGTTGACTCCAATGAAGCCTAGGTGCTGAATCCCATTTTTTAATCTCAACGTGCATTTAGGGTTCATCTGATTTTGCCAGCTTTCTTCTCAAGCTAACCCCGCCTGTCCTTGAGTTGGATGGGTTTGGCCCTCTGTATATTACAGGGATCCCTGGATCAGGACTGTCCTTTGCATTATCAGTGGATACGGTGGGGAAATATATGGTCTGTCTAATGTGCTAATAGGGCACATGGCAGGGAATTTTCACCCAGGAGGGTCTGCCAACATCTCTCAGTCACCCCTCCTTAAGTATAACGCTCCAAAGCCCAGCAAGGGCATGTATTATCTGACATGAGCATGTGGTTGCCACTGTTTCTAAAGGAAGAGGAGCAAGGGAAAACAACCCCACCTACCTTCTGAGGGAGAACTGAAGTTGCTTCTCCTTTGAAGTCTACAGAGTAAGCAGCTCTCCTGTCCAGCGGGAAAGCTCTATCACTCACCACTACCATCAGAGCAACCAAGGGGCTAAGCGGGGGCTGAGATCAGACATTCCCCTTGGCAAGAATCCAGCGTGTTGTGCCATCCCAAGTGGTGCAATCATGGGACACTGGAAAGGGCCTGGGCACGTGATCAGGTGCCCCAGTTCAGTAAGTTGGGGGGATTCCCTGATCATTCCCGTCCCAAACAAGGAGAAATCTGACATGGAGAAACATGCATCCTTACACTTAGGGAAAAGACCATGTTGCAGGGATTGTGGGAAAATGGGAACACTAACATTGTTGACAGAGCTATGACTTAAACCATTCTGTAAAGTAATCATACTCTTTGACCTAGAGATTCCGCTGCTAAATGTACATCTATGGGAGGTCAAAGGGCATTAAAAAAAGGCCTCACATATACCAAAATAGTTAAAGCAATGCTATTTTGTGGCAGCAAAGAACTAAAAACAACAAATTATGGTACAAGAATATAATGGAATACGACTATTCGGTAACAAATGATAAATGTGATGAACACAGAGAAGCATGGAAAGACTTCTGTAAACTGATGAAAAGTGAAGAGGGACTAGGAAGACAATGCTCAACGAGTCCAACAATAGAGATGAAAAAAAAGGAAACGATCACAGCTGAATGCTATGGAATTATAAGGACCCAGCTGGACCAAGGGCTCTTCTCTCTGCTTCTTTGCAAGAGTGGAGAAGTGGAGTAGGAAGCATGTCAGGATCTTTGTTCTATGTGCTAGTCTGGTGGCACCTTTTTTCTCTTCTTTCTTTCTCCTTTAAATTATTAATTATATGGCATGGTAGGGGAAGGGTACAGTAGGGACCGTAGGTGATATTAAAAACAAAAGATATTAAGAAAAACTTATTTAAAGAATTTAAAATAGCCCTGGTCAATGACCCTCTGATAACCAATATCAAGTGAGGCATGCATTGGAGCTGTCTGGATCACTGTGATGGAGGAACGGAGCTCAGAATCCGTATCTCCAGGAGAGATTCTCTGCAGATGCTGAGGTCCAAACGCTCCTGTTTGTGGATGACACTGCACTAACTACATCAAGTTCCAGAACATTCCAGAGCACCCTAGAAGAGAACTATAATCACTCAAAGGAGTTTGACCTGTTCAGCCACGTGGGAAAAATCAGTGTTGAACAATGTCTGCTGCCCAGATTCCAATATACATTCTGAAGTCTGTTCAATACTATGTTCATATACATACACATCCATGTGAGACAGGAGACATGGACAACCAGTTGGGCCCAGAAGTGAATAGGAGAGGGAAAGAAGACTGCAGAGGTTTTTTACTAATCCCAACCTTCCCTTGAAAGCAAAGGCCCCATCTTTTGAATACTAACATTTTACCAGTGTTTCTAGATGGTAGGAAAATATGGAACATTACTTCATCCAAAGAGCCCGTGATGGGTGTAAGCAGGCTGCAGAGAACCGAGGAACTCCTAAGAAGAATAGGAGGAAAGGACATCATTAAGGAATCATAAAGCTAGGAAGAAAAGATGGGCTGGTAACATGGCAAGATCAAGGGCTGACAGGTGGGCAAGGCACTTCACGAGTACACTTATAATGTCAGACAGAGTGTGAAAGGTCTCTAGCATGCTGAGTGGGCCTCCTGTGTGACCTTCTGGGAGAACATGAGAGTCACCCAAAATGGGGTATGACTTACATTGCTAAAGGGAATTTTCAAATGACGATGCTGTCACAAATTTGTTTGAGGTAAGAGGGAGTTCTTGGAACATGAGAAGAGACTGTAACGTAAAGATGATAAAACAAATGAAGGTTCCATTCAGCTCCTTCGATGCTAACTTCAGTTGGGCTATCTGGGGTGTTCAAGAAGGACTAATACCTCTGGCGTGCGGGCTTACCGAAACCTCCTAAAGGCTGCCCATCCACCTTTGGAATCCATTTTCACCCAACTCTCACCTGTGGCTCCAAGATTCTGTAGCATGCACAATGGCCACACCCCAGCAAACCATCTCAGCAGAGGGGCTAAATCAGGTTGAGAGTAACCAATAAACCACAAATCCATCAGTGAATTAGGGGGATATCTATACCAAACATGTGAAGAATTCCTCAGGTGGAAAGGGCAGATGAGAAAAATTTGTTCCAATGGCCATGAAGGTGAATGAAGTAGGTTCTGCAGACAGCTTAGAGCTCGGTCAGGCAACAAAGATTTCAAGGTCATCACCTGCGTCCTGGGCTAGCTCCAGCCATTCTTGACTTCTGTTCTGCCACCAGTCTTTGATGACTTGGGAAGGGAGAATGAGACTGAGGACTTTTCAAATCTCTGTCTCACTTAAATCCAATTCACTTGCAAGTCAAGACATCACCCCATGATGTCACGGTCCACTACCATCACCACCAACTTCAGTGATGGGAATGTGTCAATAAAGGAAAACAATCCAAACAAGGAAGAAAACCGTATTTATCAAAAAAGAGTGATATGGATAGGCAGAGAATTTATAAACTAACTCACATTTGATAAAGATACATACAAAAGATGAAAGCAAGAGCCGGAACAGGATGAGTAAGAAGATGATGTGGTCCAGTACAAAGAGGCTGGTTGTACTAAAGCTCAGAATGCAAGCTACAGGTAACAAAAACAAATTGTCAAAGGCACATTGGGAAGAAAGAAGGGATAGGAGCCTAGCTGGGGATGAATAAGACAATGATAACTGTCAACAGAAAGAAGACAGGGGCGGCTAGGTGGTGCAGTGAATAGAGCACCAGTCCTGGAGTCAGGAGGACCTGAGTTCAAATCTGAACTCAGACACTTAACACAAAAACTAGCTGTGTGACGCTGGACAAGTCACTTAACCCCAACTGCCCTACCTTCCCCCCTCCAAAAACAAAAACGAAAACAGGAAGAAGACTGTTTTTTTCTGCCAAGAAAAGGTTTATGTTTTTTTCTGCCAAGGAGAAATGTTCTTTGACGTGGGAATGACAACAAAAATTGCTGAGGGAGGAAAGTAGAGCGTTGATGCCTGAGAGAAAATCTGGCCATACTTGATGAATTCAAGTTAGTTAGCTCAGATGACTCTGCAGCTTTCTGCCTCAGTTTCCTCATCTGTACCACTGAGATAATACCTGTTACCTCTCAGAGTTGTGAGGAAAAAGAAATAATAGTTGTAAAGCACTCTGAAAATCTTAAAGCACTATATAAATGCTACCTGTAATCAGCATCACCTTTTTCACAACTCTGAACTGGTTTAAGAGTCAGATCCAAAGAATGATCACATTAAAGGTTCAAAGGCAACTTGGAGGAACTATGCAGAATTCCTCACAGAAGAGCCCTTTGCTGTTTTCATTCTCATCAGTGATTTAGGTAAAGGCAGAGCTGGCATGCATTTCTTATTTGTTGATGACAAAGAGTTGAGAGAAAGAACTAACAATCTGGGGAATCAGGAAAGGTGTAGCGGGGGAGATGCTACCTGAAATAAGCCTTGAAGAAACTAGGTAGGAGTCTAGGGGTTTCAGGTGAGAAGGGAGCTCATTCCAGGTTGTACTACAACAAAAGCAGAGGTCAAAATGCAGGTGACAGCTAGCAGACTCTCCCAGCTGGAACATGAAGTGTACAAAGGAAAGGAACATGAAATGATGCTGAAAAAGGAGAGAGCTAAGACCTCAAAAGCCATCAAGTCCAATGCCCTCCCTTTATAAGTGAGGAAACCGAGGGGCAGAGAGGTGAAGTGAACCAGTCATGAGGCCACTACAGGTCTCACTGACTTCTGAACAAAGCTCTTTCCATTGCATGACACTGCCCCTGCAGAGGGGGAGCCAAACAGTGGAAGGCTTCAAATGCCAAGAAGAAAAATTTGTAATACCTCTTAGAAAGCCAGCCCCCTGACTGAAACTTCACATTTCTACTGAGGGCCCTGTCACCCATAATAGCAAAGTAGGAGCTACTGTAGACTTTCAGTGTGATACAATAGAAAGTGGAGCAGTCAGGTGGTGCAATGGATACAGCCCCAGGCTTCCAATCAGGAAGACCTGAATTCAAATCCAGCCTCAGACACTTATTGGCTGTGAAACCCTGGGCAAGTCACTTAACCCCCATTTGCCTCAGTTCCTCTACTGTAAAATGGGGACACACTGGAGAAGGAAATGGCAAACCACTCCCGGATCTTTGCGGTCACAAAGAGTCAGACACCACTGAATGACTGAACATCATTGGAAAGAGAGCTGGATTTGGACTCAGAGGATCTGAGGTCACAACCCATCTCTCCCACTTATCACCTCTCTGACCTTGGGGCAACCCCTTTCCCTGACTTTGGGCTTCTGTTTCCCCATCCACCAAATGAAGGGGTTGGATTAAATGATCTCTAAGGACCTCCCAGCTCTAGACTGATGACTCTCCCACTCATTCTCTGTGCCCATACCCCATGCCAGGTCTTGTGAATTCTCCCCCCACCATATCTCTTGCCTCTACACTTGAATAGTCCCAGCCCTAGCTCAGGGTCTCTTCACATCTCATCTGGACTGTTATGCCAGACTCTTAACCTGACACCCTGCTTCCACCCTCATCCACACAGATACCAAAATGATCTTCCTGAGGCACAGGTGGAACCTAAGCGCACGTGCTGTGGTATTGGTTCCAATGTAAAGTAGACAACCGGCAGGCTGAAATTCCAAGCCTTGAGGACGGGGCTCCCACCTGCCTTTCTAGCCTTATTTCACATTATTCTCTTTCATATACTCTATACAATTTTCTACCAGAGGCCTGGAAAGCACATCTCCCACCTCTACCTCTGAGAACCCTTCACCTTCATCAAGTTCAGCTCAGCTCCTGCATGAAGCTTCTGTTCTTCCCGTCTACCCCTCGCCTCCTAGCTGACAATGCTCACTTCCTCCTCAAGAGACCTATACACATACTGAGTCCCACAGTGGCAGAAAAGTCCCTTCAGGCAAGAAGGGACCTAGCCCACAGCAGCTGTGTAATGAATGTCTGCTGACCTGAGTTGAGAAAGAATCCAAATGTAGGAAGATATCATTCTGGGACCGTACAGAAACTAAGTTGTTGACATGAAAATGAATGAGTGTGAGAAGGTTCCACCTGGACAGACTGAGACCTCCTCTGTGAGGAAAGTGTTCAGTCAATATTTCAAAAGCATTCATTCCCCCCCACCAATAGCTGAACTCTTCCCTGGAGTGACCCCCACCTTTCTCACTCACCTGTAGGGGTGCTTCTTGGGACTTCTATCTCCAGCACCCATGGCGCTTCTCCCTTCTCCAGCTGGAATATAACATCTGGTTTGGTAACTGCAAGCCCTGCTCAGAGGAAGGAAATGGGAAAACACTTTAACAGGGCCATATCAGAACTCACTTCTAGCTCTTGGTGCTTCAGGAACAAAGGGCACTGGGAAGGTATAAATAAGGACTTCTGAAAGATGTTCATGACCCTTACCAGAAAGGAGAGAGAGGTGGGTCAGAGTGATTTTGGACTAAAAAAAAAAAGAAAACTTGAATATAGAACCTAATTCAATAAGAATCTTGCACATTTTTCAGTACCTGTCCTGGTGTTTTGATACAGAATCTCTGATCTAGTGGAACAAAGAATGGGCAAGGGGCAGCCCTGGGGCAGGAACATGAAGCTACATTCTAATACTTCAAAGAAAAGACCTTGCACCTAGAAACAGGTAAGGAAGCCATGTCTCTGTTCTGAGTTAAGGCTTTCCTGTCCTTTTTAGTCACAGAGGAAAGAATTATCACTACTTCTTGTTAGACTGATTCCTTTTCGTGAACCCTTGGCTCCATCACACCCTGCTTATTCTAGGAATCATCTCCTGCATCTTAAATCTATGCTTCTCCATTGGCTCTTTCCCAGGTTTCCTCAGTATTAAAAACAAACAAAAGAGTCCACCGTTGACTCTTTTTACAAAAATGACCAGTAGTCTAATTATGACCAACAGCGTGTGTCACATTCCACCTTGATAATTTACTGACTGCAGATAGCAAGGGAAAAGAAGGGTGGTGGGGATGAAGGGTACTGGATTTAGAGTCAAGGGAACTGGGTCTGAATTGTGCTACTCACTACTTTAGTGACTGTGGACAAGACAGTTCCCCCATCCAGGCTTCGTTTTCCTCACTGTTAAGACTAAAGGATTGAGCTAGAAATCCCTCTGGGTTCATTCCACCTCTAAATCTAGGAGTTATTCTACTACGTTCTGAGCCCCATTATTAAGTCTATTCTCTACTTCTGCCATGCCCTTCAGGTTCCCCATCGCCACCGGTAAATGAAAATACCGAGCTGTCCTGATGAGAAGCTTCTAAGTTAAAAAGGAAAGCTGTCTTTACCCAAGGAAACAAGGTTCCCATAGTTCTCCAGCATCACCTCCCTGAATAAGGTTCTCTGAGCAGGGTCCAGTTGTCTCCACTCCTCCCAGGTAAATTCCACAGCCACATCCTTGAAGGTCACCGATTCCTGAAACATTCAACACATTCCTGCTCACCCAGGGATGCTCTCTCACAAGAACCTTGGGGGAAAACTTCATGTTACCTGATGGCATAGGAAATAGCTTTCACAATGTATTCCAAGTCAAATATTCATTGCATACCCGTTATGTGTCTAACTTTCTACTAGATACCGTAGCTTGGTGATCATTCTGCTCAGCCCCCCTCAATGTCGATCTTAGGCAATGCTTCTTCAAGTGAAACATAAAGGAGCCATGTGCTTCACCCTAGTTTAGAACCTAATAAAGAGTCATACCTGTACAAAAATAGTCAAGTTTTGCTTAGTTTTGCAGAGTAATTTTTGCCTTACTGGAAATTAAATTGGGTAGCACGACATTCCCAAAGTCATAGGTCAAAAGAAGGAACCCCCAAAATGCTTTCATGGTAACAGAAATCAGAGCCAATATAGGCACCCAGAAGTTGTTATTTCAACACAAAGGGTAGGAAGCTTCAAGATTGCGTAGATAAGGTAGGCAGAATTCATAGAGGGCTTCAGAAACTTGCTTGAAAAGATTTCAGAATAACAGTGCGGTGATCGACTTTCCAAGTCACTGTCACCATTATAGTGGTCTTTGGATAGCCAAGAGAGGCCCATCTCCCCCCCTCTTTACCTCCTTTCAGCTAAAGAGCTAAATGGAAGACTCGGCCTAGATCAAAATGCCAAATCCCCAGAGATACAAAATAAAATACAAGTTACTTCAGATTATTCAAATGGTCAGAAAACAAGCTGGGGGAAATCCCAGTGACAGAAGCCTTCCTGGGATGATATCTCCCTTGAAGGAAATCGTGGACAGGGCAAAAATCTCTTGATTTCACTACCCATTAAAGGATTAAGCATCCTTACTTCCCGCCTGTAATACTGGAGGGCTGGTACTGAATCTCTTAGTCTGGCATTGGCTTCTCTCCTGGAGGATATAAGGGCCTCTTTCTCCACCTATGGAGAAAAGGAACCCCTAGTTGGATGGAGGTCAGGGTTCTCCTTTCAAATATAGACACTGAAGGTTCCCAAGCCAATAGAAGTCTTCCTGACTCCCTGGGAAACAAAGCACACTATAATCCAACAAGTTCCTTTAAAATCCAAATACTTTACTGAGGGAATGAAGAAATATAGACTGAGTTCTATTGTTTGTGGATACACATTTGAGGATAATCCTGCCTCTCCCCAGAATATACACTCTGTCAGAACTGGTCACTTGAAATAAGTAGGGGTCTGGGTGCCAATAACAGCCTGAAGAATTAATGACAAAGTTCAAATAGCATTATTTAGTTATGGGAAATTACCAGCCTTAACAATAACCTTGAGCTGTCTGACCTGGGAAAATAATGTGTATTAGGGTACACTTTGCATTAATTGCGTAACCTATTCATATTTTCCAAAACGAGAAAATAAGGACAAGAATTCCTCCGAGGGAAAGCCACAAGTGGCATAATGTTTGCCATGTCGCAGGAGCCACTCAGGTTTTCCTTCATGGCTTCAGCACTTGACATTTTACCTTTTGTCCAGCCCTTCCTATAATCCTTGTTGACTTCAGCATTCACAATGCAGAAATGTAGAGTGAAAACTGTCAACATCCCTGATCTTCATATATCCTCCATGATCAGTCATCATCAGATCTGATGTCCACAAACTAAACTTCATTGCTACATGCCAGTGTTTCACTTCAAGAGATTTCAAATGTGAAGTCGCTATTTCCTATCGGAATTTCCTTCCTGATCTTCTCTACTCCCCAACATCTACCATACCTGTTCTGCATGCACATTGATAAGTCCATTAAATCATACCTTTCCCCAACCAAATTCACTGAAAACACTGGCACTCCTAACCACACCTGACTGTCTTCATGGTTTGGCTTTCATGGTCAGAGACTTTAAAAATCACTCACAAAGTAGCAAAGAATTACTGGGGAAACGCTTTTTTAAAACCACAGTATACAAAAGTATCACAAAGTAAGAAATTATGAACGTGAGGAATTCAGAGAAATGTGGAAGATATGTATAAAGTCATGAAAAGTGTTTTAAGTAGAACCAAGAAAACAGAGAAGACACTGATGTCAGAGCACTAAAAGGAAATGAACTCTGAATAAACTGAAAAACTAAAGCCAATCCTGGAGATCAAATAATAAAAGCAGAGGACTAAAAGATCAGACTTTTTAATGCACCCTCAGAGAAGATTTCTATGTTGTGGGTTACTGCCACAAAGGAAGACCAAATGCTTGTGTCTCTAAAATGACAAAAACCATCCAAAATATTTTTAAAGGTTTGCTTTTTTTTTTAAGAGGCCTCACTGTCATATCATACTGGTTTTCCCTTGCAATGCCTCTTTTATTCATGCCTGGCCCAAAGCAAAGGGGAAAGTATCTAGAAGAAACACTTTCCACACTAGAAATTCATGCTGGATTCTTATTTTCATTTAACTGACACTTGCTACCATTCCTCAGTTAAACCTCAGAACCTTCTACAGCTCAGCTGTTCTTTCCTTTCAAATGCTCAAACCCATTCAGATCCCAGACACATCCATCCTTTTCTTGAACACATTCCCTTCTTAAGCTATGGATATTCGGCTTCTCTGGACAGTAGTGTAGAGAACACTGAGGTTACCACATCCGTCCCTGTCTTAAGTCGGTATGCACTCCGCTCCTTCATTAATGCCTCCAATGACGGGGTGAAGGATGCTTGCAGAGGCAGAGGCAGACTGAATACCTTCCGTGCTCCCTTTCAGCCTACACTCTGAGTCCAACTGAGTAATCCCCCTAATGTGAACCGGCTGTTGGTTAGGACGGTGACACGTTAACTCCCTTCTCCTCCCGCCCGTCCCCAAGAGGATCTCAAAGACTCCTTCGAGAATCCAGCCGCGCTCCCTTGAGCCCCCATCAACGTCTCCCTCCCTCAGACTACTGGGACACCTGACAGTGCCAGGACACTTGGGAGTGCGCGTCTGGCTCACACAGTGGGACGGAAAGGTCCTTTGAGATGATCTCCGGTGCATGCTGTTCACATCTTGTCTGCACAGTTACCAGAGGCAGCTCGTGGGGCGGTGGGACCACATCCTGCTTCAGACCCTACCACTTGCGTGACCGCGCGCATGTCCCGGGCCTCAGTTTACTTATCCGTACAATGGGGATCCCAATGGCACCTTCCTAGCAGGGCTGTTGTAAGGCGATGCTAGCTGTTACTTATTCTCGTTATTGTCGCCACGCTGTCTGCCCCGTCCGGCGGTGGGCTCCGCTCCAGGCCCCTCTGGGTCCGCGGCGGGCACTGCCGGCCGCTTCTCTCGCCTGGCGCACGGGGCGCCGCCGGGGCAATGGGAAGCGGCAGGCGGGGTGGCACGTCATCTCACCTGGAAGCCGGCCGCGGGGATCCCGGGGCCCATGGCCTTCTCGGGGAAGGAGGAGCGAGGCGCGAGCGACGCGCGGGGGGCAGGGAGAGGAGGGGCCTCGGCCGCCGCGGGTCCCACCGCGGACCTGAGCGGACTGACGGGCCGCCCGACGGCTCGGCTCCGGGCTCGAACAGCTCTGAGAGACCCTCGGACGCGAACAAAGACCACCAGGAAGCGGAAGCACCCCTCCAGGTGTTTCCTGACTGAACGCGACCGTTTCCATGGTAACCACTTCCGTCGCTCCCAGGAGAAGAAAGCAGGGAGTTGTGGGAAACGTAGTTCAGAGGCCAGGGGAAGTTGTGCGCATGCTCCGAAGGAGCCGGCTTCTGTAACGGACGGCTCCCGAGCGCGTCTTGCTCCAGCTGCTTCTCCTGGAAGAGCCTGCACCGTTCCGTACCCGCCCCATCCCCACCTCCAGCCAAACCGCGAGGCTTCCCAGAACAGAGCACGTGGGGCTGCGCCATTAGGGGCGGCCTAGAGAGCCCTCTGGGGCCGGGACGGGAGCGAGACTCGGAGAAACACGTGCGCCCCCCAGCCGGGCATTAGCGGTTCCCGGAGGCCCGGGCTCGGTCGGCCTCGCGAGGGCCTCGTTTCCTGCCACCTTTACGGGGCCCTCCCAGCCACCGGGCCGGCCCCTAGGCATCACCCGATCTCCTTTAGCCCCTCCCTTCGGGGCCCTCCAGTTTGGCCCCATCTCCCCCATCCTTCCACCGCAAACCCCCAGTCCGAGGCTTTGTGATAACCTCGCTAGTCTCCCTTTCTCAGGCTCTCCCTCCCAGTCTGACTTGTGCTGGGTTCAGAGCCCCCCTAAACCTAGGCACCCCCTGCTGAGAAAGTGCAAAGTCCTTGGTTGTCGGTGCCCTTCTCGGCGGGCTCCAGCCGGCCTTCCACGCACCGTACAGCCCGCCCGACTGGCCTGTGCCCGCTCTTCCATCCCTGTGCACACAGCCGCCCGTGCCCCTTGTCTCCTCACTGCTGCCTCAGGATCCTTCTTTTCACAGCGTAGTTTGAGGGCTCCTTCTATGCCAGTACTTTCCTGCTCCCCCAATTGGTGCTTCCCCCCCCCACCCCCCAAAATCATGCTCTAAACCTTTTATAAACGTGAGAAGTGGTGTGGGCTAGATGCCAGCCAGCAGCTCTGTCACTGGTACCCAGTTCTGGGTCATAGTTTCAGGGCAGACTGAGGAAGAGAACCTGCCCCAGTGATTCAAGTTCCACAGAGAGGACACATTTATTTTTTTTTATTACATTTTAAGTTCCAAACTGTCTCTTTCCCTCCCTCTCCATCCCTCATTAGAGAAAGCCATCATTTGACACTCTCTGTGTGTCTATATATGTATATAATATAATAACACATGTATATAGAGACAGAGAGAAGGGAGCAAATGTGGCCCTGAAGCGAACAACCATTTCTAGAGCTGCCATATTTTCCTGAAAACACTTGAACCTATTCAGGAGGCCTAAAATGAGTCAATCATGAACTGCCCCCTGAGCTGACATAACTTGAAACCCTCCACCCTAACTGAAATCTCTGTGTGTCCTCCCAGTGGAGCCAGCTACAAGGCTGGCACCGGTCAGTCTGCACCAGACTGATACACTGTGCAGTGGGGACTGTTCAGATAAGCAGGGACATTCTACCTCCACAGTCCAGCAGTTCCCAGGGAAGAAGTAGGGCTGGTACCCCTCCTGCCCTCCAGCTCCCTCTTGCTCCCCCTCCTCATACTGCCCCCTTTCTCCTCCCATGCCATCCCCCATGTGGGAGGGAATAACCCTACTCTCCTCCCACATGACCTCTCATTTTTCACTGTAATACTTAAATACCCAAGGCTTTATGTGCATTGCTGGACTCCTATGTACTCTCTACAGAGGATACATGACCTGAATGTCTTCTGCTGTCTCTTGTAATAACGCAAATTACTACTCAAGTTTTTTTGGAGTTGTGACTAAAAGTATATGTATGTATATATGTATGTATATGTGTATGTGTGGGTAAAACCATACTCTACATACTTCTATTTATTGGTTTTTCTCTGGAGGTAGACAACATCTTTCTTCATAAGGCTCTTGTAGTTGATTTGAGTATTTATAATACTCAGAATAACTTAATCATTCATGGTTATTCTTCAAGCAACATTGTTGTCATTCTTCATTATTTCATGCAAATCTTTCCATGTTTTTCTAAAATCAACCTGATCACCATTTCTTATATCATCATCGTATTCCATCACAATCATATACCTTAACTTGTTTAGCTATTCTCCAATAGATGGATATACCCTCAATTTCCAGTTCTTTGCCACCACAGAGAGCTGCTATAAATATTTTAGAACATATAGATTCTTTTTCTCTGATCATGTTGGGAAACAGATCTAGTAGTGGTATTGCTGGGGCAAAGGGTATACACAGTTTTACAATTTTTTGGCATAATTCCAGATAGCTCTCCAAAATGGTTGGGTCACGGTTCTATCAACAGTGTATTAGTGCCCCAGTTTTTTTTTTTACATCTCTTCCAATATCTGTCATTTTCCCCTTTTATGATTTTAGCCAATTTGACATCACCTAACCTAACCCTGGCCTGATTACTGTGGCAGGTAGAGATCCCACCCTGTAGTTGAAACATAAAAAAATGTACAAAGACTTTTTGTGAAGATGATTCCACTGACCATTGGTACATGGCATGTGTGCAAGCTTATGGGCAACATGAAATCCAGTAGACCTGAAAGAAGAATAGTTTTTGTTGCAAGAGAGTTCAGTAGGTATTGCATCCAAATAGCAAGCCCTCAGTGAAACAAGGGAAGTTGGACCTGGATACACATTTTCCTGGAGTGGTCATTGTGATGAGGAGCCAATGTAGATTTCAAAATAAAATCTAATTGAGTGAACAAGCTTGCATGCCTCCCAAAAGGAGTGACCAATAGGCTCATGACAATGCAATTTCCACCTCTAGGAAAGTGCCAGACACCTTCATCAATGCCTATGCTCCCACCATGATGAACCCTGATGGGGTCAAAGAGAAATTTTATGAACACCTGGAGACCCTTATCATCAATGTGCCAAAAAAAGGCCAGGCTTGTGCTTCTGGGTGACTTTAATGTTAGAGTAGGCACAGACCATCAGATATGGTAAGGAGTTCTTGAGAGAAACAGAGTTGGAAACAGCAGTGGTCTCTTACCACTGAAGACTTGTGCATCTCATGACCTCATCACCAGCACTGTCTTCCGTTTACCTAAACACAATAAGATTTCATGGTTATATTCTCACAACAAACACTGGCATTTAATAGACTATATCATTGTAAGAAGTGATATATGGCTTAGAGTGCTGGGCAGATAATAGACTTATCCTATCCTAACTAAACATTTGCATTCAACAAAAGCAGTGATTCCTAAGTGACTCAACTACCAGAATATTTAATATCAACAGATTAGAGTGCTTCTCCATGCCTGAAAGTTTGTTGCTAACTTGGAGGGAAAGTTGAGCCCTTGGGTTCACCCCATCACCCTTGAACCCTTGAAGAACCAAGAGATCATTGTACATAGTAACAGCAATATTGTGAGGATGATCAACTGTGAAAGACTTAGCTACTCGGATTAAGATCCATGGGTCAAGACAATGAGCCCAAAGGACACGTGATGAAAAGTGCTGTCTACCTCTAGAGACAGAAATGAGGAATTCTGAATGCACATTGAAGCATACTTTTTTCTTTTTTTGGAGGGGGGAAGGCAAGGAAATTGACTTTCCCAAGGTCACACAGTTAGTAAGTGTGTCAAGTGTCTGAGGCCAGGTTTGAACTCAGGTTCTCTTGACTCCAGGACCAGTGTTCTATTCACTGCACCACCTCACTGCCCCTGAAGTATACTTTAAAAAAACAAAACACGGAGTGGCCAGGTGGCTCAGCGAGTAAGGGCACCGGCTCCAGTGTCGGGATGACCTGGGGATTAAATCCAGGTGCAGATACTTAGCACCACACCCAGAAATAACTGGCCGTGTAACCTTGAGCAAGTTACTTAACCCCGATTGCCTAAAAAAAAACACTTTTTATTATTTTGTTTGTTTGCTTTTGCAACAGCTAATATAGAAATGTTTTGCATAACTTCACATGTATAAATGATATCAAATTGCTTGCCTTCTCAAACAAGGGGGAGGGGTGGGAGAGAGGGAGAAAATTTGGAACTCAAAATTTTAAAAATATGATTAAAATTTTTTTACATTTAATCAGGAAATGTTTAATGAAATAAAACAATTCAAAGGAAAAAAAATTAGGAAAAAATATGTGTCCCTTCAAAACCTTAATGTTACCAGAGGTCACAGAGGGATTCAAGTAAGACAGAGGGCCTATATGTTTTAATGATTTTAAAAGAAGAAAATAAGGCCAAAAAAGGTACTAGGCCCATAATTTCCAAACCATAAACAGTAGGCCACTGGAGCAGCATTGGCATATTTTAAATTTTTGAGGGAAACCAGGAGTCAGGTATCTGTCTGACACCACAGAAAATCTACCATGAGATCATGCTATATTCCTTTCAGTGACATTCTTGAATGCCTGAGATGTTTTTAGTTACCTATACTTTCCGCTACATTAGTAACTTCTCAAACTTTCTCATCTGAGGTGTCATAACTTTGTGACGTTGAGGATTTGGTGGTGGTTGTGATAAAAAGCAATGTGGAACAGGATGGATGAGCATAGTACTGTCCAATGTGGTTCCAAGTTTGGAGAAGTTGCGCAATTTCCAAAAGGCATACCAATCTCATTAAGAAGTAACTGTGGTTATTTAAGAAAAAATATTCTTTTTTCTTTCGGTTTGTATGTACTATTTTCTCAAATGGCTACTAAGTGGTTGGTCCATAAATATTCATTAAATTGTTTAGACCTAACAATTTAATAAACAGAACTGTTAAGTATTCTTTGGCCTATGGGAACTGTAAAAAAATTACTGAAGGACTAAGGGCACCATGAACTGAGAAAGTTTGGGAATGTCTACATTAGGGGGAAAAAGTGAAAGAAGGATGAGGAAACTTATCTCACATAATTGGGATGCAAAAGCAGAGGAAAAAACAAGGAAAGGGTGTGGAAGCCATCATCACTTTGACCCCATTTTCATCTGGGTCAAAGGAAGGTAAAATACACACACAAAAGTGTTCAGTGTGTTAATACACTTAATTCAAAAGGGAAACAGGAGTGAGCAGAGAGAAGAAAAAGGAGGGTGGGCTTAGGGAGGTATTAGTCATAAATTCCTTTGAGGGGGGGCAGAGGTGGTAGGAATGAAACAGAAATGCTTGACAATGGGAAAAATAAAAAATAAAGTAAAAAGAAAAAAGGAATTAGATACTAGTAGTGTAGTATTTTATATTAAGAAGATATATAGATGATAGCGGCCGGGTGGTGCAGTGGTTAGAGCATTGGGTCAGGAAGACCTGAGTTCAAATTTGAGCTCAGATACTTCCTAGCTGTGTGACTCTGGACAAGTCACTTGACCCTGGTTTGCCTTGGTTTCACCATCTGTAAAGGGCGCTGGAGGAGGAAATGGCAGCGCTCCAGTATCTTTGGGAAGAAAAGCCCAAACTGGGTCATGCGGAGTCGAAGGCGAATGAACAGCAATAAAAAAGCACCGAAGGATAAGTGCCCAAAAGCATTTCAGAGGGCTCGGGGATTCGTCTTCTCGCCTCCTGCCCGAGCTCGTGGCAGCTGGAGGAGGGGGTGGATCCCCTCGGGATGCTGCGTGGGAGGAGATGGGAGGTAGGGCTTGGCCCCTTTTTCCTTCTGGGAGGAGGCGGTGAAAGCGCGAGCCCCTGGGCAGACTGCAGGGAGGCAGGCACGTGGCCACAGCCGCCCCGCCAGACTCAAAGGGGGATTCCCGATTCCAAGGACAGCTCCCCGCAGTACAATCTCCCTAAGACCGGCCGTTTTCTCGGTATCCCTGGGCCCCGTGCCCCGCCTTTCAGCTGGAAGCCCTCGCAGACCTTGCGCCAACTTCAGGGTCTCCAGCGCTCGCTGCGGCTCTCTGAGCATGCGTAGAAGCCCTCCGCCGCCTCAGGACTACATTTCCCAGAAGTCGCTGTTTGACACGTGCCTTTCCCAAAAGTCCTGGGGAGTGGTTGCCATAGAAACAGTTTCAGGCAGCGTTGGGGATATCTGGAAATGCCCACTCTGGCGACGGGGGAGCCCAGGTCTCTTTTCCCGTGTTCTCTTCGTACCGGGTCCTTCCCGGCCGGACCTCTCTCTGGGTGAGTGCTCGGCCCGCAGCTTCCCGGGGGAGCTAACTGCGGCCCGGGTGCCCAGGCATGCCCTCCGCAGGCCTTCCCCTCCTCCTCTTCGCCCCTCCCTCCTTTTCCCCCTCCTCTTGCCTTCCTCCCCCCGTCCCCCCTTCCCCCCGCCCCAGTCTAGGGGAAAGGTTCGGTGCCGCTTCTCTCCACGCCTGCCCCTCGCTGGGTCTCTGCTTCGTTCCCGGAGGAGCGGGCCGCTGCCCCGCAGGTGGCCGCCTCTCGCAGCGACACAGCGGGCAGGTTGAACTCGTTCCGACTCCCCGGCCTGTGTCAGGGGGAAGAGCCCTTAGCAGAGGAGGTTTTGGGGAGGGCTTTACTGGGAAGAGCCCGGAGTTCGGAGAGTTTAGGTTGGAGGTCCAGCGCGCTGCTTGGCGGGCCAGTGCAGGAGCGGTGGATGAAACGAGCCGGTCTTCGCTGCCCTCGGGGAGCTGTGGAACCTCGCCGGGCCTCGGGTTCTTCAGGTCTAAAAGGGGGCACCCGGATCGGCCCATCCGAGCCCCGAGACCCCCGACACAGCGATCCTGCCTCCGGTCCAATATTCGGGAGGTGTAAGGGAATGCTCGGCTCGCCCACTCTGCCCTTCTCCTCCTCAGCCCCGCTCGCAGGAGACTGCGCTCTCCTAGAAGGTGCCATGGTCCCGACATCCGGCCCAGGTAAGTGCCAGGTTCTGCCTTTGCCGAAATGAGCCCGCGCTTCTCCACCCAGAGACACCCCACTTTTCAGTATGAACAGAGCAGTCAGGAGAGGGAGCTGGAGTTGCAAACCGAATTGACGGCATTACTAAAAAAAAAAAGATTCACAAGCCACAGAATCATATGTCTGGCCCTGGAAGGGATCTTAGAGGTCATCCGTTTGGACCTCATTCTACAGATGGAAAAACAAACTGAGAGAAGTTAAGGCCACACAGAAAGTGGGTTTTAAACACAGGTCCCATGACTCCAAATTCAGCACTCTTAACATTACACCAGGGTTGTAAGGAGATCTCTCCGGATCCCCCTTGATACCAGTGCCTTCACCCTGAGATCATACTTGTACATACATAGTTGTTTGTATGTGGTCTCCCCATTAAACTGTAAGCGCCTTGAGGGAGGGATAGTGTTTTTGGCTTTCTTTGATTGACTGACTTTGAATCTCCAGTGCCTGGCACATAGTAAGTGTTTAATAAAAGTTTGATGATCAACTCACTGAAGAGGTGATAGGGGAGCAGAAGCTTGAAAGGAGCAGGCCCCGAGTTATGGATGCCATCTGGGCAGAGTCTAGACTTCTGTCACCATCTCCCGTTTGGCTCCTGGGAGGCTGGTGCCATATTTCAGCACCATGTGATGCTGTTCTTGCAGGTTCTGCTTTCAGTCTCTCCAGCAGAAACTCAAGGCAAGGGATTTTATTCAATTCTCTCTTTAGTGAATTACATTTTGAATATTTTTATTTAAACCAAAAGGTCTAAACATTGCCTGGCACAAGAGGTCTTGGATAGGATTTGTATAAGTATAAGGTTCCCCCTTTGGAGAAAGAAATAGCAAGCCACTCTGGTATCTTTGCCCAAGAAAGCACAGTAGGGGCCATAAAGAGTCAGACCCCCGGCAGCTGGTGCAGTGAATACAGCACCGGCCCTGGAGTTAGGAGGACTTGAGTTCAAATTCGAACTCAGACACCTGACACACTTACTAGCTGTGTGACCTTGGGCAACTCACTTAATCCCAGTTGCCCTGCCCTCCCCTCTCCAAAAAGACTAAAAAAAAAAAGTCAGACAACTGAAGAACAAGGTTTAAACTAAGCCCAATCTCCCCACGTTCCTCTGTTTTCTCTTTATTTTGAGGAAAATTTGGTTAGAATTATGAGATTATAGAATAGCTACAGTTATCCCCTAATGCCATTAAAGACCATCCTAGCCCATACTCTGTTTTTCTTTGTCACATAAATTGAAGCTGGGAATAAGGCTGATAGTTTTCCTTAATGTTCAAAGGATCAACCAAGGAATGCTATTTGTATCTTCTCATTAACCTAATAGAGCCTTTCCTTGACACCTGGAATGTTTCTACTGACTAGTTGTGACAGAAAACATCTCCTAAGGGCTTTCCCCCCAGACAATGTCAACCCAGGGCAAGAGAGGAGTCAATGTCTGCATACCTTACACAAGAGTATTTGGATTTTAAAGGGATTTCAGTAAATAACAATGGGTTTGTTGTCTTTTTTTTCTTTTAAAAAAATTTGTTTATTTACTTTTGATTTACAATGTTCAGTTCCACAATCCCTTGAGTTCCAAATTTTCTCCCCCTCCCTCTGCTCTCCCTCCCCTCCCATGGCAGCACGAAATCAAATATAGGTTCTACAAATACCTTCACATTAAACATTAGTCAAGTTGCAAAGAAGGATCATAACCAATGGAGTGAACAATGAGAAAGAAGGGTCAAAACAAAGGAGAGAGCAAGTGGTTTGCTCCAATCTGCAGTTCTCTCTCTGGATGTGAATAGCCCTTTCCATCATGAATCTTTTGGAGTTGTCTTATAACCTTGTATTGCTGAGAGCAGCCCAGTCTATCCAAGTTAGTCACCACAGATACGATGTGCCTGTAGTTGTGTACAAAGTTCTCCTGGTTCTGCTCTCCTCCCTCAGCATCAGTTTATATAAATCTCTCCAGGTTATTATGAAGTCCGTCTGCTCCTCATTTCCTATAGCACAATAGTATTCCATTACATTCGTATACCACAGCTTGTTTAGCCATTCCCCAATTGATGGGCATCCCCTTGATTTCCATTTCTTTGAATGGGCTTATTTTCTAGGGAAGCAAAAAGACTCCTTTTTTGACCAAGAACCCTTAGTGTTCATAACTTAAGAGGACAGCCCTGACCTCTGTTCAGATTCAGGGCTCCATGTCCCTGTAGGTTGGAGCAGAGACCCTGACATGCTCCACAATGTACCCTGATGCTAGGTTGATGAATTGCAACATTACCTTTAAAGGTCCATGAGTGGGACAAGGGAACTCTTGCTTCTTTGGCGGGTTGGGGAAATCCATTCCCTGTCCACTTTTTCCTTCAAGAGAATTTTCATCCCTGAAAGACTTTTATAGTATCTATAGCATCTTTGTAACTTGTTATATTGAATATTCCTGGGGCCCTGGGTTCAAGATATAGGGCTGGGATTCCTTCCAGACCTTCAGGTGAAAGGAAATCAGGACAGGTGCATTGGAGTTCCCCTAGCTTTCAAAGGCTACAGTCATTTGGAAAGTAGGCGACAGGACTGTCATTCTGAGGTCTTACTAGATAGGCTTTTAAAGTCTTTTTATCAAACAAGTTACCTTATTTTGCAGTCTAGATTCATGCTACTCAGTGTCTTGAAGTTGCAGTTTTTGGGTGCCTACATTGGCTATGACTTTTGTCATCATGAAATCATTCAGAACATTTCTTGGGCTTTTATGGTTTCAGGAATGTGGCACTTCCCAGTATAACCTCTAAATCAACAGGATATACTTAGAAAAATTGCATAGAACCCAATTGCTTTTGTGTAGTTATGAGTACTTTCCTGGTTCTAAATTAAACTACCATTTGTTGGGGATTTAACCTGAGCAGACAGTAACATATGGATGACATTGAGTGATGGGGCAGGAATATTGGTAAGTTGATGTCAAATAAAGAATTCATTATCTAGCACATGCTCTCATATTTTCCTCAAAGTATGGAGTACCCTGAACATCTTGAAAGATATCCCTTATACATCTAGTTAACTTCAGGTCTTTCCCAAAGTACATGTGAGAAAAGATCACTGAATGAGCAGGAATGTGTTGGGTATTTCAGGGAGCAGTGACCTTCAAGGATGTGGCTGTGGAATTCACCCAGGAGGAGTGGAAGCAACTGGACCCTGCTCAGAGGAACCTGTTTAAAGGTGTGATGCTGGAGAACTTCAGGAACCTTGTCTCCCTGGGTAAAGACGAACTTCCCTTTGTGACTTGGACTCTGACGACTGGGGAGGGTTCTCTGCGCTCCTGCTCGCCAGGAGCCTTTAAGGGGTGTCTTTGGTTTGGTAGGCTGAGATATTTCAGAACTGATGTAATGTGAGGAGATCCTTAACTCCTTCAGAACCAAGAAAGAGCATGACCCAGAACCTGCCTGCAGGTGTAAGGTCTTTTCTTTATATGGATGGAAATCCACAGCTTTGTGGTCCTGGCTTTGAAGCTATGCCTTCCCTATTCTTTGTTCCACTGCACTAAAATACCAGGGCAGGTATGCAAAACTGAGGAAGATGTCCCATTCAAGAATTGAGTCCTATGAACGGATTTTGTTTTTGGGCCCGTATTTACTCTGTGATCCTGGGAACACAATACGGAACAGCTTTCAGAGGTCCTCTGTGCTCCTCTGCCACAAGTCCTTCCTAGCAGAAGGACTTTTTTTTCCGAACGAGAAGGAAACTGAGATTGCCTTCTTCAGTGACTCTGTTCAAAGCCTTTTCCCATTTCCCCCATTAGGACTTTCAGTGAACAAACCAGATGTTCTCTTCCACTTGGAGAAAGGAGAGACACCCTGGACAATAGAGCAGGCAGTTCCTAGGAGCACCTGCCCAGGTGAGCAGAGTCCAGACAAATGGGAGTCACTTTGAGGAACAGCTGAACTGTTCATTTGAAGAGATAACGTCTTTGGAACTTTGGATCAGAAGCCTTCCTCAAAGTTTCCTTGCGGGGGGGGGGGGGCAGATTGGCGCTGCTAGGTGGCACAGTGAATAGAGCACCTGCCCTGGAGTCAGGAGGACCTGAGTTCAAATTTGGCCTCAGACACTTAGCTCTTACTAGCTGTGTGACCTTGGCCAAGTCACTTAACCCCAATTGCTCTGCTTTCCCCCTCCAAAAAGCAAAAAAAAAATTTTCCTAGAGTCAAAGGAAAGGTCTGACTGAGCTTTCTCATATATACCCCTTGTAAGTACGTATTTTCATTTTCACAAACCACTTTCTATGATCTGGAAAGGGACTTAGGTATCATCTCCAGCCCTTGATTTTATAGGAGAGGAAACTGAGGCCTGTGGAGATAAAGTCAGAAAGAATCCAGGACCCTGGAGTTGGAAAGAACCTCAAAGGCCTATCTTGTGACCCAAACGTAAATAAGGATTTTTTTCATCTTTTTACATCTTACCTGACAGTGAGCGTCCAGTCTTTGTTTGGAAGGCCTCCAATGAGATGTAACTCCTTGTGAGGCATTCTGTTCCACTGCCGGATTGCTCTAATTATTTGGAAGTTTTTCCTCTCTGTCAAGTGTAAATTCACTTTTTTATTTCTGCCCATCGCCCCAGCTTTTCCCTTTGGGAGTAGGTCTCATCCCACTTCAAATACTTGACTGTACTGTCTCCCATCAGTTTCCTCTGCAACCAACACAAGTCACGCCCCGAAGCTCCTTCACTGCCATGGCTTCTCCTTGTCCACTCTCTGCTTTATCCACATCCTTCCTTACAGCTCAGAGGTCGCCTACGGCTACCCAGCTGGCATGTGATCAGAGCTGTAACTTGAACCTAGATCTTCTCACTCAAGCCAGGAACTCTCCTACTTCCAGACTTATCTCTGCCCCTCCTCACATCCTGTCTCAGAGAAAACTGTTCTTTCTCTCAGACACCAACCCTTCCTCTTTACTCCGGATCTGAGTCGGTCTTTTCTGCTTCTTCCTCTCCATGGTAATCCTTTATCTTTTACAACATAATTCATGTCAGCAAAAGTTTATTAAGTTAGGTCCTGAGGCCACAAAACAAAAATTAAAAATGGTTTCTGTCTCTAAGGAGTCTAGATTTTATTTTGGGATATAATATGTACACCAAGTAAATATAATCTGAGAAGAGAGAGGATACTATCAACTTGGGGGAAGGAAATGGAATTAAGAAAGGTCTAAAGTAGGAACCTAAGTGGATTTTAAGCCTGCACAAAGGAGACATAACGCCAGATTCAGTAAACAGGTGCACCAGGTAACAGGGAATAGTCCACTTTGGCTGTGATGTAGACAGTGTGAAGGGGACTATAATGGGAAATGAGTTCAGAAGGGTAGGTACAAGCAAGATTGTGGAAGGCTCTAAATGACACTCAAGTGTCTTTGATAAGTGTATATGTAATTCTCACCAGGATTATGTATAGATGAGAAAGTGATCCTACGGAAAGGTTATGGGTGTTCTCTTGGCTTTCTTAGTGTTATTAAAGTCCTAAGATTTTGTCCTTGCCTGTTGAAACTTGCCCTCTTTCAGACACCTTATGAATGCATACCTCACAACTGTATTACTCCATCATTAGTCTCCTCTTCAGCTTCAGCTCTGCATTGGCTCTTCTCCATGACCATGATCGGCTTCTATAGGGAACATGTCTTTCCTTATTTTAGGCCCTGCTTGATGTCCATTCAGACAGTGTCATTGAATAAGGTCATCTCTGTTGTTATAGCTTTAAAAGACTCTTGCACAATTTTGATTGTGATCTCTTGTTTCAATGCTTTTTTCCATCTTTGTTCTCTGTAGTGCCACTTTCTGCCTTCTCTATGAGCACATCAAAGACTGTGGTTTTAGAGTCCAAGTGTAATGGCTTTACCATCCTCAATCGCAAAAACGGCGCGTTATGAAAACGTTTGCAGACGTTTACCATTTGTCTTGCTTGTTGCTCTACTTCCATTTTCATCCTTAAAGGCCTTCTGGGTTTCTTGGCTTTGTTAAATCTCTTTCTACACTTTCTTTAAATGTGCAGTTGTATGCTTCTTGGTAAAATTTTATGAAACATGTTATACTCAAAATCTGGCTTCCATAACTGCTTTAGAAGCCAGATGTGTTTGCTGACTAGGGCTCTTCTTAGACTTTTGATCTCCTTGTTATGGTGCCTAATTGATGTCAGTTATATTTCTGATTCTGACTCTGATGTCCTTTCTATCTCCATTACCCATTTTCCATTATCAATAGCTTGTTTTGATAGCTCAGGACTGAGTTGTCTCAGTTGTGCAGCATATCTTTTTTCTCCACAATTCTTTTTTCTAGCATTGTAATAATTTTGATCTTTGCCTGATAAGTCAGTGAACTGATTCCTCAGAGCTACCGTGTTTCCCCGATAATAAGACACTGTCTTATTATTTTTTTTGGACAGAAAAACACCAGAAGGCTTATTTTCAGGGGAGGGCTTATTTTAATGAACATTGACAGCAATTTTAATAAACAGGTAAATGTGAACAAAAAAATGTACCTTTATTCAATAATGAATTCAATAAAGAACAGGATGACATGCTCACTGCTGCAGCTCTGATTGGATGCAGCTCGGAGCACAGCGTGCGTTTCACGGGGGGGGGGGGACAGTGCATACAGAGGGTACCATAATGTAGCGTGTAGCGCAGGGGATCACCTTCACTACAGTAGCAATCTCAATAGGGCTTATTTTCAGGGGAGGGCTTATTTTAGAGGAATCTTACACAGTAAGGGGAGGGCTTATTTTCAGGATAGGTCTTATTATCGGGGAAACACGGTAGCTGATTCAGTATTGTCTTGCACATTAGTAACAAGCTTTTTCCTGTCTCTCAAAATATTACTGATTTCACTTTTTTGTCATTCTTCATAGCTCATCATGCCTAGCACATACTGATTCTTTTCTTGAAGAAAGTAGTCATTACACTGAGGACTTTAACCTTTCTGATTTCTGCAAATCTTTGGCTTCTCTCATTCGTAATCTGTGCTTTTTCAATATACTGTGCCCCATTCCAACTTATTCCCATTCGCACACTGAAGGTAGTGTCAGAGTGCATGCTCATTTAATTGGGAGGAGGATATCTTACTGAATTCATCCTAGAATTTCCCCTCCCCTGCAGTCAGCGGTAGGTTCCAATTATGATGGTCAGTTTATGCTAGTTTTTTACAAATATTTATCATGATCAGTACAATACAATAAGAGACAACGATATGTCCCACGTAATGATGTTTCCAGTTGCCTTTGGGTGTTTTATAAAACTTGTAACACTAGGGGCGGCTAGGTGGCGCAGTGAGTAAAGCACCGGCCCCCAGAGTCAGGAGGACCCGAGTTCGCTTCCGGCCTCAGACACTTAACACCCACACAAAAAAACTAGCTGTGTAACCTTGGGCAAGTTATTTAACCCCAATTGCCTCCAAAAGAAAAAAAAAACTTGTAAAACTAAATCCTTTCTATTTCCCTGTGGGCAGTGCTTATAATAATCATCATAATAATTAGCATTTATGTGGCACTTCAGAGTTTATAATCTTTATATCTATTATTTCATTTGATCCTCACAACTCCAGGAACTGGGTGCTGTTATTATCCCCACATGAAGAAACAGAGACTGAGAGAGCTTAAGTGACTTGCCCTGAGTCACACAGCTAGTATGTGTCTGAGGGAAGATTCGAATTCAGGTCTTCCTAACTCCAAGTCCAGTTTCTATCCATTATACCACCTACTGGCCTTTCATGTTCTTTGGAGGCAGTGGGTGTTTCTGGTATTTCTGCCATACAGCATCACTGGGGAAATTTTCCTACTAAAAAGATGAGCCTTTGCTATTATGGGATGTTTAGATTCAGTAAAAGTTCTTCAGAATTTCCTCAAAGAAGTCAAGCCTGTGTTCTTCAACAAATTGTGGCAAAACAAGGTCAGGAATACTATGCCGTAAGAAAGAATGAGTTTGAGAAATTCAAAAATTCAAAAAATATTTGTGAGATTGCATGATTTTGTGAGAGTAATTAAAATAAATGGCTAGAACATAGTTGGACCTCATGAATCTTCACAAGCAGACTTTCCCTTGGGTGGAAAAATTTACCCTGAGCACATTTTTCGTTTAAATAAAAAACAGTAAACATAATTGCTACCATGACATTAGTGAAGACTCTCTAAAAGAACTCCAGGAAGTAGTCATTGCATACCGCTTACACATCACTAACACTGGACCACAAGAGTGGGGGATGTTGCACAGCCTGTCAGTGCTGCTGTCCATGTTGGCTGATCAGTTTTGTGTAATTCTCTTGGAAGTGGGGGTCCAGAGATGGGATTTTTTTCAGGGACGGGGATTTATTGGAAAGTAAATATGGGGAAAAAATCAAAATACAGAAATAAAAGACTGGAGTTTTTTTCTAAACCTAGATTAAACCATACTCCCAAAAGTCCTCTTCTCTACCAATGGAATTGTTGGCCAACTCCTTCCAGCCTAATTCTTTGCCAATAGATTTGACTAATCCCTGTACTAAATTATCAACCATTTCATTGGTATTACAACAGAATCCTGCCATTGAGTTTTGAAGGAGTTGGCTTGGGTTGGACAATTGCCCTCTTCTTCGGTGTGCAAAATAAAAGGCTATTTTTTGTAAGTTTGGATTTGGCTCAGTGACATTTTCCTGTCAGGGAAGAGGCAAAATCACCTTGTTTCAATCTGTGTTGAATCTCCAAGCATAGAGTGATCTGGACAGTACGTGTTAGATTGCCAGCCTTGAGATATCTTGGGGAAGGAAGCTTGGGAGTGATTGAGCTGCCAGTGGGCTGTGTAGTTGGCTTCCCTTTTAGAGGCTCCCATACTCCTACCAGGTTTACTGTCATTTGATAGGCAGGGCTGTCTTTGGTGGTTTGCACTTGGAATTGCGGCACCAACGTTTCTGGAGCCCTCATCTGGAGTGTTTGCAGTAATGGTGACGTGGGCCATTATCAGAGACATGGATCAGGGGAAGTCTTCTTTTGGAGATCAGACAGTGATGTTGGGTGCCCTTTGACATCAGTTCTTACTGTTTGTTAAAGCATTCGCCAGGCTCCTAGGGAAAGATCCCTCCTAAAGAAGGGTAGCAGAATCTAGTCATCTTCTGGAAAAGAATAAAATAATCTGGATTGAATCAAACCAGAGATCATTAGGAATGCTAGAACGGTAAGCTGAGGGGAAAAGGTTTACGAGTTCAGGCAAATCAGCCCACAGTATAATCATAATGAACTATAGGGAGGCAAGTTAGCGAGACCTTAGCAAAATTAAGCCTTGTCTGCTGCAGTGACTGCCTGAGACTGTCTGAGATATACTTGTGGTGTAGTGAACAGAGTGCCGGGCTCAGTGCCGGGAAGACCTGGGTTTGTATCATGCCCCAGACAGCACCTATGTTACTGTAAGCAAGCCAGTTAACCTTTCTGGGCCTGTTTCTCAATCAGCTGATCTGACCCTCTGAGGTCTCTTCCAGCTGTAGGTCTCATGATCCTCCTGGAGCTGCCGCATGTACCCCCACTGTGTCGGTCCTGCTTTGGGAACAAACCCAGCATTCCTAGGTTTGCCCTTAGTAGCTATAGGTGATACATCTGATCTCTTATGTGACAAATTCTGAACTTGTCCCCAGGCCCCACACAATTCCTATGCCTTTGGTTCATGTCTTTAAAAGAGTGTCCAGAGCTGAACAGAAAAGTCCAAATGTGATCTGAGCAGGATGGAGTAGAGTAGTTCAGTTACTTCCTGGGATCTGGACAATCTTCCTCTGTAGAGGTAGCCTACAGGTTCTATTAGGACATCGATGGGGCACCATAGTGGATAGAGCACTGGGCCTGGAGTCAGGAACACTCATCTCCCTGGGTTCAGATCTGGCCTCGACACTTACTAGCTGTGTGACCCTGGGCAAGTCACTTCACCCTGTTTGCCTCAGTTTCCTCACCTGTAAAGTGAGCTGGAGAAGGAAATGGCCAACCACTCCAGTAACTTTGCCTAAAAAACCAAACCAAAACCCAAATAGAGTCATGAAGAGTTGGATATGACTGAAACGACTGAACAACAGCAGCTGTGTTAGCAGACTCTTAGTTCGTCCAGCTCTTGATGTCCCCTGGAAATCCATGGCCTTCTGAAGGTGAGTGTGTCTCCCTAGTTCTGTACTTATATGATTCTGAATATGGGATGTCAGCGTTTTAGACCTTTCAACCTGTCGAGCAGATTTAAAATTTTGATTCAGTCATGTGGTAAATTAGCTGTTCCTCATAGCTATATGTGGTCTGCACAACTGATAGGTTTCCCGTATTTCTTGGATGAACACATTAGACAGTGCTGATAGAAGCTGGAATTGTCTAGAGCCCTGAATCATAGTGGTAGAGATACATCATATATTTATACATAGGTAGATAGAGAGAGGTCTATTTAGATGTATATGTATGTAGACAGATCTATCCACATAGATATCTATATCTATACAAATATAGTCTTCACTATTAGAACGTAAATTTAGTGGGTAAAATTGTTGGTGCCGGAACATTTAGCAACAAATGAGGGTTTATCGAGTTCTTCAGCAAGGGAGGCCTCAGCCTCAGTCAAATTCCTCAAGGAATAAAAAAGGACAAAGCTTATATAGGCTTCAGTTTAGACGGGAGTAGCTCAGAAGTGGACAGAGTTTGTTGCTAGATGCTTGTGGAGTAGGAATAGGCAACCCCTTACTGGACAGGGCCTGTGGCTGGGCTGGTAATGGGAAAGACTCCTTTAGGTTAGCTGTCTCTTTTAACCCCACCCTAATAGATAGGCCCGTCCTGTAAGGAAACTCAAAGAGAGAGTGGGAGCTGCAGCCCAAGCAGAGTCAGGGCTAAGACAGAAGACCCGCAGACAAAATGGAGTCGCTTTAGCTTTCTCAGCTACCTCCATCCTCTTGAGGGCAAATACTGTTTTCAATCTTTCTTTGTATGCCCAGGTCTTAGCACACAGTGTATGGCACAAAGTAAAGGCTTTATAAGTGCTTGTTGATTGAGAACCCCAATAATTCCCATCCTTCCCCCTGAAGAGTTTGGGAAGTAAGGTGACTGAACTTATTTGCCCGCCGGGGGCAGCTGGGTAGTACAGTGGATAGAGTACTGAGCCTGGGGTCAGGAAGATCTGAGTTCAAATCCAGCCTCACATACTTCCTAGCTGTGTGACCCTGGGCAAGTCACTTAACCTTTGCCTTTTTCCTCATCTGGAAAAAGATGATAATAACCCTGTCTTCCTTCTATGGTTATTGTGAGGATCAAATGTGAAAACATTGGTAAAGGGCTCAGCATGGAGCCAGGGACATAGTAGGTGCCCTCTCCCCTTCTCTTCCCTGTACTGTTATATATATATATATATACCGTGTTTCCCTAATAATAAGACACTATCTTATTATTTTTTTGGACAGAAAAACACCAGAGGGCTTATTTTAATGAACATTGACAGCAATTTTAATAAACAGGTAAATGTGAACAAAAAAATGTACCTTTATTCAATAAGCAAATCACTGGGGAAGAACAGGATGACGCGCTCACTGCTGCAGCTCTGATTGGATGCAGCTCAGAGCACGGCGTGCGTTTGGGGGGGGGAGTGCATACAGAGGGTACCATAATGTAGCATGTAGCGCAGGGGATCACCTTCACTACAGTAGCAATCTCAATAGGGCTTATTTTCGGGGGAGGGCTTATTTTAGAGGAATCTTACACAGTAAGGGGAGGGCTTATTTTCGGGATGGGTCTTATTATCAGGGAAACAGGGTATATATAATACAGCATGCATTTCTCTTGTCCAAAAAGGTAGCTTAGGAGATTTTGTCAAATACTGTGCTGACAACTAGATATATGTTGTATGCAGTATGCTTTAATTGACCATCTAAGGTATCTTATTGATTAAGAATATAAAGGAGTTTTGTTTTATTCCCCCTTTGGACAAGGGTTTGTTCTTAATGTACCTATGCTAGATCTTACCAATCAAAACTTTCTTTTATAACTGTACAGAAGCCATCTCTTTTACTAAAGATTATAGAATCTTAGTAGAAATTAGCACCAGGCTTGCCAGTCTGTCATTTCCAGATTCAACCCGTTTGTTTTTCCTGAAAAGTCAGGTTATTTTTTTAAAGCTCATCAATAGTAATTCTATGATCATGTTTTTTCTAATACCCCGATGTGTAATTCATTTAGTCTTGGATACTTGAACTCATTTAAAGCATTAAGATGCTTTGTGACTGTCTTCTCACCTGTCTGAGGCTTCAGTTTGTGGTAAACAATGTTCTATCATTTGTACATCATCCATTTTTGATAGATTTTTCTCATCTATTAGAGATTAACAAAATGACAACAATGGCCAGTATGTACCTGCCACTTTACTTCTGTAAATAATTTATACATGTTATCTCTTTTGTTCCTCACAGCCACCATAGTGTTCTGCTGTCCTAGCTCTGGCTGAGATAGGTTCTATTATTCACATTTTACAGAGGAGCAAACTGAGGGTAAAAGAGGTAAAATAACTTTGAAGGGACACATGACTACTGAGTGTCTGAGACAGAATTTAAACCCTATTCCTTATGCCACCTCATTCTCAGCACAGAGATTATTGCATATTGACACTTTTTTCCTTTTTTTTCAGTGTACCTTAAGCCAGGCACTAGGTGTGAAACAATGAAGGCAATTCCCAGGCAAGGCATATCTGTTGGAATGTCATCCAAGGAACAGCTTAAAAAGGATCATATCTGTAGTTCCAAATTTAAAAAAGCCTGGGAATGTGATATTAGATTAGAGTACCAGGAAAGCAGTGATGAAAAACAGTCTCAGCAAGTTATAATCAACCACAGAAATGCTTCTACTAAGTTTAATGCCAATAAATATAACAACTTTGGGAAAGACTTCAACCTAGGCCCAGTCAAGTTCCACATAAAAGAATACATATGGGACAGAGTCTGCAGAAATGTGATACACATAGGAAGAACTTCAAACAGTGTTTAGATGAAAGTAAACATATTGGAATCTTTTTTGAGAAGAAGCTTTGCAAGTGTAATCAATGTAGGGAGGCACTCAGTTGCCATTCAGACATTATTCAATATCACATGAAAGATACTGAAGAAAAATCAAATAAATGTTATGAATGTGGAAAAGTATTGTTTCCAATATTGTTTTATTCTACACTGGGGAATTTGGGTTGAAGAAGAACTCTTTCAATATAATGGATATGGTAAATCCTTTAGTTGGCATCAGCATATTACTGAACAGAAAAAAATTCTTATGGGAGAGAATCATTTTAAATATAATGATTGTTGGGAATTGTTTAATCATCCTAGATGCCTTCGTAACCATAAGAGAATTCATACTGGAGAGATACACTTTGAATGTAGTGACTGTGGGAAATGTTTTAGTCAGCATACTGAGCATAAGAGACTTCATACAGGAGAGAAACCCTTTAAATGTAATGAATGTGGCAAATCATTTAGCTGGAAGGAAAGGATTACCACACATAGGAGGATTCATACTGGAGAGAAACCCTTTGAATGTAATGAATGTGGGAAATCCTTTAATCTCTGTGGACACCTTGATAGCCATAAGAGAATTCATACTGGAGAAAAACATTTTGAATGTCATGAATGTGGGAAATGCTTTACTTAGATTAGAGACCTTATTAAACATAAGAGAATTCATACTGGAGAGAAACCCTCTGAATGTCATGAATGTGGGAGGTCTTTCAGCAGGAGAGAATGACTTACTACACATAAGAGGATTCATACTGGAGAGAAGCCCTTTGAGTGCAATGAATGTGGGAGAACCTTTAGCAGAAAAGAAAGGCTTACCACACATAGAAGGATCCATACTGGAGAGAGACCCTTTGAATGTAATGAATGTGGTAAGTCTTTTAATCATCATGGTGAACTTACTGCACAAAAGAGAATTCATACTGGAGAGAAACCATTTGAATGTAGTCAGTGTGGGAAATCTTTTAATCATTGTGGAGACCTTACGAAACATAAGAGAATTCATACTGGAGAGAGACCCTTTGAGTGTCATGAATGTACGAACTCTTTTAATTGTCGTAGAGAACTTAATAGACATAAGAGAATTCATACCAGAGAGAAACCCCTTTAAGTGTAACGAATGTGGGAAATGCTTTAATCATCATGGAGGTCTTGCTAGACATAAGAGAATTCATACTGGAGAGAAACTCTTTGAATGTAGTCAGTGTGGAAAATCCTTTCATCAATGTGGACACCTGACTAGACACAGGAGAATACATACTGGAGAAAAACCCTTTGAAGGTAATGAATGTGGCAAATCCTTCAGCTAGAGGCAACAGCTTGCTGCTCTTAAGGGAATTCATCTTGGAAATACATCTCTTCAGTGAAGTTAGAAGTACTTCTACTTCCAGTTGAGGGAACATTGAGTTTAGATTTAGAGAGAGGACCAGAATTTTAAAATCCTGCTCTGTCACTTATTTGTGATATGGGGCAGGTCATTCAGCCTCTCTAGGCCTCAGTTTCAATACCCGCAAAATGAGGAGGTTGAATTAATTAATATTTAAAATCTCTTCCAAGCACTAAACTCTATGATCTCAGAATATGGACAATCCTTCAGCTAGCATAAGGACTTTATTGAAAGGATTCGTACCTGAAAGAAATACTTAATATATTGATTATGAAAAGTTCTTTAGATAGTATTCATGCCTTAATAAACATGAGAGTATTTATAGGTAGGAGAAAGCCTTTATAGAGACCAGCAGTTTTACTGACTTGTGAATCACCTCAAAAATGACATTTTATACTAAGAGTGTAGAACTTCTCTATGTTGTGATACTGCATTGCTCAGTTTTACTTTCCTATTTAAATTTCCATATTGTAGTGTAATGGACACCGAGATATAACAGGACAGCTAGGCCAATTATAATTTGATAGGAGTGTTTATTAACCGGCCGGGACTGCCTCTCAGACCGAAAGACAGCTCCGAGCTTTCTGTTAGACATAATTTTATAGACAATGTGATTGCTGCAACAGAATATGTTTCTAAGGGGTACAATGTCTTTAGCATTGTGTCTATTGAGGCAAAAACATTCTCATTATTATTCTTATTAAGGCAAAGCATTCCCAGTATTATTTCTATTCAAGAAAAACATTCTCAGTATTATTCTTATTGAAACAAAGCCTTAGTATTATTTCTACTGAAGCAAAACAGACCTGAATCCGTGGGAATCTGTGGCATGTTTTAGCAACACAGGTGAAACATTTCTTTACTATTGGACCCTATTAGGTGGTTTCCAAGGAACCCAGTAGGGGTCCCCTCTAGCAGATTTAGGGGGCTCTAGTGTATAATTTCTGGTGGGCACTTCAGTAGGCTAGTGTTTCTTTTAACTTCTGGCTTTCTCATGAAATATAGGGAAGGGATGTACCACATACCCTGAGCTCCTGAATCCTTAATTGTCCAATGTGCAAGGTTAAGGAGGGAGAATTTCATCTGGAAACACACAGAAAGGCGCAAGTTCTGAATAACATGCTTAGGTATCCATCTTGTATGAAGTAGCCTCCTTGGAAGAGCCCAGTTGTATCCATAAGTATTCCATTAAGTCCCTGAGGTTATAACAACCTCTCTTCTGAGTGGGTGAGGAAGCACAGAGCACCTGGTATGGTGGTCCTGGTTGCCACTGGTGCATTAGTGATTTTGTCAACATGGCCCATGGGGCCTCTGGTAATCGGGTTCCTAGGGTCTGGAGTCATGTCTGATAATTGTATAATTTATATTATTATATTATTATAATATTATATATTATAGTAAATTATATAATTATATTATATTATATTATTATATAAATAATTGTATTAAGACTACATGTCCAGGGCTTAGAGTAAACTGCACTTATAGTATGTTGATTAATGAGTGTTTTGATAAATGCCTAAACTAAATCCTGATACATTCCATAACTGCTTCTAGTGTAATCACTACATTACACAATTCAAATTGAAATGATAAATGACTTATCCATACAGTTACTATATCCTTTGTTACCATTTTGTGAAACTTTTAGCCTTAACATTGTAAAGTTTATGCTGGAGAGAAACTTTTTGAATGTAGTGACTGGTTTAAGTCCTCAACCGCAACTCCTGCCTTACTCAACGAAAGAGCATTCATAGAATCTGTTTCAGAGAATCTGAAGTAATCAAGTTGAACCCATTAGCATTGCTTTTCACTGTACAGTGATGTTATTATGACCATCCTGTCTCTCCTTAGAAGGGGAATCACCGTCAGAAAAAGTCCCTTCAATATTTAAATAGCTGTAATTGTCAGGGAACTTTTCCTTACATCAAGATTTATTCTGTCTTTCCACAACTTGTAACCATGGCTCTTGATTCTGCCCTCTGGGACCAAGGAAAGAAAGTCTCTTTTTCATAATATATCCCACCTTCCCACACTCTGCTGGTAGCTTTAACAGATCCTGATAAAAAGACTTTCCAGTTTACTCACCATCCTGGTCACTATCTTATGGATGTATCTAAAATATGATGGCTAGAACTGAATACAGTACTCCAGATGTGGTCTTACCAAACAGAACTATTAGCTCCTTTTTTTCTTGACCCTCTTATTTCTTTAAACGTAGCCTAGCATGCCATTTTATTTGTGTGTGAATAGAAGATGACAGATGTGAGAGATATTGAAGGGACAGAATTGACAAGGCCTAGCAATAGCCTGGATATGGGCGTTGAATGGAAGAGGTTCTGATGACCGACCAGCAATCATTCATCAGGCACTTGCTATGTGCCATGCACTATGTTAGAGATACAAGCTCAGAGGATAAAACAGTCTGCTCACCAAGCTCACATTCTAATGGGAGGCTCTTAGGCTGTAAGCATGCATGATGCCCTTCAAAGAAGTAGGCGTGTAAGGGATAAGGTCATGAATGAGTTCTCTTTTTGGACATGTTGAGTTTCAGGTCTCTTGGATATCCAGGTGCTGGGCAAAGGCAGCTGCATGGTGGAGTGGATAGAGGAACAGACCCACAATCGGAAGGATCTGGTTCAGTCCCACCTAAGACACTTATTAGCTGTGAGGTTCTGAATAAGTCAAGACCTCTATCTCAATTTCTTTATCTGTAAGATGGAGATAATAAAAGCACCTATCTCCCAGGGTTGTTGTGGGGATAAAATGAAATCATGTTTCCAAAGCACTTGGCACGCCTTAAAATACTACGAAAATTCTTATTATGTCAAGCAGCCGCTGAAAGTGTATAAGGAACGAGAATAAATGATGAAGGCTGGATTGTGTAGAGGTGATAGCATGGTGTGATGGGAGGAGAGGTGAATCTAAGCCGAGGACCTCAGTTTGAATTCTGGTTATACCTCCTACAACTGTGTAACTGTGGGTAGCTCTCTGAACGCTTAGGGCTTAACTTCCTTATTTGTAAAATGAAGGGGTTGGACTAACTAACACACTGCTCTGGATCTGTGATTAGTGGCCACAAGGCAGCAAAAGGACATTTTATAAAGGGGAGTCTACATTTCAATAGGCACATACAATAGGATTTGAAGAGGGAGGGGCTGCTTACAGGTAGGGAGATCAGAAATGGTTGAAAGTAATGAAAGCACTGGGCCAGGGCATCGCTCCTTTCCCACTAAAGGGACCTTCACTCTGGGCTCACACTCAAAGTCTAGGTTCATTCCTGGGCAGATCTGGCTCCTAAAAAAGGGCATATGGACTTTTCCTCATGAATTCTGTCACTTTACATCCCAATCTCAGAACTTTAGGGAAAATTGCTTAAAACAAATAATAATTAGCTTTTGTGTAACACTTAAGGCTTTCAAAGCATTTTGCAAATTCTATTTTGTATCCTCACAATAACTCTGGGAGCTGTGTCATGATTATCCCCATTTTTCAGCTTAGGTTTTTGAGGTTGGTAGAAGTTAAGTGACTTGCCTAGGATCACACAGAAAGTGTGTGAGGGAAGATTTGAACTTGGGTTTCCTTGACTCTGGGCAGCTAGATGGCGCAGAGTATGGGGCTGGAGTCAGAAAGACTCATCTTTGCAAGTTCAAATCTGGCCTTGGACACTTACTACATGTGTGACCTTGGGCAAGTCACTGAAACCTGTTTACCTCAGTTTCCTCATTTGTAAAATGAGCTGGTGAAGGAACTGGCAAACTACTCCAGTACCTTTGCCAAGAAAACCCCAAATGGGGTCACAAAGAATTGGAAACAATTGAACAACATTTCCTGTCTCTTTCAAGGGCACCATCATCATCCCTGTCACCCAGGCTCAAATTTTCAGTGCCATCCCCGACTCCTCTGTCACCCTCACTCTACATAAGCAATCCATTATTGAATCTTGCCCTTTTTTATGCCTCTGGGGCATCCCTCCTATATACCCATTTCTCTTCACTCACAATCTTAGTTCACTTGGGACTATTATAATAACCTTCTAAGGGATCTCCTTGTCCCAATGTCTCTACTCCAGTCCACCCACCACTGAGCCCAACTCACTATAGCACTTCTGCTGTTACCTCCAGCATCAAATATAAATTCCTCTGCCACTTAAAACCCACCATAACTTGGTCCCTTTCTACCTCAACAGTCTCTTTCACATACACGGTCTATAATCCAACTATTTGCAGCTCCTGGAACATGGCGCTGGAATGCATTGCCCTCTCACTTCTGTTCTTGGTTTTCCTAGCTTCCTTCAAGACAGCTCTAGGCCCACTTTCTGCAAAAGACCCTTCCCAGTTCCCCATTACTAATAGCCCCTTCTCCCTTAGATTTCCTTCTCTCTACACTGTGCAAATCTTATTTCTACCTAGTTTAAAATAATACTTCTCAAAGGTAAGGACTTTTTCCTGCCTTTTTTTTTTGTATCCCCAGAGCTTAGCACATTGCTTGGCACACAGAATGGTCTGAATAAATGTTGACTGACTGACAAATGCACATTACTGTCAGTGCTGCATTGTCCGGCTTCCTCGTGGTCCGTGTCTTATGTCTTATCTCACCAAGCCAGGTGAAAGAGTGGGCTCCTGTGAGTGGTCATGTTCTCTAGGGAAACTGTTATCCTCTCACTAGTCAGATCTGGCTGAGAGACCCAGGAATTGCCAACCTCTCAAAGTCCTCAAGTTGCTTCTAAGTCTGGGAAAGTCTGTGGGAGCTGGTGGGACCACCAAGTGGGAGTATGAAGAGAAGAGGGTCCAGGACAAACACCCGCAGCTAGTGGATTTGGCACAGATGAAGAAACACAAAGACTGAGAAGGAGGCAGGCATTAAGCAATGATCAAGTGCTTACTGTTTGCCAGCAGCTGTGCTAAGCACTGAGAATACAAGTGGAAGCAAAAAGAATGACCCCTACCTTTAAGGAGTTTATATTCTTTATTTCCCTTTTTTCTTTACTTTTTTTAGGAGTTTATATTTTAATGGGAAAGATAGCACATAAAAGAGAACTAAAGGGATGGGGGGTGGGGATGGTAGCCATGTTGGGGCATGGAGGAAGAGGAGAGTGAATCATGGCTAGCTTGAGCCCATCTCCAAAATGGAGGCTCCCAGGAGGAACTTAGGAGCGGAAGAAGAGGCTGGCATGGTAGAGTGGGGTTCCGAACTGAGAAGGCCCCAAATGAAAAGGGAGGTTCTAGGTCAGAGGTAGGGAGTCTGTGGCCTTGAGCCCATATGTGACTGTCCAGATCCTCAAGTGCAACCGAATCCAAACTTCACAAAACAAATCTCCTCAATGAAAGGATTTGTTCTGTAAAACTTGGACTCTTGTCAAACAGCCACACCCAAGGCCCTAGAAGGCCACATGTGGGCACGAGGCTGCAGATTCCCCACCCCTGTTCTAGGGTGAGAAGGTCACTGAGTTGTGACGGAAAAGTCTGGAAGAGTCAAAAGCACAGCAGGTAGGAAAATGAAACATGGCCAACCTGGGCCCACCCCCAAAAAGAGGCCCCCCAAAAGGAACTCATCAGTGGGAGGATGGGGCCAGCATGCCAGAATAATGTTCCAAAGTAAGAAGGCTCCAGGAGCTGAGGGAAGGCATGGGCTGAGAAGACAGCTGTTAGGGTGGTGAAATCGGGGAGTCAGAGGAATTACGGAAGAAAGAACAGGGAGGAAGAGAGCCAAGGGAGAGCAGAGTCACAAAAACTCAGGGAGGAGGGCATGCCAGAAGAGGTAATCAGCTGCTTCAGAGAGATGGAGGAGGGGGCCACTAGACCAGTGCAGGAATTGGTTTCGTTTGAGTATAGGTATTTGTTACAAGGACTTTGCTCTTTTTAAATTGCTAGTGAGAGTGGGAAGGAGAGAAGGTGGATTTCAAGGACATTTAGCTCATGATGGAGAAGTGCAAAGGGAAATGGAGGGACCACCTCCAGGGAAAGGAGATCTTCCAAGTGAAAAAGACCTAAGCCATTTCCCTGCGGTATATGAAGCCCTCTGAGAGGCCTCAGTGACTGCTCAAGGGACAGAATAGGGAAGGGATGAAAGAGCCATCAGAATTATGTCTGAAAAAGCAATCTACCCTTATTGGAGATGGAATTGAAACCCCACCCCCTGCCCGGGCCTGCAGTGTCCCCCCTCTTCTAAGACGGCATGGTTCAGCAAAGACGGTACGGTTCAGCAAAGACGGTTTCTGGAGGTGGGGTACTCAGCACTTGTCAGAGGAATGATAAAGAGCTGTTATGTTGGCACTGAATAGTCCCAGCAGCCTGAGGGAGGACTGAGAAGTGGAAAGCCCAGATGACAGGGTGGCAGTAGGTCCAGTTCTGGACCTTCTTCATGTTTAAGCAGGTGCCCTGACTTAGAGGCAGTGGTTCAGAGGAGCCAGTAAGGAAGAAAGCTCTGTTGTGTGAGTGCAGTTGATGACTGCTGTCTTGGTTGAGTTGATGTGCTCAGGGCCATGTCCCAGGTGGACATTAACTTCACCTTAGTGACAGACGAACAATATTGGCAGCCCTGTGCTAGTGAGAGTCTGGCCAAGGACCAAGCAGATCATGTCAGACTGATGTCTCACAGGTGAGTGATCTGATTGGCATAAAGAGCACCGTCAGGCAGAATTGCCTTGTCCTTAGTGAAGGGGATCACAGGGTCACACCCTTGTCCGAAGCTCTTCAACATCTTCCGTCTTACTAAAGTCATCTGCCTGGTGATTCTGTTCAGCAGAGGACTCAAGCTGCCTCTGATAGGCATTGACATGCCTGCAGACAGCAATATGTGGGAAGAGACACTGGCAAAAATCACCCATTTGTTCTGACCCCAAAGGAGACAGCCTTCGATTGTTCCATAATGTAGGTGAGGATGTCTGCCATCCCTCCAGGCTTCCTGACATGCCAACCATACAGCTCCCATCCCTTGGGGTATTCCCTCTTACTGGATCGATAGCCATCGAGGCCCAGTTGAGCAGACATGCCCCATAGTATTCAGGGATATTGGTAAACAAGGCACACGAGTGCTTCCCAGGAGACAGATGGATCTTCACAGGCAGAGGACCAGTGGGCTAACAAAGGAGGCAGGATGTCAGGGCTGGGACCAGTCACGACCTGTTTGTGAAGGACATACGCCTGAGGGAACCAGGCAAGCATGATCTTGGTTATAGCATTTCCATTTAATAATAGAGTCCTCCTGCAGCCTTCTTACTAGTGGGGCCATCATGCATCCCCAACTTTAGAGGAAGGGTGATAGTATAAGTCTTCATCATCCATTTAGTAGTAACTGATGCCCAGTAACAGGCAAGCTGCTGTTTTTAAAAGTGATATAGGGAGTAGCTGCTTCAGAGACTCCTGAGACCTAAAGTACTTATTTACAGAGACCTCCAGAATTGTGGGCCCCAGAGGATTTTAAGGGCCCAGGGAGAGAGACTTCTGGATGGCCCACTTTGGGTCCTCTAGGGCTGCAGCCTGTTCCAGACTTTACTTGAAAGAAGCCCACTGGTGGGAGACTTAGAAAATGGGAGCCACCAGAATATGAGGAGTCTGAAACCCATAGTCCAACCCTCCTCTGAGCTTCCTTTTTAGACTGTAGGCAAGCAAGCATCACTAACTTGCTCTGGCCTATATCCAAGCTCACTTGGGTTCTCACCATTCACTGTATTCCCCCAAACTTGGCTGAGCAGGCTGAATTTTGAATTTCCTTAGAGTGTTCCCCTCAAAATCCCTTTTGTTCTCCTGTGGTCCACTATGTAATATAGAGCTTCTGCTACTGTTTCTTCCTCCTACCTGGTCAACATGTCATTAATGTAGTTCTAGACCTAGAAACGTTTATTTTTTTTTAATTGAATCTATAGAATGTATTCAAATCTGCCTTCTGGACTCTGAAAGTAGGAGGGAGGGTTCAGACAGTCTTGGAAAAGGGTGGTAGAGACAAACCATGCATAGGGTTTAAGCCATAGGAGCCATAAAAAGGCAAAAGTGAAGTGAAGACAAAAGCTCTATGCAGCCTACTCGGATTGACTCCTGGTCTGCTCCATTGGTGATGTCAAGGATGGTTACAGCCATCAGCATGATGACAATGTGAAGCTACCTATCGTCCACCATAAGCCACCATGTGCTCACTGCCCTCGTTAGCAGCCAAGCAGGGTCATTGGTAGGGGAGTTTGGGTATCAGATTTCTCTGGCCTTCAATTCCAAAACGAGGGAGGAGATAGCTTTTACTCTTCTCACACCCTGGTATTGTTTAGTTTTAACCACACCCAATGAGTCAGGTAATGCTGTTGTTTTCCATCTGGCCCTACCCATAACAACCAGCACAGAAATGACTTTAAGTCCTGAAAGGGATGCCAATGTCCAAGGATTCATGCTATACATTCCCACAATGCATTCACCCTGACTGACCACCAAAATTGTAATCCAGATGGAGTCATACACCCACCTCTACTTAAAAAAGGATGTCCATTCCCTTGGTGGTCTGCCCTCTGAGTCCTTGTATGGACCCACTGGGATTCCATTAATATGAAAATAATCTGACTGCTAGTGTCTGGCAGCCCCTTATACATTTAGTGACTCCTCCCCACCTCCTTTTCAGACCCCTGAGACTTGGGCATATGTCCCAAGTAAGATCCAAGATGGGTATAATAAGGACCTGGGATCCCAATGATTTTCCAGGAGTCCTCAATAGTATGGAGAAAGGCAAGAGTTAAAGCAGTGGCAGAATTCTGTAGTCAGCGATGCAGCTAACATCTGCTGTAGCAGGACTACAATTAAGATCAACTGAGGAGCTTTTCAGATCTGTTTTTTATATATGATCTTTTACCTTTCACAGGCATCTGGGTGAATGTTGCCAGAACTTAACTTGAGTACCCACAAATGCAATGAAGCTAACTCGAAGGCGTAGGAAAGGGCAGTGTGGAAGGATTTCAGATTCTGAAGCTGGAGGAAGGTGGAGAGGATGAATGTCACATATTGGGGAGAAAAAGCTTCGAAGGCAGAGTCTGGACTTGTATAACCTCATCGTCTTACTTTTCTGAGGGGCTGTTAACATTTTAGCCAAGATCTCTCTACGGAAATAATACGTGGTTTGCCATTTCCTTATACACCTCATTTTACAGATGAGGAAACTGAGGCAAACTGTTCCGTGACTTGCCCAGGATCATGCAGCTAGTAGGTGAACTGAGGTCTTCCTGACCCTGGGCCCAGTGCTCTGTCCATGGCACCACCTTGCTGCTGTTGCTCTATCCATACATTTCCACTAGTTTCAGATCTGTCTTCCCTTTTGTGGTTAAACTCCTCTTAACTCTATGGTCTGGTTTCCGACTTGATCATTCAACCCAAACTACAAAGTTACAAATGATCTAATCGCCATATCTAAATCCTCACCCTACTGAATCTCTCTGAAGCCCGTGAAGCTGAATCTCTCAGCTGCTTCCTCCTCCATACCTTCTCTCTAGGCTTTTCTGCTGGTTCTCCTCCCTGTTCCAACATTCCTTCTCAGTCTTCTTTGCTGCATCTTCACCCAGGTCAGGCCAACTAACCGAGAGTATCTCCCAATGCTCTGTTGTGTGTCCTCTTCTCTTCTCCCTCTCTACTATGTTCCATCAGCTTCTGTGGATTTAATGATCGTTTTTATATCAATGATTCCCAGATCTACTTTTTTCCCAGCCGTCACCTCTGTGCTGATTTCCAGTACTGCATCTCCAGCTGCCCCTTGGGTATCTTTAACTCGATGTCTCATAAGTATCTTACATTAACCATGTCCAAAACAGAACTCATTGTCTTTCTGCCCCACCCTTCCCCTCTTCCTGACTTCCCTGTTATTGTTGAGGGTGTCACTGTTCTCCCAGATACCCAGGCCCTTCATAACCCAGCCCCCACCTACCTTTCTGTTCTTGCACCTCACCCCCTCCTCATTTCTCCCTTCTGGCTTCCTTCAAGTCCCTTCTTCACCAAGCCTTTATTGTAGTCTCTTAATTAAATTCCCCTTAATTATAGTGCTTTCCCTCTGTGGATTCCAATTTGTCCTGTTCGTACATAGTTGTTTGCATGTTTGTCTTTTGCCTTTCTTCACCTCACCAGACCTTAGCGCAAAGCTGGGCACATAGTAGCTACTTAATCGGTGTTTGATTCACCATTAAAACATTGCAAATCAAGTTTTTGCTTTATATATCTTGATGTCCCTTTTACTCCCCCAAATGAATTTTTTTTCATCTCCTCTCACTTAGTTTAAACACCACACTATAAAGAACTTTCACTCACATTGTGGAGATCAGGCTAATGCTAACTGTTTAATATGCTTTACTCATGTATTTTCCAGTATTTCTTTTTTTTTGAATACTAAAGGAACTGAGTATTATATGAGCTTAGAGAGGGATGTTAGTTGGGCTCAAATAAGCAGCAAAGGCCTCTCAGAAGTTTCTTTGAATCATGCCCTGGAGATAACTGGCTGGGGTTGGTAGGTTTTGATTGTCTGGGAAGAAGGGAGTTATCATTTTATCTCCTGGAGACAATGTGGAGTCTGGACTGACTATGGAAGGCCGTTCCTGCTAAGGGATATCAAGAGATAAATTCAGATTGTGGAGAAGCATAAAGCACTCTCCAAAAAGATTTTATTTCTACTTCTGCAAAGAGCTTATCATTTACCTGGGCATTGGAAGCAAGAATACCCCATCTTAAGAGAAATATGAGAAGGCACATTGGGAAGTCTGTGGTCTGTTGAGAAAAGACAATATTCTATGCAACACTATTCACAGAGAACAAATTGATGTGGTCTGTGAAAGGAGTGTATTGAGAAAAAAAAGATATTGATGCTGATCATTAGGAGACTGTGGGTTGGGATTGAAATTGGACCTTTGAGGAGATAGAACAGTTTATGTATGAAGTGGGCTAGCGTTTAAGTGAGAGACTAAGTTCATGTAGTATAGGTTAATAAAAACAGAAACATGAATTTGTAATGGAGCTGGCCTTTTGTGGTCTGTGTTTTTATGCCATTCTTTTTTTTTCTTTCCTGCTCAGGACCCAGATGATTTAGGGAACAATGGGAACCCAGATTTGCAACTTCGTGAAATAGGCATTGTTGGAATTAAAGCAGAAGCATATATAAAGTATAAATGTTAAACATATGTAAAGTAGTCAGCCATGGACAGCAGGCTATAGAGCAGGAGTTATTAATCATTTTTTGGGTCAGAGACCCCTTTGGCTGCAATCTAAGAAGCCCTTCTCAAAATAGCATTTTGTTTGTTTTAATTTATGATTCAAGGAAATCCCAAATATCAGTTACAGATAAGTGAGAATAAAGATGTATTTTTTCCTATCCAAATTCATAGACCCCAGGAGATCTGTCTACAACTTCCTCAAAATTAAAAAATATTGTCATTGAAGAAATATAGTACAATCCAAGAGTATGTTGCTTTTTGTGTGTGAATTGTGGGTGGCAGAGAGGGAATTGATGAGGCAGAACATGTAGAGTGGGTGTTGGAGAATACGAGGTTAGATCATGAAAGAAGTTGGGCTGGAAAATGGAGCTGTCCAGTTTGAAATGTATTAGCAAGAAGCAGTGGCATGAGATGAGGGCCAGGCTGTGTGATGGCTGAGTGTGGAGCAGGGGTGAATCATAGGGATGTCAGTGAACCATTTGACTGTTTAGTGCCGTATTATAAATATTGAAGTTAGCAAGAATGTGCAGATAAAATGACAACCAGGTGAAGTTATCCAACAATACAAGGGTCACTCTTAGGAAAGGGGAGATGGTGATTAAGGTGATGCCATTTGCAGAGAGTGTGGACTCCAGGTTACCCATGCCTTTAGGGTGTGAAGAATGATGGTTCAAGTCAGTCTCTTCTTTTCTCTCTCTTTGCTACTTCTCCTGGTGATCTTATCACCTTCCATATATCTCTGTTCTCATAATTGTCAAATCTGTCTGTCCTGCCCCAACCTCTCTGCTGACCTCCAATCTCACATCTCCAGCTGCCTTTCAGATATCTCAAACTGAGTCCAGTAGACATCAGTATGTCCATGGACTCATTACCTTTCCCCTTCTGCACTCCCTTCCCCTATGTTGCATTTCACTATACAAGGCAACACCATCCTCCCATTCTCTCAGGCTCACATCCTAGGAGTCAACCTGGACCACTCACTCTCTCTCCCCACCCTTATTCAATATAGTACTCAGGTATGGCAGTTTTGCCTTTGCAACATCTCCCATCCCCTTCTCTTCTCTGACATTGCCCCCACCCTGGTGCAGATCCTCATCACCTAAAGCCTGGACTGTAGTAGCTACAGGAAGGTCTTCCTGCCTGGAGTCTCTCCCCACTCCATTCCATCCTCTGTTTAGCCACCAAAGTGATTATCCTAAAGCACAGTTCCAACCACGTCCCTTCCCTACTCAGTAAGCTCCATTGGCTCCCTGTTACCTCCAGGATCAAATATACAACCCTCTGTTTTGCATTCAAAGCCCCCTCCGACTTTCCAGTTGCACCTTGCTCCCTGCCACATACTTTTCAGTCCAGTGACGCTGGCCTCCTGGCTGCTCATAACTGAGATACTCCCTCTCGAGGCTCCAGGTGTGTTATCTGGTGGTCCCCCATGTCTTAATGTTCTCTCTCCTCAGCTCCACCTACTGACTTCTCCAGCTTCCTTTAAGTCCCAGCTAAAATCCCATCTTCTAATAGAAGCCTTACCCAGCCCCTCTTAATTCTAATACCTTTCTTCTATTAATAATTGCCCATTTATCCTTTAATATAGTTTGCTTCATATGTGTGTGTGTTTGTTTGCATGTTTCTCCCCCCCCCCCCCACCATTAGATTGTAAACTCCTTGAGGGCAGGGACTGTCTTTCACTTCTTTCTGTATCCCCAGCACTTAGCTCAATCCCTGACATAAAGTCATTAAAAAATGTTTATTGGCTAATCGATTAATCCCAGAAGCATTTGTTAAATGCTTACTGTATGCCAAGCACGGGACATACAAATACAAGCAGATTTACAATCTCTGCCCTCAAGACAGCTTACTTTTTTTTTTTTTAAGCAATCGGGGTTAAGTAGCAGGCTCTTACTTGCTGAGCCACCTGGCCGCCCCTAAGCAATTGGGGTTAAGTAACTTGCTCAAGGTTAC
>NW_027185797.1:35670090-35691068 GCF_028583685.1 Petaurus breviceps papuanus
CTGGCCGCCCCTAAGCAATTGGGGTTAAGTAACTTGCTCAAGGTTACATGGCCAGGTGTTTCTGGATGGGTGCTAAGTGTCTGAGCCCAGATTCGATCCCCAGGTCATCCTGACACTGGGGCTGGTGCTCTTACTCGCTGAGCTACCTGGCCGCCCCCACAGCTTACTTTCTAATGGAGGAAGACTACACATAAAAGGCTGCCTGTGGGAAGAAGGGCATGGAAGAGACTGTCCTGTGGAGATGAGTCATGAATGTAGCCTTCCGACAAATGACCTGGTTGGTCTGGGCCTCCTCCTTAAAATGGAGGTCCTGAGAGGAACCAGCCAATTAGGAGGAGCTGGAGGAGTAGAGTCTTCTACCAGTTTGAGAAGTAGCACAAGGATAGAATGAGCTTCTAGGTTGAAAAGGTTTGTACAGTGTGGGAGAGGAAGTCCTATTGAGATGAGTCCTGGAGAGGAATTCTACCCCCCTGTTTTGTCCTTTATTTTAAAGAAAATGTGTTTTGGATGTTGGATCACAGAATACCCAAGAATGCTTACTAACACAAAGATTATCCTATCCTGTACACTTGACTTTTCTCTGTCAAACAGCTCAAGGTTGGGATTAAGGCTGATCACTCTGGAGCAGAGAGTGTAAATGATGTGTTTATGTATTGTCATTAACACTCCAGGACATCATTGGCACCTTGATGAAGACTTTCTTGACCTTCATCTTCCTCCCCCTTCCCCAGCCAGATGTCAGGCCAGTACCTCCCTATTTTTTATTCCTTTTGTAAATCCTTAAGTACATATGTATACCTAGTCCTCCCCCATGGAATGCGAACTGTCCCCATCTCCAAGAACATCTCCTAAAACTTCTTCCCTGAAGAGAGCAGAGACTGTTTACTTTTCCTGTTTGTTCACTGCAATGCCTGGCATAAAGGTGCCTAATAAATGTATGTTGGTTGATTGAATATGGCCCTACTCTCTGTGACCTTGCTTTCTGATAGGGTGAAAGAGTGAAGTGAACACAAGTAAACAAATTCAAAATATATAAAAAGTAAATGTATAAAATATGTAAATAAAATATAAATATAAATAAATAAAATATATAAAAATGTATAAAAAGTCAGTTAATTTCCTTAGGGGGAGGCACCGGCAATTTGGGGTGGGCAGGTAGGAGTGAAAAGTGGATCAGAAAAGACCAGAGAGATCTAAAAGGCAGATGTGAGGAACACTTAGGACCCTGAATTTTGTAAAAAAAAATATGCCCTGCATAGATAGACAACTTCTTGTCTTCCCCAAGGCCCTTGTGAAAGAGATTTCCTGGGTCACCAGGAATTTGTTGAATGTTTCAGGAATCAGTGACCTTCAAGGATGTGGCTGTGGGAGGAATGGAGACAACTGGACCCTGCTCAGAGGAACCTGTTCAGGGAGGTGATGCTGGAGAACTACAGGACCCTTGTCTCCCTAGGTAATTTTTGACTCCAATTTTTTTTTTCCTTAATAGTATTTTTTCCCCAATTACATACAAAGATGGTTTTCAGCATTCATTTTTGTAAGATTTTGAATTCCAAGTTTTTCTCTCTTTCTCTCTTCCCTCCCCTTCCCCAAGACAACAAGTGGTCTGATATTTCCACATTAGTTTGGCTCAACATTTGCTCATCAGGGCTTCACATTCTCATTTACTAGAGGCTTTGTGGTGTCCCCCCAGTGCTCACCTCACTTTAATGGACTCAGCTGGTTTGATGGGCAGGGATATTCTAGAATACATGTCATATTGGGGCTCCTAGGATACCAAATTTACCATTGGAAGGCATGACCCTAGAGATTATCTAATTCCAGACCTTTATTTTATGGATGAGGAAACTGGGACCTAAAGAGACTGTTCAAAGCACTTTCCCATTTCTTTCCCCCGAGCAGGACTTGCCGTTAACAAACCAGGTATTATCTCCCATTTGGAGAGAGGAGGAGCTCCATGGATTCCACAGAGAGCCATCCCAGGAGGCCCCTTTCCAGGTGGGTGATTGAAAACCAGGCAGGTGAGGGTCACTGCAAGGCACAGCTGCAGGCCTCTGGTCATTCAGGGACAGTGTCTTTGAAGTATTGGCTGAGCTCCACTCCTCAGAGTTTCCTGGGCTCAGGGAGAAGGTTTGCCTCTGTCCAGGTGGAATGTTCTCATGTACATTCTCCTTTACTAAAACCATCCAGTTTCCCCAGGACCACTGAATAGTAGATTTAGGAAGGCCCTTAGGTGTCATCTCCACTGTCTGCTTTTATAGATTGGGCCACTGAGGCCCTGAGACCTGAAAGGAGAAAGAATTGCATGATCTCAGCATTGGAAGGGACTTCAGAGGCCGTCTGATCCAACCTGTGACTTTATAAAAGAGTCAGAGAAGCAGAACCCATTCTGTGTGCTTCCTGCCAAGTGTCCAGCCTTTGCACTGAGGTGGAACCCACCACCTCCAAGGCAGCCCATTCATTCCACCTCTGGCAGCTCACCATCATGGGATGTGTTTATCAGCTCTTCCTCCCCGGAGCTCTGCCCTGTGGCGCCAAGCAGCAGGGCTCCGGTCTCTCTTCTACATGGTTGTGGTTGTTTCAGTCATTTCAGTCATGTCCAGTTCTTCATGAGCCCATTTGGGGTTTTCTTGGCAAAGATCCTGGAGCAGTTTGCCATTTCCTTTTCCAGCCCATTTTACAGAAGAGGAAACTGAGGCAAACAGGGTTAAGTGACTTGCCCAGGTTTACATAGCTGGTAAGTGTCTAAGGCCTGATTTGAACTCATAAAGATGAGTCTTCCTAATTTCAGGCCACGCAGTCTATCCACTGTGCCACCTAGCATCCTTCTGCATGACAGCCCTTTTTATACTTTCAGTATCTGATATGTCCTCGCATGAGGCTTCTCTTCTTCAGGTGAAAAATCTCCATTTCCTTCTGCCTGTTGTCGTGTAGCATAAACTCAAGGTCCTTGTGGAGTGTCTTGACTGCCTTGCTCTTCCCATCAGCTCAGAATCCAAAATCACTCTTGCTTCATCTTAGAACTCTCAGTACACCTTGTGTGCTTTCCACTGTATGTATCATATTTCCTGATATTTCTGCTTACTTTTCCAAAGTCTTTGCAAAAGCTAGTTATTTTTTCCTACTCAACTCGTATCAGGAAACATTTGTTAAACATACTGTGCATAGGTCATGGGAAGACAAAGGAACTTAGGTTTTTCTGTGATACAATATTTACACAGGAAAATTTATTATTTAAGGAGGGTAAGATTTCTATTTTTCAAATATGAAAAATATTGAAAGATCAGAGGTTTTATGTATATGTTTTAGTGGCACTTGAGGGAAATTTTTTTTTTTTTTTTTGCTTTTTGGATGGGGGAGGGCAGGGAAGTTGGGGTTAAGTGACTTGTCCAAGGTCATAGGCTAGTTTTTTGTATTAAGTGCCTGAGGCCGGATTTGAACTCAGGTCTTCCTGGCTCCGGGGCCGGTGCTCTATTTACTGCACCACCTACCCTACTTGAGCTGAATCTTGAAGGAAGTTCTAGATTCCAAGAATTGGAGATGAAGGAGATGAAACAGTGGAAGGTCAAAGGAATCTTTTCTGAAACAACCCTTCACCTTTTTTTTATTGGAAGTGTCCAATTGGAATAGGAAGAACCACAAAACATGTTCAACTCTGTTGGTCATCATCAAAGGTTGGCCTCTGGAAACAGCTTTTGCTGTCTTTTAAACTTTTGGTTAAATTCCTCTTATCTGAGAGAGTATATTGAAATTCCCATTTGTTCCGATGGGCTGGGCTACTTGTTCTCTGAACTGAACATTCCATCTCCAGTCATTGGGCTTTTGTGGAATCTGGCCACTGTGGTTGGAATGTACTCTGTTCTATATTTTGCCTTTTAAAATAATCTCTGACTTTTTTAGTAGATTACTTTCTCTAATTCTTCTCTTGTCTGTGTTCTTACCTCTCAAATTATGCCATGTATACTTGTTTCTGAAAATGCTATATCCCCTCAGCAGAATGCAAAGGCCTCAGTTTTGTCATTGTATTAAGACACTTTAGGGTCTTGCAGATGGTAGGTGCTTACAAAGACTTCTTGAGTTGTAGGAAGTGTGTTTTCATTTCAATCTCCCAGAACCAACATTAGCTACTATATTTGACCAAAGTTCAGTTGTCTTTTGAAGATTTCTTTTTTACATTATTGTAATCATTATTTATTGTTCTTTTGTTTCTTTTTTTCACTCTTATCAGTTCATCCAAGTATTTTCATGTTTCCCTGAATTTTTTATATTTTACATTGTGGAATAACAGAATTTTTGAGTTGAAATGAACCTTATTTGTTTATTCTTTCAAAATCAAATAAACTAGTGCTTTATCTGTTTTGATTGATTTTTCACTTTCAGTTTTGTTTATCTCATCTTTGATTTTCAGAATTTCCATGTTAGTGTTTTTTGATTTGTTGCTTTTATAGGTTTTTAAAAAATTTTCATGAAAATTAATTTACCCATTATTTCTCTTTTTTTTGATGAAAGTTTTTATAAATTTCCTCTTTATGACTGCTTTCGCTTTATCCAGTTATTCTTATGATTTATTCTTTAGGATTTAGCCTCTAATTAATTATTAATCTTTCTTCAAAGGCCCTATTAATGAATATATTTTTAATCAGTTGTGGTTGGTAAAGTATGTTTTGATGTAAAATATTTTTGCTTTCCTATATTTGTTTACAAAGCTTTTATGCCCTGATATGTGGTCAGTTTTTGTAAAGGCGTCATGTACAACTAAGATATATGTATAATCATATCTTTCCTCATTTAGTAATTGTCAGAGATATATCATCCAACCTTTCTAAAATTCTGTTTAAGTTTTTTACTTTTGTGTTAGCTTATTCTTTTCTTGTTAACTTTTGGTTAAATTTATCTTATCTGAGAGGGATACATTGAGATTCCCCTGTTATAATTTTATTGCCTGTATTTTCCTGTGAATCAGGGAACTTTTCCTTTAAGAATTTAGATAGCCATTTGATGCAAATGTATTTAATATTGATATTGTCTATGGTACTTTTAAGCATGATGTAGTTTCCTTGTTTGTCTCTTTTAATTTAACTTATTTTTGCTATTACTTTCTGATTACTACACTTGCTTTCTTAGTTCACGTGAGGCTCTTATTTGAACTCCTTTATATATGTTGTGAACAGTATAGTGTTGGATTCTTCTTTCTAATCCTTTCTGCTCCTCTCCTTTATTTTATGGGTGAGTATATCCCACTCCCATTCACAGTATGATTGTTAAATATTTCCTTCTATCTTATTGTTTTATACTTTTTCCTCTCTTTGCCAGCTGTCTTACTTTTCACAGAGAAATACAGAATGGTGAGAGAGGAGTGTGCTCAGCAGTAGAGATGTTTATTTTTAATGTAATATGCTTCTGTTCTTACCATCTTTTGATCAGTCCTCGATCACAGGTTCTTATCCTTTGATTCTTTCCTTATATTCCTGCATTCAGCATCCACCCTCTGAAACTGGAATCTCTTTTGCTTATTCCTAACCCCACTTTGAATTCTTCCCCCCCCCCTTAAAAGGGGTTTAAAAAAAAGGGGGATTAAAATACTTCCATCCTTCTTCCTATTCTTTCCTGATTCCTTATTGAATTTAATGTATTTCTCCACCAAACTGTGTGTTTGTGTATGTGTGTGTTTTCAACCATTCTTTGTCAGATCCATATAAAAGTAAGATTTATGTACAGCCCTTTGCCCCACTTCTCTCTCCACATTTGTATAGTTCTTCTCAAGAACTGTATCTCACGATACATGTGAGATAGTTTTATCTTCTTTCTTTAATAGTGCATTTTTCTAATTTCCCTTTTTTCTTTCAGTACATGAACATGTAACAAAACTATTCCCAGGCCCTCTGTCTTATTCATTTCTTGTGACCTTTAAAGACATTAAGATTATTAGGGGACATTTGTTTCTTCTCTCATTAGAATGTCAACATTTCATCATTTTATGGTCTTTTCCAGTTGCTCAAATGTATTTACCTCTCTTTGTTTCTCTTGGCTTCTTTGTTTTTCAAAGTATCTACTAAACTCTGGCCTTTATTGGGAATAATCAGAATTCTGTTTATGCCCCCTCACCCCCACCCCAAGATTGGACTCAGTTTTGCTGGATAAGTTAATTCTTTGTGGTAATTCTTTATCTTTTGTAGTCTTGTATTCCAAGTGGTCCTCTCTTTTATAGTGGCCACTGCCAGGTTTTAAGTGATCCAGACTGATTCCTTAGTACTTAAATCCTTTCTTTCTGGCTCTTTGTAATATTTTCTTTGATGAGAAGTCTCTAGATTTGGGCTGTGACATGACTGGAACTTTTCCTTTGGGGATTTCTTTCAGGAGATTGCTGGTGAATCCTTTCTGTTTCTACTTTTCCCTCCTGCTCTCCAAAGTCTGGGTCATTTTCATTCATGATTTCTTGAAAATATGGTATCTAGGCTTTATGGTCGAGATTTTCAGTAATTCTTAAGTTATCTCCTTGACTTGTTTTCCAGGTCATTTGTTTTTTATAAGAGATACTTTACATTTTATTATTTTTCTTCAATCTTTTGTCTTTGTTATTTGTTATCTGTTTGGTCCAATCGTAATTTTTAAGGGTTTTTTTTTTACTTCAGTAAGGTTTTGCACCCAGTGTTTATTCTCCTTCTAATTCTTTCTTGTAGAGCATTTATTTCCTTTCCTGTTCTTTCTCCTAAAGATCCCATTTAATTTACATTATCATTATTAACTCTGTTTCTTTCTTCTAGGAATTCCAATAGAGCTGAAGGCAAATCTATGTAATTTTTGAGACTTTGCTTTAAGTAATTTGGAATTATCCTCTTCTTCTGGGTTTGTGTCTTAGGTATCCCTGGCTCCATATTTCTTTAGCATTCATCTTTTCTTTCATTTACTCATTTTTCCAGCCTTACTGAATTAGGATTTTGTATCAGGGGTTGATTCTTTGTACTTTTGGAAGAATGCTTGGGCTTTCTTTTGTCCTGATTTATGTCATATGGCATCTGGGTAATGAGTGCTGTGCTTTTCAAGGACCTCAGGGGTAGCCCATACCAACATGCTGTCTTGGCACCACATGATCCAGGGTGAAGCTTGACTGTTGCTCTCCCAGTGAACATTCTGTAGCTCACAAACCCCTGGCTAGACCCTGATGCAGACTTCTGTTTTTCCACCATTTGGGTATAGAGTTGGAGGCTCCAGGGTTACCTGACTTGCTGCTGGTCTTTTCACTGGAAAGCTTCTGTCATTGCATTGCAGTACTGGGTTGGGATTTTATTTCAGGTGCCCCCATGATTCTGGCCATATTTTTGTGTATATCTGGACTGGAGAAATGCACTTTGTAGTTTTGCCTTGGATATATCGCTCATTACTGGGTCTGGTGTTCTTTTTTTAGTCTTACCAAAGTAGTTGTGTTAGAGCTTGACTGTTCTGCTCCCACTTGTTCCACCAGTCTTACAGAGAACTCTTACTCTCCCCATGTCCTTTTCAGATAAATCGCTATCCACACATTCCCTCCTAGCTTATGCTTGTAAAGTTGACTTTACCCAAATACTAGACAGTATTTATCCCTGTGAAGTTTTAGATTATACAGATAACATGGTATAATAGAGAACTGGCTTTTGAGGTAAGAAGATCTGGGTTCAAGTGTCTTTTTGCCATATGTTGGCTATGTAACCTTGGGTAAGTCACTTGACCCCTCAATGCCCCAGACAACTCTCTAAGACTAATTGCAGAGTAGATGCTGATCTGTATTAGTTGATGGAGTTTCCTCACTGAGAATTTGGTATGCCAGAAAATTAGAGATCCAGTCCACCTTCTCATTCGTGTTATTTAATTTAACTTCTAATTCCAGCCTTTCAAGATGCTTTACATTTAGACTGGCACTCATGCTAGCTATCCATCCTGTCTTTCTGTCATCGGCAAACTTGATAAGTATTCCACATCCAACTTAATAGCATCATTGGTAAAAATGTTAAAGAGCATAGTACTCTACACAGATCCCTGAGACATTTCACTGGAGACTTTTAGAGCTGCTATGGAGCCATTAATAATTATGGTTTAGAGGCGGCCAGGTAGCTCAGTGAGTAAGAGCACCGGCTCCAGTGTCGGGATGACCTGGGGATTGAATCCGGGCTCTGATACTTAGCACCACACCCAGAAATAACTGGCCGTGTAACCTTGAGCAAGTTACTTAACCCCGATTGCTTAAAAAAAAATAAAAATAAAAAAATGATTATGGTTTAAGTTCCAGCTCTCTAATTATATTAGGTGAGAATTCGTTCATGTATAGTCTGGACAAGATATGCTGAAGGTCCCCTCCAGCCCTCTGGCTCCATCTATGTGTGTCACCATCCCTCCCCACCACCAGGATATTCTTATTCAAAAAGTTCAGTCTGGCTCGTAGTCTACACCCCAGTTTTTGCCCTCATACTAGGTAACTTCAGTGTCTACATTGACACTTCTTCAGATACCCTAACTTCTCAATTCCTTAATCTACTTGCTTTCCATGACCTGTTCTTGCATTCTACCTCATGGACATGCCCTGGGTCTTGACACCACTCACAAGTGTTCTACTTCCTTGTGACATTCCTTTATCTCTCAGAATCTACCTCTGCCTATTAATCATTCCATCCTTGCTTAACTCTGTCCTTCATCCTCACCATTATATCTAATCCATCCACCTGTCAGTTCTTTTCCAGGCTTCCACTCAGACCCTGGTTCTACTCTCCTCCCTTCTCTATCTTGACTCCTCAGTGAACCAGTTCAGTTCTGGATTTCTTTTTTTTTTTAAGCAATTGGGGTTAAGTAACTTGCTCAAGGTTACATGGCCAGGTGTTTCTGGGTGGGTGCTGAGTATCTGAGCCCGGGATTCTATCTCCAGGTCTTCTCAACACTGGAGCCGGTGCTCTTACTTGCTGTGCTACCTGGCCGCTCCACAGTTCTGGATTTCTTTACCCCTTTGTCCTAACACCACTCATTTCTCACCCAACCCCAACCCTGGATGGGGGCTTACTCCTATCACCCACTTCTTTGTTTCTGTTTGTGTGCTAATTAATGAAACTTTAAGAAATCACCAAACTGTGCTGAGTTCATTACAAGTTCATTGCAAGCTCAATTAGGCTTTTGCTGCAACAAGTAATTCTATCTACTAGAATTACTAGTAGAACTAGTAATTCTACTCATTACTGGTTGGATTCATTATCCCATGCTCCACAGGGGTTTTCAGCAAACCTTTGTCCCTCCCTAAGCCTCCCACAGCACTCCCTTTCCTGCTCTCTCAGCTGAGGACCTTATTTTATAAAAAATACAGAAGCCTTTCAACATGAGTTCCTTCTTCTTCCTTTTTCTTTGCCTCATATTCTCCCACCTTATCTGTTCTTTCACTGTAGTCATTCATGAAGAGGTGGCCCTTCTTACCAAGCCCAAACCCTCTATTCTTGATCCTGTCTTGTCTTTTCCAGAAGATTGCCTTCACTGTTATCATTTCTGACTCTAATTTTCCTTTTGTTTCTCTGTGGCCCACAAATACACCCATGTTTCCCTCATCCTTGAAAAACCCTCACTTGATCCAACCATCCCTTCTATCTATTATCCTGTATTTTTCCTTTTCTTCTCAGTCAAGCACCCTATACTGAATATCTCTATTTTCTTTCCTCTTACTCTCTTCTAAACCCTCTGCAGTTTGACTTGTTATCTCACCATTCAACTGAAACTGTTCTTTCTAAAGTTACACATTATCATGTCACTGTCTAATGACTTTGTTACAGTCCTCATTGTTCTTGATCTCTATGGCATTTGAAACTCTCAGTCACCTTCTCACTGTTGAACTCCCTCCCTCCATTTTCACTGACTGTGCCTGGAATTCTCTCCCTCTTCATCTCTGTCAGCCTTTACAAGTCACAACATTCTCTGAGTCCTATGGACTTGACCGGAGCATTGAAAGTTTAAATTATTTGCCCCGGGTTCACAACTAATATGTAGCAGAAGTAGGCCTAGGAGGCAGGCCTTCCAGACCTTGCCTTTCTATGATGTTTATCCATCGTTTTTTAAAAGAACCAACAACATGATGGGTGATGTCTTGACTTGCAGGTGAATTGGATTTAAGTGAGACAAAAGTGCTCCAAGTCATCAGCATTCCTCTCTTCCTGAGTCATCCAGTAGTAGGTCAAAAGTCAAAACAACTGGCAGTGGCCCAGGATGCAGAGGATGGCCTTAGGATGCTCCAGATCTGGCCACGGTCTTAGCACTCTACAGTACATGTTTCGGCTACCTTTATGGCTGTTGGAACAAATTGTTCTCATCTGCCCATTCCATTGGAGGAAGTCTATGAATACTTCAGATAGACTCTAACTCACTGGCAGGCTTCAGGTCCTTCAGTTATCCTCGACCTGGTTTAGTCTGACTGCCAATACAGTTTACCAGGGTGTGTCTGCTGTGCATGCTACAAGCTTCTTGGAGCCACAGGTGAAAGTTGGGTGAAAATGGACGCCAAAGGTGGATGAGCAGTCTTAAAAGGGCTCCTCACACCAGAGGTCCTAGTCTTTCCTGAAAACCTCTTACATTCACTGCCTTTCTATACATTATACTTGATTAATTGAAAATCTTGAGCAGTGTTGATGAATATATTGGTGTAATACAGAGTCCTGAGGGATTACCCTTGATGCTTCTCTCATGCTTTCCAAGATTTGGGGAGGCAAGGTTAACTATTTACTTATTGCTATAGTTTGCTCATAATGTAGCCATTATTTTTGATGAACACTTTTTTTTTCAGTGCCTAGGAAACAAGAGTTTTTAGGTTGGAGACTAAGATTGAGGTTGCCATTGTGCTTATACTGATTTCGGAAATCAGTATGTTTGTTGTTTTTGCAAAATTATTTTTTAAACACTGAAACAAAATATTTCTTTTTTTTTTTTGCCTTTTGGAGGGCAGTTGGGGTTAAGTAACTAGCACAAGGTTACACAGTTAGTTTTTTGTGTGTGTGGGTGTTAAGTGTCTGAGGCCGCAACCGAACTCGTGTCCTCCTGACTCTGGGGCCAGCGCTTTTACTCACTGCACCACCTAGCTGCCCCAACAAAATATTTCAAAAGCATTTTTCTAAATAGTTCTCTGATGACATGTGTAATTTATTGTTCAGTACCCTGAAATTTGGCTTTTTCACTTGAGGAGATTTGAACTGATTTAAGCAATTTAGATATTTCCATGCTCTCACACATCTTAGCCTTCAATTTGGTCTAGACAATGTTCTCCCAGTTTTAGATCACTGATCATTCCTTTTGATAGTTGAAAAAGAATCTAGATCTTAAAGCAGTTTCTTTTTTCCTAACATAGAGAATACCATATGTATTAACTTTATTCTTTCTTTCAGAGTGTCTTAGTCCAGATACTAGGTGTGAACCAACAAAGTCAGCTCTAAATTGTGGCATTTCTTTAGGAGAGACAGCCAAGGAAAGACTGCAGAGGGAAGTTCTCTGGGATCCTAAGTTTGTAGAAGCCTGGGTATATGATATGAGCTTAGAGCAAAAGAGTGGCAAGCATGAAAAACAATTGAAGTGGGTAAAAATCGCCCACAGAAAAAATGCATTTGGAAAAGGCTTTGATCTGGAGTCAATCCTGGTTCCAAAAAGCAAAGTCCATATGGGGAAAAGTTTGCACCAATGTGACACCCATCTAAAGAACTTCAAACAGTGTTCAGACAAAAGTAAACTGCATAGAATTTTTACTAAGAGAACTCTTCGTAATTCTTATGACTACAGAAAGCCATTTGGTTGCCATTCAGAGCTTATTCGGCATTGCAAGAAAAATGCCAAAGAAAAATTATGTGGATGTGAAGAAGTGTTTAGCAGTAGTTCCTCTTTTAAAAATCAACCCATAATTTATGCTGCACAGAAACCCTTTCAATGTAGCGAATATGGAAAATCCTTCAGTTTGCCTGGAGAACTAAGTGAACATAAGAGAATTCACACTGGAGAGAAGTCCTATGAATATAGTGATTGTAGGAAAACCTTTAGTTGCTATGGAGATGGAGACTTTACTAAACATAAGAGAATTCAAACTGAAGAGAAACCTTTTGAATGTAATGTATGTGGGAAATCTTTTAAGCAGCACGGAGACCTTAATAAACATAGGAGAATTCATACTGGGGAGAAACCTTTTGAATGTAATGAATGTGGGAAATCATTTAAACAGCCTGGACACCTTTCTGGACATAAGAGACTTCACTCTGAAAAGAAACCCTTTGAATGTAATGAATGTGGGAAAGCCTTTAGGTGCTCTAGATACCTTACTAAACATAAAAAAATTCATAATAGTGAGAAACCCTTTGAATGTAATGAATGTGGAAAGTCCTTTCAACAGAATAGTTATCTTACTGTTCATAAGAGAATTCATACTGGAGAAAAACCCTTTGAATGTAGTCATTGTGGGAAGTGCTTTAGAAGGCACATAAAGCTTACTGCACATAAGAGGATTCATACTGGAGAGAAACCCTTTGAATGTAGTATATGTGGGAAATCCTTTAGATGGAGTGGAGACCTTACTGCTCATAAAAGAATTCATACTGGAGAGAAACTCTTTGAATGTTATGAATGTGGGAAGTTCTTTAGTAAGTGTGGAATCCTTACTACCCATAAAAGACTTCATAGTGGAGTAAAACTTTTTGAATGTGATAAATATGGGAAATCTTTTAGATGGAGTGGAGATATTACTGCCCATAAGAGAATTCATACAGGAGAGAAACCCTTTGAGTGTAATGAATGTGGGAAATTCTTTTGGTGGTGTGGAGGTCTTAATAAACATAAGAGAATTCATAATGATGAGAAGCCCTTCAAATGTAATAATTGTGGGAAATCATTTAAACAGAGTGGGCATCTCACTGTCCACAAGAGAATTCATATTGGTCAGAATCCCTTGGAATAAAAGTAATGTTAGGAATCCTTTCATCAAATAGAAGTCTTATTTAGCCATAAGACAATTCAGCTTGAGAGAGAAACCCTTTTGGCATGATGATTATGGGAAATCCTTTAGACCAAACCTAAGTGATTTCATGAGGAAGATAAATCCTTTGTGTGTAGTAATTTGATAAATCATTTAATCAGCATGGAAATCTTACTGGCCATAAGAAAAATTTATACTGGAGAGAAACCTTTTGAAAGAATGAATATGAGGGAATTGTGTTGGGTCTTGGATATCTAAGCTTTACTAGAGAAATTCACCATAAAGATTTTCCCCCCAGTTAATTGCTTCCCTTCTAATTCTAACTTAATTGACTTTGTATATTACACAATCAGAATCATCCATTTTGTCTTTTATGATTATCTCTATCCAGAATCAGAAAATTTGAGATTTGAGACCTCAGTAGCCATATAATCCAAACCATACACAAAAGAATCCCTCGTACAACATTTCCAATAAGTTGTTTTCCAGCTGATCTTGAATACCTCCAAGGAGGTATCGAGGTAGAACATTTTACTTTGGGCTAGATCTAACTATTAGGACATTCTCCTTGACACCAAACCCAAATTGACTTTTCTGCAAGTGATACTGCTCTCTAGAGCTAAGTAAAATATCCCTTCTCTCTGGAGCCTTAAAGAGCTCAGTGAGTCTTTAAATTACTCAGACAGATATTATATCCTCCCTGAACCATTAGCCAGTTTAACATGCCAGATCTTTCAAGTGGTCCTTGTGCTTTGGACTCAAGGCCGTTCACTATTCTGGTCACCCACCCCTGGATATCTCCAGTTTATTAGTATCCTTAAATCTTGTTTCCCAGAAATGAACAAGAGATTCTAAGTGTGGTCTGACAAGGTCAGAGTACAGAGGGACAAACAGTGTATTATTCCTGGAAGCTCTGCAGTTCAATATTTCATTAACTTTAACTTTTTTGACTGTCTTATTCTGTTAATTCTTATTAAGCTTGCATACCACAAAAACCCCTAGATCTTTTTCAAAACAGTAGCTGTATACCTGTGCTTCTTCTGTCTTATACTTATTAAGTTGATATTTTTTGTACCTAAGTGCAAGGTTTTATATTTCTCCCAGTTGAATTTAATCTTATTAGATTCAGCCCAATGCTCTACCTGGTAAGCTCCTTTTGGATCCTGATGAGTTTACCAGCTGTACATTTATCCAAGACATTGATCACATTTTTAGTTCAAAATTCTTGTCCCAAATTGTTAAAGGGATCTCCTTTCTTGGTCCAATTAATTTATAACACCTTTTATATACAGACCATGTATCTGTTTGAAGCTTCTTTTGGCATGTGGTGTGAAATATTGGACAAAATTTAACATCTACTGGACAGCTTTCTATTGTCTCCAGTACTTGTAGTTGAAAAAGATTCTGTTTACTCCAATAATGGTGTCTTTGGGTTTATTGAACACTTTGTTGCTATTTGATTGTTCCTGAATCTCAATTACCTAATTTATTCCATTAATAGGCTTTTTTTTGGTAAGCATTGCCAAATAGTGTTTTAATATTTACTATTTTGTAGTATAGTTTAAATGTTATGTAAGTAAATGAATTGAATTTGTATTCTCTTCTTCTCCCATTTATTTTTCTCCATCTATTAATTTCAGTTTATTTACTAATTACTGCAAATCTGTCATTTTGCCTGAATTTTTTAATTAGTTAATTTTGATAGTAGTGTGTTGAAGCCTCCCGACTATCTTAATGTTTCCTTTTGCATTTCTATTTCTCTTTTCTGAATTTAACTGTTGAATTGTTGATTTATACAAATTGGGAATTATTAGACATTTGTTAATTTTCTTATATTTTCACCATTAGTTTTGCTCTAGTTTATTTCTCAGTATTTTCTAACTTTTATTCCACTATCAAAATACCATTACTGGCACCCCTGCTCTTTATTCTTTTTCACAACTTGAAGTTGTGAGATATATTTTAGACTAACATCTTTGTTTTAGATTATGTCATTTTGTTTTTGAAGTGTTTGCATCAGTAAGATTATTATCCCATTTAATTTTTTATTGGCATTCTTTCTATCCCATCCAACAATACATTGATTTCAGTTTCTGGAAGATGCTTATCTCTTAAGTTCCCCTTTCATTGAAGTTTGTTGTAGAGTTAAACATTTTATTTAACTTGCCATTTGTTTTGATGTTCTGGGATAAAAGTATTACTGTCCCATTTTTACTGGGATTCTGTGCCTGGCTTTACAGACAGAAGAGGGAAAAGTTACCCACTCCCTATGTTCTTTTTGGTAGGAGGATGAGGGAGGCAGAGAGTCCCACTAAGTTGGGGGTCATTTCAAGAGTGGAGCAGAGGGAGAAGGCAGGACTTCTAGAAAGGTATCAGCCCCTTTGCAGTTTTCTGGAGCCTGGTTGTGGGCTGCAAGTTCTGCTTCAGCCTCAACTCTCTCCACCTTGGTCTGCAGGGAAGTTCCATATTCTATGCCTATGTAGATGGAGGAGGGGAAAGGGCTAAGCCAATTTGGGTTGTGGGAGATAAGGGGTTAGAATCACTAATAATTATAGTTGAAGTGGAATGGGAGTGCTGGCAATTCCTTGGGCCTCTGCCAAAGCCCTTTGCTGGGTGTATAAGCCCATCCAAAAGGGGCTTCTCTGGCTGGACTTTGTTGAACAGTCATGCCTCAGAGTGTGAAGTGCTTAGGAGTTGTGGGCCAGGAGGACAGACCTTCAGCACTCCTGCCCCACAGCTTGATAAAGTAAGGAGAGAGAAGTGTGGAGGTGCTAAGGGAAACCAAACACGAGCTTGTTCTTGGCAGGTCCCTGGCCCAGCCACCTGGCTTTCTAACTGGCCTCTGTATTTCTCTTACTGCTTTGCCCTCACCACCCTTGCTAAGAAAACACGGGGATGAACTTTCGGGAGGCTCTGCCTTCCCTGGTTTTCCTTAGCTGTCTTGCCTGAAGCCCTTGCTGCTTGTTTATTAAGAGGCTTTGTTGTTTGTTTGTTTTCCAGTAGTGTCCTACTTTTATTGATCCCGTTGGGGGTTTTCTTGGAAAAGAAGTGTTTTGCCATTTCCTTCTCCAGCTCATTTTACAGATGAGGAACTGAAGTAAACGGGGTGAAGCAGCTGGCCCCGAGTCACACAGCTAGGAAGAGTCTGGGTCAGATCTAGGAGGAGTCTTTCTGGCCCCTTGTGCCACCTAGCTGCCCTGATTAAGGGAATACACTCACACAACTGACAATACTATATACTCTATTACTGGCACACACTGCGACTAAGAGGCAGTTAGAGACAGGAAATTTAATGAGATAATGAAACACCACACCTTAATGTGGCGGGTGTGTGTGTGTCTATCTGTCTCAGTGTCCTGGGTGGAGGGATGTGCTTCGGGTAGGGGAGGGCAGGGTGGTGGTTAAGGGGAAAAGACAGTTGGAGGAAGTTGGAGAACTCCGAATGCTTCTTGGGGAACCCCCAGCTCCCCAGAGCAGGCGCCTTCGGCAAATGCGGCATGTGCACACAAGCCTGTCCTAGGCTCAGAAGTCCAAGCTAAGCTCTGATTTTTTGGGTCCAAGCCCTGGGAGATAATTGTAGGACCCCTGTAAGCACCTTGGAGAGCGACCGGAACTGGTAGCTGCTGGGGGTGGGGCGGGTCTTAGGTCAGCCTGGTGAGGCTTTCCTGCTCCCTCTCCCCATCACCTCTCTTCTTGCTGTACTTCACCCTCCTCTCCCCCTTCCTCCTCCTCCCCTTCCCCTGTTCCTCTTCTCTTCCTCCCCGTTCTCTTCCTCCTACTCTGTTCTCTTCCTCTTCCTCCACATCCCCCTCTCATTTTTCTCCCTCTTTCTCCTCCTTTTACAAGAAGTCTTTCCCACTCTCTCAACCCTGTTGCCTTCCCTCTACTAGTTATTTCCTATTTGTCTTGTATGTCGCTTACTTTATATGTATTTGATTGCTTATTGTCTCCCCCATTAGATTGTGAGCTCCTTAGCAAATTGGAACTATGCCTAAAGGGTTATAAAACTGTCTACCCTATGACCCAGCAATACCATTATTAGGTCTATATCCCAAAGAAATTTTTTGAAAAATAAAAAAGGAAAAGGACCTATATGTACAAAAATAGTCATAGCAGCACTTTTAGTGGCGGCAAAGAATTAGAAATTGAGGGGATGCCCATCAATTGGGGAATGACTGAGCAAGTTTTGGTATACGAATGTAATGGAATACTATTGTACTATAAGATATTCCGAGCAGGCTGATTTCAGAAAAACCTGGGAAGACTTACATGAACTGATGCAAAGTGAAATGAGCGGAACCAGGAGAACATTGCACATAGTAACAACAATATTGTGTGATGATCAATTGTGAATGACTTAGCTATTCTCAGCAATACAATGATCCAAGACAATTCTGAAGGACATATAGTGAAAAATACTACCTACCTCCAGAGAAAAAACTTATGGAGTCTAATGCTGATTAAAGTATACTTTTTAAAAAATTTCTTTTCTTGGGGCTTTTTTTCCCTGTGTTTTCTTTTGCAACATGGCTAATATGGAAATATGTTTTGCATGACTTTGTATATATGCATAACATGAGTCAAATTCTCAAGGAGAAAAAAGGTCCAAGCTTCATCCATGTTTTCTGATGACTGATTATTGAAGTCGTGATGAATGACTGGGATGTTCATAACCTCCAAATGTCTGTTCCAGATGCTCTTGTCTTCTTATTTGGATCCCCTAAACTCTCTTATCTGGTGATTTCATCAGTTCCCATTATCATCTTTGTACAGATGATTCTAATATCTATGTATCCAGTCCCAATTTCTTTCCTGACTTCCAGTCTTACATCACTGGCCTGGCATCCTGGGCCATCACCAGTCATCTTGACTTTTGTCTTGCCACTGGACTTTGATGGAATTTATCTGGGGAAAATAACTCCTGGTAATTGGTTTTATTTCTTCATTAATTGTGCATTTTCCCTTTTCATTTTTGATGTTGATAACTTGATTTTATTTTTTCTATTAATCAAATTAACTTATGTCTTATTTATCTTTTCTAAAAAACAAAACTCTAGCTCCTACTTTATTCAGTAGTATATATAAATTTTTTTTTCAATTTTGTTCATCTGTCTTGATTTTTCAGGATTTCTATCTTGATGCTTAAATAGGGGTGTCTAACCTGTTAGTTTTCCAGGTTTTTTAGTTACACACCCAATTCGTTGAGCTATTCTTTCTTTTACTAACGTAGGCATTTAGAGTTATAAATTTTCTCTTAAGCACTGCTTTGGCTACATTCCATAAATTTTGGTATGTTGTCTGACTGTTGTTATTGTCCTGGATGAAATTATTGTTTCTGTGATTTATTCTTTGACCCACCCCATTTTTAGCATTGTAATAGCAAGCACCCCAACACACGCAGGATGGCCTGCTAGCATAGGTTTTTTTTAATCTCTTTTGTTAGAGGACAGACAGCTTTTAAAGAGGTCAGCAATCTTTCTTTAATTATAGATAAATAGAAAATGCAAGCAGAGAAATTAGCACAGAGATTCAACAGACAGGGCTCCTACTGTCTGAACAAAGTAATACAACCACCTACATACACCACCGGACTGGGAGATCACAAACCTCTGAGTAGTTGGGGGGAGGGGGGTTTCCTTAACAAATGGCTATTCAGAGTCCCAGCCAGGGAATCAAAAGGTCCTTCTCATAAGCGAACCCCCAAAGCAAAATACCAAGCTCCCAGAATATATAACAAAGACTCAGCCCTTCCCTGATTGACTCAGATCCAGAAAGCACCACAATCCTCATGACCCAGTTCCTAATTAGCTTAGTACCAACAGGTTTCCCTTCCTACGTGCAGACTTTACCCTAAGTAAGCTCCTCCTTAGGCAAGTCCCTCCCTCAATGGTCTCTGTGTGACTCAGGATGTATCACACCTGGGCCAGAGTTCAAAGCAGCAAGACATCCATGATTGAACACATGTGGTCACATAGGCCCATTAATGGACAGGGAAGATCTTCCCATTCCATTAATATTACAAGCATTAAGTTATTAAGTTTCCAATTAATTTTTAATGTATGCTTCAATGTAATATAATTTTAAATGCTTCCTGGTTTGAAAAGAGATGGATTTAATATTTCTGCTTTTCATTTCTTTGTTACTTTTTTATGCACCAATACATGGTCAGTTTCTGTGAGAATGCCACCAACAATTGAGAATTATATTAACAGCAGGATTTTACTGAGTCAGTCTCTAACCTGAGAATGATGAAACAGCAGGCCAAAGACAAAGTGCCAGTAATCAGGTAGTCATTTAATTAATTAGTTTCATTATGAGGAACAGATTTGCAATTTGAGAATTATCCTCAGAATTCCACCTTGCTGAAGTGAAGACAGAGATTACATACATAAATCACAATGGGAAGGAAGGGGGGCAGGGAAGACAGATTATAAACAATGGTTTCCCAGGGCTAGAGTGGTTTCCCATGATGAGCTCACAAGTGGAAGACAATACAACAATTCTGGAGTCCTGTGGGAGCAATATTGCTTGAGCCTTTGGGGGTCATTACTTGGTGGGTCACAGGACCAGAATTCTGTGATGGGAAACAGGTTCTACAATCTGATTCACTTTATGGAAGGTACACAGACACAAGAATGCAGTGATTGTGACCATTGTCAAAGTCTGATTGATCATTTCAGGCTGCATTGTTAATTCTGCCTCACAAGCTAGAAGAGGCAATTCTAAAAATCTAATAGTATACTCATTGCACATGTATCAATTAATATGAAAAATCGCATTTCCTCCTTTTGCCCAAAAGACTTGAACAATCCTTGAAGGACATTCACTTGAAACTGGATTTTGACAATTTTCTTGATTATAGGAATTTGCTATAAAAGGAAAAAGATGGATATAGTTATATAACAGAGGGAAAACTCCCTTAGCTCTGTTTGATTCCAAGCATGAGTCATATCTGACAGCCAATAATGAGTTAGAGTGTTAAAGGCAAGGCCCGGAATTGACCAGGTGAGAATTTTCCTTTTCCAGAAAGGAAATAAAACAATGGGGAAATAAAGTCAGGAGGATCCTACCTAGGCTGTGTCCTAGGTCATCCCCATAACCTTTCCCAGGCACAGACATCCACCTTAATAGTCCTCAGACTACTTCGTATGTCATTTCCTATTATTGGCTTTATGACAGTTCAGATAACTATCCCTGCAATCAAAACTTAAAACAAATTACAGTCCCAGGAATTTTTATCTTGAATATCAAAATTTTCATTAATTACAACTTAGGGAGATACATACAACATAAAACGGAAAGGGAAAAAAAATCCTGCTATGTCCATGAACTTTGAGAGATTGTGGGGACAGTAGCGTGGAAAAAGGAAAGGCTTAGTTCACAGAGGGAGTAATTGCAAACCCCAGTGTGTTGGGTTGGTGATCTACATCAGCTGTCTTCTCATCCTGGGATCTTGGGAACAGCTGCCTACCTCAGATGCTGGCTGCTTCTGCCATCTTGACTATACCTCTTACTTATATCCTGTTTTGATCATGGTACATATATGGGGCCCCAAGACCATTTTTTCTTCTAGAAATTTCCAGGTTTTGGAAATACAGGTTGACCTTCACAATGAAATTCCTAGGGTGGAATGGACATGTTTGTCCTGGTCCATCTTTATTTCAGTGCTAATGGTACTTAGGGATCGAAGATTCATAGACAAACACACAAGTTTGTCTTAATTAAGATTCAACATCTTCCATGGGAGGAGGGGAGAGGACAGATCTCTATAAAGAAATGTAATGTTTGAGGGTGGCTAGGTGTAATAAGAATGTAAATTTTAAAGATCTTCCCTGCCCCTAGGCTAAAGTGCACCAGAAGCCTGGGGAAGGGAGGCTTGTTTTTCAGTAGATACTTTTTGATTGGCCAGTGGGTCAATAAGGTTGTTACATTCTCTGAGCCAGGAGAAGGCTATATAAGCCCTGATGTGTAGCTTTGTTTTGGGACTCACTTTGAGAAGTGTTCTGTGATTTGATCTGAATTCTGGGAAGCC
>NW_027185797.1:35691078-35704790 GCF_028583685.1 Petaurus breviceps papuanus
TTGTTGAGAGTCCCCCGGCTTTGAAAAACCCAGAATGTGGAAACCCAGATGTTGACTGGGTATGGACGTAATGGTTGGACAGTTTGGAAATCTGTCTACTTGATGTTTCTGTCTTGATAATTATGCCTGTATACTTTGAGGTTCAGGGTGCTGACCTTTTCTCCTGAACAAGGTAAACGATATATGTCTGACTGATTAAAGTAAGCTTGTTAACCCATTTTGAGTTGCTTTCCTTTAACAAAGCAGATCCAAGAACCTGTGTGAGCAGGCACCCTGGGGACACTGGGGTGCTTGCTGCAACACTAGGTGGTGCAGTGAGTAGAGTGCTGGCCCTGGAGTCAGGAGGACCTGAGTTCAAATCTGGCCTCAGACACAACACAAAAACTGTGTGGCCTTGGGCAAGTCACTTAACCCCAATGGTCCAAAAAGCAAAAAAGAAGAAGAAGAAAACCCTAAATGGGATCATGAAGAGTCAGCCACAACTGAAAGGACTGAACAACAACATGGTCACACTTAGGTATAATACATATCATATGGAATCACAAAATCTGAGAGTTTAAGGGGCGGACAGGTAGCACAGTGTTGGGATGACCTGGAGATCGAATCCCAGGCTCAGACGCTCAGCACCACAACCAGAAATAACTGGCCGTGTAACCTTGAGCAAGCTACTTAACCTCCATTGCTTAAAAAAAAAAAAAAGAAATGTAATGTTCCCTGATCAAATGATGATGTATTATATTTGTGTAAATGTAAGAGAATTAAACTACCCATGAAATCAGCAGGAGTAGAGTCTTCACTGAGAGCTAAATGATACTGTGAACAGAACATTGGGCCTGGAACTAAGATGCCTTGCTCCCTTCACATCCCTCTGCTTCTGGTGGCACTCCACCTAACACCTACAATGCCTCTATCTTAATGAAGTGGGAGGGCCCTTCCAGAGGCTTGATACACCATAGGACAAGGTGGTAACTATACTTTAAAGAATATTGTGTCCAAACTGATGAAGTCTTCACCAGGTTGGTCACCAGATGCTATTTTCCTTTATCCAGGGCCAAGCAATCAAACCCTGGATCATTTCCTGTTTTGAAGGTGGCATCACCTGACAGAGCGTGCCCTGCTCTGGATTAAGTGTCCCCAGAAGTGTCATCTCCCACGGACCCCATGCGGGTGCAGAGGATGTGACCACTGCATAGTGAAACTGGATTCGGGGGGAGGAGCCTCTGACCCCAAACCCTTTTATTCACCTCTTGCTAGAGCTTACGCGTGGCTTTTTTGTAGCACAGAGGTGTTCATTTCGGTGTGGGGGTGGGTGTTAAAAAGAAAGGACAGCTGGGCAAAACAAGTAGGGAAAGGAAGAAACAAAAGCCGATGGTGATGAAAGTAAAGACAACCACAATTTGCTATAATTGGTTTTTTTTTCCCATAATTGTTATATGCACGACACCTATGGTGGTGGAAATAGACAACCCATAGTCTCCTGCGCTGAGCCACTTCTACTCAGCAAGGGGTACTTACTAGTCCCAGCAGAGGGAGCCCTTGCTCAGGGGTCATTCGCCGCAGGCGCCTCCGCTGATTTCAGAACTACATTTCCCAGAAGTCCGGGCGAAGCCACAGGTCGGCTCCCTTAGACCTGACAGGCGAGGCGCCCCGAGACCCTCCGGAACAGGAAGCGCCCAGCTTCTGCTGCCTTGCTTCACCTCCGCGGAGGCGCTGAACCGACTCGGCCCAATCTGCACCAGGTGAGTATTTCCTGAAGGGTCTCAGTCGGCCGATTCCCCGCCCCCACCCCATGACTGCTTTTCCGGCCTTCCTCCTCGGGGTCTCCGGCCCACCTGCCGCTGCCCAGGGGTGGGAGGAGGAGGCGGAGGGTCCGGCGGCGCTCACGGAGCTTGATGTTCCCCCCGCAGAGCCGCCCGCCGAGGACGCCGCCGTTCTCCCGAAGGAGAGGGAATGGTCCCCGTGGTCCCGCCGGCCGGTGCCCAGGTGAGTCGGGGATCGGAGCCTAGCGGTAGGACTGAGGGGCGCACCCCCCCGAGCCACCCAGCACTCCCCGCCCGAGATGTCGGTGCCCACAGAGCCCCCGCAGCTGCTCTGAAGGCCCAGACCGGGGGCAGAGACCAGGGCCGTGGCGGCTTTGAGGGGGCCGACGGAGGCGCCAGGGCATTCCCGGCCTAGAGGAGGGCTTGGGGGGCTCGGACGAGCGCCATGTGTGGTCCCAGGGAGCCGCCTTCTGGACCTTGTGCGGGGCCGTGGTGGCAGGCGGTGTCCGGCTGTGGACCACCGTGAAGCTCGCTGAAGACCTGGGGTTCTCCCTCCACAAAGAACAGGCTGTTTGCTTTGGCACCAGAAGCAGGAATTCCTTGTCAGACAGCGCGTTTTAGAGTCTGTGTTATGGCAGGAAAAGACCAAGTTGTCCAGAGCACTGGGGATAGGAAGCAAACTGGAGTGTGCTAAGAAAAGACTGTCTAGCGAATAAAGATGGGAGCGTGGCCCGTGGCACCTGCTGGTCATGCGGAGAATGCCCGGCTTGGTTCCTGGAGGCAGGTACGCCTAGGCTGGGATTTCAAGGAAAGCTACTGTAGCACAGGCAATGCAAACGCAGGTCAGTAGCTTGAGTTCTTAGTGGGACAAGGCCTTTTGGGCCTCTCTTCCTCTGCTACTGTTTTTCCTCTCTCTAGAACCAGGAATGAATAAAACGGCATTAGAGCATTAGTCCTGGAGTCAGGAAGACCTTGGTTCAAATCGGACCTCAGATCCCACTTCTGTGACTAGTTCGGCTTCCTCCACTGTAAGGTGGAGATAATAATGGCACCTCTGTGCCAGGCTTGTTGTGAGGATCAAATGAGAATGACTGTGAAGCCCTTAGCACAGTGCCTGGCACATAGTAAGTACTATGTAAATGCTAGCTATTATTATTATTATTGTTAAAACAGTCAAAGAGAAGGATCCAGAGTTGCAGAATGATGAGAGAGGCATGACAGAAATTCAGGTATACTAAGGTTTTTTGCAACTAACAACGGAGATCAGGCCTTAGAGGAAATATGTAGTGCAGCTAGGAGGAAGATGATATTTTTTGTGAGTTGTGGCTGCTGTTAAGGCAGTCAAGGTATCAGTAAAGATGCTGAACAGAGAGAGTCGATATTGGAGAGTGAAATATCTAATCAGTAGGGAAGTTGGGGTAGGTAATAGGGCCGCACAGTGTGAGATCTACAGATAATGAAGAGGTGGGCCAGACTGTGGCTGGCTGACAGTTGTGCATTGGGAGGTAAAAGACAGGAGCGTTATTAATGACCCGTTGTATTTATTTATTTTGTGCTACTTTGAATGTTGAAGTCAGCAAGATAAAATGAGAGTCAGGTACTGGAACTACCTAGGAAGGCAAGGGTAACTGTTGGAATGGGTAGGTAATGGCAAAGATGGTGCCATTTGTGGTGTAGCTGCTGAGGAACTCTGCCTAAAATGTAGATTTCATGATTCTCAAGTAACTATGCCTTTGGGGTAGAGGAAGAATTTAGGATTCTCTCTCCTTTTCCTCTACAGCATTCTTAAATATGTGTTTTTAAGTTAGAGGGTAAATGGTAAAACAGGACAATTCCATCGGTAAATGTATGAGAAACTGATCATTTCCAGAAGCCTCAGTAGCATGGGATAGAGGGAAGAAACAAAGCCTTGTCATCCATTCTGTTCTCAATATTCCAGCTCCATCCACCAGCTGCAATATGGAACATTAGGTGACCCTTCTTGTATAATCTTTTGCATCTGATATGTATCTGAGTGAGAGTTCCAGCCATACAACGTGAAGGCACAACTTCAGTCAGGTTAACTGCAGAGTAAGAGAGGTAGAGGTTGGGGAAGCAAGGATAGACACAGCCTTAAAGATATTATGGCCAGTGGTGGAGGAAGATGAAGAGAGAGAGGAGTGGTAAGTACAGTAGGGGAGCCAGAGTGGCCTAGAATGAGGACGCCCACAGTGACTGGTGCCCGAAGGGCAAAGACCCCAGACTTCTCTAACAGCCTCCTTTGTTTTCTGGAGGGCCATTCTGACCATATTTCGGTGTCAGCAATAACCGCCCTTTGGTGTCCTATTTATCATTTGATTCTGTTTATAAAGGTTTTGCTGTCACTTTTGTCCCTATTTAAAACTCAGGGAAAGACATTTTGCTCGATCCTGCTTTAACCAACAGAATTCTCTAATTACTCTTATTTAGCTTCACTTAAAGCAACAAGTTGTTCTGATAGAGAATTTCTTCAGAAGACTTCTATCCCTAGATATTCTGTCTTGTGCAGGTAGTTCAGGACTGTTTATGTCTCTGTCCCTTTACAGGAAGTGTTTGTATTGTAAAGGGATCTCTGTGGATTACAGTAGACATTTGTTTCCTAGGGAGGTGTAGAATTGAAAATTGATTCCACACTTTATTTTGTATTTTATTAAGGCTTAATCAGTTTACTATGTGTTAATGATTAAGTTGCTGTGTATTAGCTACTCACCTTAGTATGTGAATCTGTACTCTGCCTCTGAACTTAAGCCTGCAGCTGTAGGCTCCCTATTTTTAGCACAAATCGTCCTCCAGCAACAAAGCAATCTTATTTTATATCACTAGCTAAGCCATCCTCTTATTATTTCCTCATGTATACTTTAATAAACACAAGGAAACACAACTTGACCCTGTCCTGCAGTCTCCCTGGTAACCAAGAAATCAACCCTGAGTGTTGGGTCCCTTTTCCTGCATACTTTCCACTCAAAAAATTTCAGTTCAGTCAGGAATAAATAGCATGCCTCCACAGAAAGTATCCCCGGACCACAGGATCCCTGCTCTCCCTTACAAGGTGCCAGCAGTGGCACTTTCCAGAGGATCTTGGTCCAGATGTTAGGGCACCTGGTGACTGTCTGACGTACTTTGTGGTTAGTGACCTTAGCACCAACCAATCAGAAATGATATACGCCTGTGTTATGCAAGATTGTGTGGGCTGATCAGTTTCTCCATACTTACTCCGAAAGAGCTGGTCTTGACCGTCAGATGCATCCTTGGCTATGGAGGAGCCTTGGATCCTGTTTATTGGCACTTGCTAGTTTTGCTCGTAAATTGAATATGCTCAGAACTTTATTGCTTCAGTTTCTCTTTATCGCAGATTGTTATCACGACAGTTGGCGATCCAGATGGGACCCGAGTGAGGGCCTCCAGCCCCCGGGACTGCTTCTCAGAAGAATTCTTCTCAAAAGACTGCCCCGGAGGACGGACTCCCCCTCGGGCCTAACCCAAATTCTTCCTAGCCAAGGTAAGCTCCTCAATGGGAGATCCTTATCAACAGAATGGAAGTTTCTTGTCTTACATAGAACAGTCTTTGGTGCAAGTAGAGCAGTCCCTGTTGCAGATAGAAAAGTCTCTCCTTCATGAAGAGGAAGAAGATTTGCTTCTCCAAAAGGCAAAGGAATCTCTTTTACAAATAGAACAATTTCTTCGTCACCTAGGAAGGTCTCTGGGACACCTTGACAGCTATTATACAGGTAGAATTAAATTGGTAGCAAGTATGGCATTGAAATGATTTCTGTCCTGAAAATTGTGCACACTAACTTTGAAACTAAAATCTCTCAGAAAAAGAAATGAAGTTAGAAGCAAAATTGGTAACATCAGTGACTTCCTTTTTTGGTTCCCGTTGGTCAAAGTGAAATAGCTTTTCAGCTGATAAAATTCTTTGTACTTAAATTCATTATACGGAGTTTTTGATTTACGCAAGTGGACCATTCTGCAGACCTCAACAGAAGACAATTTTTATGTAATGCAAATGAGCCAATTTTAGATTTCGAGTCGGAGGGTTAGGGTTAGAGTTTACTCCTACCCACCCACTTCACTCAGCCTATATGACAAAGGTATACACAAAGCAATACCTTATGCACATCAAAAAATGTGCCAAAATGTAGACGTCGAATAGGGTACCATGATAATAAACAATTATGAAATAAAAGGTAAAATTAATGATAATGTGTGCACACGACTGTGCAGTAAAGCTAATAGAGATTTGCAGTATGCTGCCTCTTCTCCACCCTCTGCACCTAACCTTTATCACTGGTGGCTGACTGAAATTTCTTTCAGAATTTTTGTGTAAGGCAAATTATGTAAAGTGAGAACTGTCTGTATTTAATTGCTGCACATAAGGGCAATTCCCAAGTCCCCCTAAGCATAAACTGTCTACCCATCTTGGCACTGCTGTTGGTAGCAAGACTGTCTTTAACAAAACACTGTGACGGCTGTCTTAATAGCAAGGGCTACCAATTAGAATGTCCAGGAGGGATTCCCTGCTAGAATTTTCTGCACTTACCAAAGAATCCTGAGCTGAGGACCAGGTCTGTGATTAAGACTCCCAAGGCAGCTGCACCTACTTGACCAGGGGAACTGAGCCATGGTAGAGAGCAAGGGCCCAGGGACTCAGCTGAATCACATGACCTTTAGCAGGGATTCCTTGGGATAAACTCCTAGTCAGAGATTTTCCTCCTTTCCAAAGGGTAATCTCAGGAACTCTATCTCTGTACAATTAGACAAATCTTTTAATTGGAAATTGGACTACAAAAATTCGTTTAGGAACTATTAAAACATTTCCAAACACCTGCCCAAAGGGGAACAGTGAAGTAGCTTGAGACAAATTTCTGTTCAAAGGTTCCTCTTACTTGTCTTTACTAGGATGGGTGGAAGACACTTCATGGAAGTCTACCAGTACTCCTCAGGCAATGGGCATCCCACTATGGGGTCATTTGTTAATGCTGCAACTAGAATTCCCGGTTAATATCCCTTTACCGGTGATGATGAGGGCAGGTAGTTCCTAAGGGAACCCCCTTATAGAAACTGCTTAAATTTGGGGGTTAAAGCAAGTTACTGGTACAGCCAGGAAAGGCAAAGGTACACACTGTTAAGTATGTGAACTCTTGTCCAAGATTGCTAGAAATTTAAGCCGAGGCACTGTTTGGCCTAAAACTGGCACCTTTGATTATTGTATATTACAAAAAATTAGGATTTGCCATTGAATGATCTCACCATATTAAATAAATTATTGGTTAATTATTGGTCTTCCAGGGTGGCTCTCAGTGATAGAATATGCTCAGCTGCACCCACACTGAGGGAGTTTGGCAGTGCCAGCCCAGTTGTATTAGACCAAGGATCATTATGGAAATCAAGAGAACTGTCATTAAACACTTCATTTGTCTTGTCATCTATGCTTTTGTTTCTAGATAAGTTAAACTTGTGAATGGGAGAACTTCACCCCTCTCAAATGAATTATTGGTTTTACAGTTAGGTAAATTCAAAATGACTAAAAATAGAGTTCTTAAATTGTGTAAAGACTGGTCTAAAATTTATTAAAATCCAGATAGGTCCCTGATCTGGTCCAGAGATGTCCAATGTTCACTTATTAAAGGCTTTGAGGTTATAATCAGTTAAAACTGGGCACACTGACTATTTGATTAAACTAATGGAGGGAAAAACATTTCTGGCAAGTACATTTGTTTGTTTCTGTGTGTTTTTGTCTTGATAATTAAACTGATCCTTTTCCCACAGTCTGATCAACCAAACAGAAAACAACATAGAGGGTAAAAACTTGGTGCAGAACTCTGAAAAGTCTCTAAAAAGAAAGTCTCTCTCTCTGTCTCACTCTCTCTCTCTGTCTCTGTCTGTTTGTCTGTCTCCCTCCCTCCCCCTCTCTCCCCTCCGTCCCTCCCTCCCCCTCTCTCCACCCACCCCCATCCTTCTCTGACCAGTCTGGGAGTTGGGCCAAGAAAGGGGAAGAACAGATAAGAAACACAAGAAGGCAGGAATCTTTGTTCCCAGTCTGCAGGAATTTATGGCATTATAAACTAAGTGGAAACCAAAAGTTGATTCCCATATCATAATTCTCCAAACTGTTGTTAAAATGTTTCTGTAAAATTTGCTCCTTCTCTGGGAGTGACCAATTTACTGATTAAAGAAGAGAGAACTGCAGCTAGTGAATTCCAAAGTTCTCACAGTTTGAAGTCAGACCATGGAGAGAGAAAAGCTGGTTTTAAAATCAGGAAGCAAGTGAAGAGCAAATAAAATGTAATGTTCTTCTTGAAATATACAACAGAAATATATTAGATTAATTAGAAATGCTGTGAAGCTTGTATTGATAAAACTATAATAGATACTGAAATAATATTCTGAACTAGAGTTACTGAGGGTAGAATTGAACAAAGGAGTTAATAAGATGCTCAGATTACAAAAGACCAAATTAAAAGGAATATGTAGCTTACAAATGTTAGTATAAAATACTGAAGTCTTGAGAAAGCAAAATAAAATTTGTGAATTATTTTGGGATATTCCTTGTCTCATTGTTTTCAGTATTGAAACAAATAGACATTTTATGAGATGAAATTAGGAAGTTTACGATTTAAAACAAATTATCAGTTGGAAGTGTAATCTCATATCTTATAAAGTACAAATTTATAAAACAAATCCCATAATTCTGATAAGGGATAGGGTAGGTTAGGTTGAAAAAAAAAAGAAAAGAAAAAGATTTGACTTTTTGAATGATTTGGAAGAAAATAGGGAAAAGATTATATCTTTAACCTTTGGGAAAATTATAGTCTTCATCAGACCCAGATTAATTCTTAATGGCAAAATTGTTAAGACAGTTCATAATTAAAGGATTTTCCTAATACAAATTATTATTGAAAATTTGATAACGAGACAGATTTAATTGGCCCAGAGAAGATAACAATCTGCTTCACTGTCAAAGAGTTAATAAAATAGTTATGTTTTTTTTAATTTTAATTTTTTTTACTTTTTGGAGCGGGGGGAAGGCTGGGCAGTTGGGGTTAAATGACTTGCCTAAGGTCACACAGCTAGTAAAGTGTTAATAACATGTCTGAGGCTGTATTTGAACTCAGGTCCTCCTGACTCCAGGGCCAGTGCTCTATTCACTGTGCCACCTAGCTACCCTGTTATAAGTTTTTCTTTTAATGTCAATCAAAGGCACTGTTTAATTTACATTTAATTGTTTTAGTTAATTCTTAGCAATTACATTCTCACCATCACTTTTCGATTTGTATAGTTATATTTAAGCCAATTAGCTTTGTAAAATAAAACATAAGCTGCCTGAAAAACAGTGAACTCTTGGGAAAATTGAGAAATAAATATTATCATTAAGGATTATACGTCTAGATTTGATCTGGTCAAAGTTTTGTTCTGAAACTAAATTATAGATATGGTATATCAGAGAACTTAATACCAAATACATTTGTTAAAGGCAATACTCCAGAAAAATTAATGCATCAAGTAAATGAGTTCAAATCAAGCATCAGGAATTTGTTATGTGACTTTAGGTGAATTACTTCACCTCAGTTTTCTTGAATAAGTTTTATGAATAAATATCATCCATCCTCATGGTTGTTGGAAAAATAAGATAATTGTAAAGTGCTTGGCACTTGTCTGTACGTTGTCTATTGCTATTGGGTTTTAGATTAAATAACATTGGAGGTCATAACATGCTATAATTTGACTTGAGATAATTTAATAATAATAGTTTTTTTAAACCCATTGTTATATGCATATTGTTCAGGCTTTTGGTTTTTCTTGTATTATGTATGATTTCTTGTATTGTATCAGAAATGTAATTGAAAAGGTGAATTCTCTTTTGATTAAGTGACTATACTTTTAAATATATACTGTTATGCAAAAATTTTCTAAAATATTGTGAAGTGCTGTTAGAAAAGCCACTTCCTTTTTGAACTGTTAAGATGAATGTGGTAACAGTGTTTGAAAATTGTGATAATGTGGTACCTTTTCCCCTAAAATATAGACTTATTATAATTTAATGAGAAGTTTGCGGACACTCCCCCACCCCCCACTCCCCATCAGAGTTGTGATTTGAATTTGTAACTATGCTTGGATAAAGTTATGCTATTTTGTAGACCCTATGAAAGTGCTAATGTACATTTCTAAAAGTGACTGGTTACTTTTAATTGACTGAATTGATATAACTTGACTAACTTGATTTTGTATCTTTGTATCTTATAAACTGAACTATTAGAAGATAATAAAATTAATAAAATAAAATATTAGATGGATTATATTTCCCCTTAAACTAGATAAACATAATAACTTATTTTTTGAAGTCCTAAGTCCTGGTGAAATCCTAAGATTTTATCAATCCTACTTAAGTGGGAATTCCATATCTAACTGAGAAGTCATATACTAAATATTAAAACCTGTTACTTATGGCGATGAATTTTTTCCTCCAGAAACTATATTGAATTTAGAAAACTTTATCATGGATACTATATGATTTGTAACCAATGCCGTTGATGATTATTGGCACATAAACACAGTACTTATATCCTGCCTAAACATATGCTTCATAAAGTTTTGCTATTTAAGGTGAAGTCTTCTGGGACTTTAATTTGATATAATTCTGAGTTTTGGTTTCTGGTATTCTGTTAAGATCACAAACCCAATAATCCACCATTCAAAGGGCTGCCTTGTTCTATAGTCTGAGGACTGCTACAGGTGGATGTTTGCCTTTGAGAGAAAGTTGAGAGGACAACCTTGCGAAGGTGAAGGTAGGATCCTCTTAACTTGGTTTCCATTTGAGCTGCTTCCTGTCTGAACAGGAAATCTTCCCACCTGACTAATTCTGAGCCTATGTTTTGGTACCCTGTGAATAATGTGGAGCTTCGGCACGATTGGGCGTTAACACCGCTCTGACCTGGGATCGGAATAGAGCTGCTTGTGGTAGCTTATCAATATTGTAGCCATGTCCCTCCTTTTCCTTTCATAGCAAATCTCCAAAATAATCTCTAGGAATGAAACACTCCAGTTTCTAAAATGGAGCCACATTCTAGAGATTTGTGGCAGGTCATCAGTTGTTAGTACTGAAACATCTGAGTTATGTAAATATGAAAGATCTTCCAGGATTTTCATCTGGTTTGTTGTTATTTTCATATATATGCTATAGCAATAATATTGTCATAAGGGGAATGAGAGAGAGACGTGACAGATATATATGACAAAGATAGTTTTCAAAATTGTATTAAGAACTTCAGCATATAAAATTGAATTGATAAATTGTATGAAGAGAGTATAATTATTTTCCTATTTAAAGTATTTATCTTACAATTTTAAGAGAAAAAAGGTCTCATTTTCCAATTCAGACCCTCATGGATTCTTTATAAGATCAAGTGTAGGGTTAAAGTAAAGATAGAAAACAGCAACTGAAATTCTCTGAAGTTTCAGTGAACTCTAAGGGTTTTTAATTTGATGTTCTTTGTACAGCTCTGTTGTTAACAAAATCAGAACCATAAGGCTTGAGCAGGTTTTTCACCATATGGACTAGTACTAAATTGTATTGAGTTTGTGTTAAGTCTTCCTACCTGCTCTTGGGACCTGACAAGCAGATCTGGAAGAAGGGCAACATTTGTGGCTTCCTACATCCCAGCCAAAAGCCTTCCAAGAGTGCTGACCTTTGGACTTTTTCCTCTGTCTGCGTCGAGAATTCCCAGTGACCCAACAAAACTACTTTGTCAACGCCCTCACTTCTCTTTTTCCCGTACGCTACTGCCTTTGTGCCACAGGGGACTGCCCCCTGAAATTTTTGTCAATGCGCCGACCATAGGTAGTAAGGCTTTAAGCTGTAGATAGCGCCTTTTTTGGTCTTAAAGGATATGTGCTGGAATTCTAGTCAGTCCAGGCCTGTTGTCTACAGCCCCCTTATGACAACCGGTTATTGAATAATGCTGTCGTTGTCAGGTATGATGTAATCTGCCCCTTGGGTTCTGCGAGTGTTGAATCGTCACCAGCTCCACGAAAGCACTCTTGAGTCATGGGTGCCTATTCCTGTCCGAAGTCCCCTTGTTCTCACTTGCTGCTAATTCCTTGTGGGATGATCCTATCCTTGCATTTCTTGGGTGTTTTCCTGACTGGGAGAATGGGGCATACTAATCCCTGGCCTTCCCTGAAATGTTGTATATTATACTACTAGAGTTTTCTCACAGGGTGGCTTGGCAGAGACAAGATTAAACCAGGGTGGGGTTTTTTCCTGTAATTATTGCTTTCTGTATTTCACAATGTTTATGTGAATCTCTTCGCAGCCTGATTTTGCATACCTATACAATCTCCCCATTGCTAAGGGATGCTAATCATGTCTAATTATGTTGATCTAATTTTTAGATGGTGATTCATGGGAGGCATGTCTCCCAAAAAATCAAAGCGAGGAATTATGGAATTAAAAATTGATATTCCACTTTATTTTGTATTATTTATTAAGATTTAATTAATTCACTATGTGCCTGAAGCTGCAATCTCCCTATTTTTAACACGAGTCATCCTCCACCAACAAGTAAATTTCTGGCTAAGCCATCCTGTTACCATATCCCCTCGTACATTTTAAAAACCACAAGGATGAACAACTTGACCCTGTCCTGCAGTCTCCCTGGTAACCAAGAAAACAACCCTGAGTGTTAGTTCCGTTTTCCGGTGTACTTTCCACCCACAAAATTTCAATTCAGTCAGGAATAAATAGCATGCCTCCTCAGAAAGTATCACCAGACCACAGGATCCCTGCTCTCCCTTAGAAGGTGCCAGCAGTGGCACTTTCCAGAGGATGTTGGTCCAGATGTTAGGTCACCTGGTGACTGTCTGATGTGCTTTGTGGTTACTGACCTTAGCACCAACCAGTGAGAAATGAGATATGCCTGAATTGTCCAAGCTTGTGTGGGCTCATCAGTTTCTCGGTACTTACTCTAAAAGAACTGGTCTTGACTGTCAGATGCATCCTTTTATATGGAGGAGCCTTGGATCCTGTTTATTGGCAGTTACTAGTTTTGCTAATAAATTGAATATGCCCAGAACTTTATTGCTTCAGTTTTTCTTTATCGCAGAGTTTTATTGCATCAGAGGCAAGGAAGAATTTTTATTGGCCCAGGAAGCATTGGTGTCTGAATCTGAAAGATGACCTCTGACCTCTGGTCAGATTTGTGTCTCCTTTTTCTTGAACAATGGGTGTTGAATATTGCGTATATCATTAGATTTGATCGATGTTTTTTGTCAATTTATTTTGTCAAGTTGCATTTTTTTCTCTTGTGTATTCATTGTTCCATGGATGAGTCACTGCATTGGGGAGTGGGTCACAATATATTTGGAACTAAGAATAGAGATTTTTAAGGAATTAAGATAAAGAGGTAAAATGACGTTCCTTTGACTATCCAAAGCCTTTATTGATGCATACAATGACTTCAAATGTCACTGGATTGTTACCCTGAGATCTTTTCAGGTAGGCTTCTAAAACCTTTGCAGTATACCAGCTTGCACTATGCATCTTTTGATTCTTTATGTACTCTGACTTGAAATAACAGCTTCTGGGTACTTCTGTTTCTATAATTTCTGTTACCATGACAGCATCTGGAGTTCTACATTGGTGCCTGTGGTTTTGGAAATGTAGCAACATAATTAACAGTTTAATCTCTCTAAAACAGTAAGATTTAACCAGTCAAATTGTATGGTTGCTTTTGTAGATGTGTTTCAGATTCCAAGCTAAATGATAATTGTGATTCATAGAACCTTGCTCTATGATCATGCAACAGAGTATAACACAAAATTAAGCACATAGTTGATAGTAAATCAGTTCATTGACCATTTATTTAATAATTGATCTTCCTACCTCAAGTCTCTCTCTCTCTCTCTCTCTCTCTCTCTCTCTCTCTCTCTCTCTCT
>NW_027185797.1:35704800-35785930 GCF_028583685.1 Petaurus breviceps papuanus
TCTCTCTCTCTCTCTCTCTCTCTCTCTCTCTCTCTCTCTCTCTCTCTGTCTCTCTCTCTCTCTCTCCAATCCAGTTTCCACATTCCCAAAGAATAATTATGACTATGTTAGGCCCCTGTTTTATGAACCTGGCTTTCTATTGCCTCTAGGATCAAATAAAGATTCCGCTGTGGCACATTGAAATCTCTTTACCACCATGCTCCAACCTTTGTTTCCTGGACATTTATATGTTTTGTATACTGTCTGGTCCAACCAAGTTAGCCTTTACGTTCGTCTTATACAGGACTCCATCTCCCATTTCCACTCCTTTTTGTATAGTACCCCATACCTGGAATGCACTCCCTCCTCATCTCTGCCTCATAGAATTCCTCTCCTCCTTTGGAACTCAGCTCAAATACCATCTCTCTCATGTAGCCTTTTCCAGTCATCTGTAGCTGCTAGTACCGTGTTTCCCCGATAATAAGACCTATCCCGAAAATAAGCCCTCCCCTTACTGTGTAAGATTCCTCTAAAATAAGCCCTCCCCTGAAAATAAGCCCTATTGAGATTGCTACTGTAGTGAAGGTGATCCCCTGCGCTACACACTACATTACAGTACCCTCTGTATGCACCGCCCCCCCCCGTGAAACGCACGCCGCGCTCCGAGCTGCATCCAATCATCCAATCAGAGCTGCAGCAGTGAGCACGTCATCCTGTTCTTCCCCAGTGATTTGCTTGCTGGTACATTTTTTTGTTCACATTTAACTGTTTATTAAAATTGCTGTCAATGTTCATTAAAATAACCCCTCCCCTGAAAATAAGCCCTCTGGTGTTTTTCTGTCCAAAAAAATTAATAAGACAGTGTCTTATTATCGGGGAAACACGGTACCTTCTTGTATTCATTTTGTAGTTGGGTAACACTCCCTGATAGACTCCACCTTCAAGGATAGCACCTAAAACTCGTGTGTTAGTGAGAGCAACGACTCTTTCCTTTTCATTTTTGTATTCCTCCTATCTGGGTAGATAGGTGCTTGTAAATGCCTGTTGAGCCATTGTGGTTCTTGCTTTCTATTCGTTTACATTTATGAGCACAGTAAATACCGGATATATACAAAGTGAATAAAAACCAATTTCCCCAGGGGTGGGGGAGGGGGTACTGGTTCAGAGTAGTCTTGCCAGAGGTGTTGCTTAGGCTGAGTCTTGAAGGAAACTAGGGAGGTTACAAAGTAGAGGTGAGATATACTTCAGACCCCGAATTGCTATGAAAGATAATTGTGGTTAAATTCTGGCTTCCCCCAGCACCTATGTTTGAGGATCTCTGGGTGAAGAGGAATGTATTGATGTTTCAGGAATCAGTGACCTTCAAGGATGTGGCTGTGGAATTCACTCCAGAGGAGTGGAGACAACTGGACTCTGCTCAGAGGAACTTGTTCAGGGATGTGATGCTGGAGAACTATAGGAACCTTGTCTCTCTGGGTAAAGACAGCTTTCCTTTCTAACTCCAAATTTACTTATTGGGATATCTTCACATTTGTGTTGAGTAGAGCCTTTGTGGTGTCTCCGGTGCTCAGCTCACTTCTGTGGGCTCAGGTGGTTTGATGAGCAGATGTTCTAGATAAGTGTCTTTTTGGGGCTCACAGCATCCCAAATTTAGATTGGAAGGAATGACCCTAGAGGTTAACTAATCCCAAACCCTTACTTCATAGATGAGAAAACTGGGATCCAGAGAGACCTTATTCAAAGCACTTTCCCATTTCTTTCCCCTGAGCAGGGCTTGCTGTTAACAAACCAGGTATTATCTCCCATTTGGAGAGAGGAGGAGCTCCATGGATTCCACAGAGAGCTGTCCTAGGAGACACCTTTCCAGGTGGGTGATGTCACTGCAAAGAATAGTGGCTGTCTTCTGGTCATTCAGGGGTATATGTTCATATTTGACCAGGTGCTCTCCTAAGATTTTCCCAAGCCCGAGGAGAAAGCTCAACTCTGATCAGGTTCAGTAATTTTCTATGTTAGTACCAACAAACCAGTTCCCATTGGATCACAGAATGTTAGCTCTGGACAGAACCTTAGGTATAATTTCCACCATTTTTAATATATAGGAGACAGATCCTGGGAGCTGAAGTTAAAAATGTAATCTTAGAATTGGAAGGGAATATTTAAAGGAAAATCATCATAATTGCCAATTGTTTGGTCTTTGCATAAGTACCTTCAGTGAGTCAGAACCCACTACTTCCCAAGGCAGCCCATTCCTTCTATTTTTGGACAAGTCTCATAGTCATTAGTCATGTTCTTCCTAACATCAAGTGGAAATTTGTTTCTTTGCACCTCCCACCTGTAGCTTTGACCTTTGGGGTAAGCACAATAGGTCTAGTCTCTCTTCTCTCTGACAGCCTTTCTGATACGAGAAGACCGCTGGCATGTCCGCACATGAGGGTCAGATCACTGCCTTTCCTTGAGCCATTCTTCATTTGGCGGGAATTGATGGTTTTTCCCTATCTTTAATGTCCTCCTCAGGACACTGTTTAATTTCTCATTGTCATTCCTACCAGCCTGGAGCCGAACACAACTCTTGTTCGGCTTTTGATCACAACGAGTCCTGTGTTGTTTCCACTGCTTCATGGCTCCTGACATTTCTGCTCATCCTATCCGAGTTCAGAGTCATTTGTTTTCTACTAAATTCATATCAGGATGTCTTTATTAAGTGTATACTATATGCCAGGCTCTGGGCATACAAAGGAGCTTATTATATTTGTCAGGGGCATGCATAACTTATGCAGAAAGCTGAATATGAGAGCTCTCTATTAACTGGTTCATTGATTCAGAAAGGTGAGAGGTGAGCAAAGATTTCGCATCTATACCAAGATGGCACTTGAGCTGAATCTTAAAGAAAGTCCTGGATTCTAGGAGTTAGAGGTGATAAGGGAGATAATGGAAGTTTGAAAGAACCTTTTATAAAGCAACATTTTGTATTTTTTATTAGAACATTTACATATTATAATTTGTTGAACCATTCCATAGTTAATGGGCACCACTTTGTTTCTAGTAATTGGTTACAACAAAAAGGACTGCTAAAATATTCTTGTACATATGGATCTTTTCTCCTTTCCTTCATTCCATTGAAATCCCCATATCTTTTTTGGATGAACTGCTGTTTAGTCATCTTATAAATGGAAGGTTGCTTTTTAAAACCAAGATTAAGACTATATTTATCCCTAGGAAGTTTCATCTTATGTAGGCTTTATGGTCCACTAGATAAAGCTGGCCTTGGTAGACAGGAAGACCTGGGCTCAGGTCCTTTCTTCTATGTATTGCTTAGGTCATCCTGGACAAGTCATTTATTCCTTTCTTTTTTTTGGGGGGGAGGGGGAGGGCAGTTGGGATTAAGTGACTTGCCCAAGGTCACACAGCTAGTTAAGTGTCAAGTGTCTGAGGCCAGATTTGAGCTCAGGTCCTCCTGACTCTATGGCTGGTGCTCTATTCACTGTGCCACCTAGCTGCCCCCCATTTTCCTTTTCTTCTCAACTTTGTCAAGTCAAGGGCTATGAGTTGGAAACACAGAGTTGCTTTAACCTGTATTTCTCAAATTATTAGTGTTTTGGAACATTTTTTCATATGACTATTGATAGTTCAGATTTCTTCCTTTGAAATCTGTTCATATCTTTTGACCATTTATCAGTTGAGGAATGGCTCTAATTCTCATACATTTGAATCACTTCCTTATATTGTACGGGAAATGAGACCTTTATCAGAGGAACTTGCTGTAAAGTTTTTTTTTCCTAATTAACTATTAATTAACTAATTAATAATTTCCTTAACTATTTCCTTCTTAATCTTAGCTTAATTCAATTTACCTTTGTTTTAATAAACTTAATTTTAACTTCTCAATGAAACTTCTTCTCCTTTCCCTATTGAAAAAGAAAGAAAAACAAAATACTTATAACAGATGTGTTACATGTGTTACAGCATGGGCCGAGCATTAAAAATTCCCACTTTAGCTATGTCCAAATAATGTGTCACCCTGTCCCCTGGATTCATCTGTCCTGAAGTGGGTAACATTTTTCATCATGAACCCTCTGGAATCCTGGTTGGTTGTTGTGTTGATCAATTTTTTTTGCCCCCTCTTCGTCTTTCTTGACCCCTGTGTTTGTATTTCGTAGGTTTTTTTTTTTCATTTTTTTTATTTCATAGTTTTTATTTATCTCTGCTTTAGTTCTCTATTTCATTAAAGTCCCATTTTCCCCTGCCATAGGATTCCCACTCAGTTTTTCTGGGTAAGTTAACTTTGGTTGTAAGTTTATGTCCTTTGCCTTCTGGAGTATTGTGTTCCACAGGGTAGTGAAGGTTGCTAGATATTGTGTGATCCTAACTGTGACTCCTCAATAGTCCTTTTTCTTTGATACCTTCTGGCTTCCCAACTAACATCCCCATCTTTACAGGAGCCTTTCCCAGCCTCTCTGATGCCTTTTCTTTCTTAATTATTTCCTTTTTATCCCGTAGATACCTTGTTTGTACATATTTGCTTGTTCCCTCTCTCATTAGATTGCGAACTCCTTGAAGGTAGGGACTGCCTTCTGCCTCTTTTTTGTGTCCTCGTCACTTAGCACCCTGCCTGGCAGTTTTTGTTTTGGGGTTTCTTTCAGTAGGTAACCAGTGGATTCTTTGTATTTCCACTTTGCCGTCTAGTTCTAAAATATCAGAAATGTGATGCCCAGGCTCATTTTTTGTTTACGGCTTCCAGGTAGTCCTATGCTTCTTAAATTATCTCTCCTCAGTCTGTTTTCTGGGTTAGTTATTTTTGCTACAGCCTGCCTTTTTGACTTTGTTTTTAATAATTCTTGTCTTATGGCATCGGTAACTTCTGATTTTCAGGGAGTCTTTTGCTTGGGTAAGATTTTAAACCTCTTATGCCATGCTGTTAGTTCCCTTTCTGGTTCTTTCTCCCGTAGCTTTCATTTATTTTTCTGTTTTTTCCTCTAACTATATCAGTTAATCAACAAGTATTTGTTAAATGCTTGCCATATGCTAGGCATTAGGGATACAAATATAAAGAATGAAAATCCCTACTTACAATGAGTCTCTGTACTAATGAAGATGAGAACAAGTATATATAAAATTGTACACATCACAAACACAAAGTTTAATGCAAATCTGCATGCATGTGTATGCACACATATTTCTATTACATATACATGCGTACATGCACACATAAATATAGCCATCTCTATGTGTATCTATTTCTGTCTGGGTGGAGAGATAGACAGGGTTATAAATAGGGACTGTCTGGAGCAGGGGTAAATGGGGAGGGCATTCCAGGCGTGAAGGGATTGCCATTGCAGATACAGAGTCACAAAGTGAAGTTTTATGTATGACAGAGAGAACCAGTTTCGATGAATAATGGTATGAAAGAGGGAATAATGTCCAGTGAGGCAGGAAAGGTAGGTTTGGGTGAGGCTGCATAGGGCTTTAAAAGCTAATGGAAGTGTTCTTATTCTCTCCTGGGGGCAGTAAGAAGACACGTGATCAAGTTACACGGTTGATCTTCACAGTAACCATGGGAGCCAAGTGTTATTATCATTCCCATTTTAGAGTTCGGAAATGAAGGCAAACAAAACGAAAGTGACTCGACCCGGGGTCACACAGCTAGTAGGTGTCTGAGGTGGGATATCGCTTTGGGTCTCAGTGATTGCTAGTCCAGTGCTCTATGCACTCTGCTGCCTGGCTTTCTCCTGTGGTCTCAGGCAGCAGTGAGGGTCCTGGCTTCAGAAAAAGTACACAATAGATGATCTTGAGCTGTACTTCCCCCTGCAGACCCTTGTGCCCTTGTGCTTCCTTGTGGACATGACAGAGGTGGCGGAAAGCTGGAGAGGGCAGTCAGAGTACTGAGGAATCTTGAGTCCTTGCCATTGGAGGATTAACTGAAGCAAGTGGGGATGTGTAGCCTGAAGAAGAGAAGGCTGGGTGTGCATAGTAGCTGTCTTCCAATACTTGAAAGGTACTCACAGGAAAGGTAGACTGACTCTGTTGGGCCTCAAGGCAGAACTGGCAGCAAGAGTGGAAATTACATAGGGCCAATTTAGTCTGTGTCAGGAAGAAAACCCAAAACAATAAAACCAAAAAACTTCTGTCAGTTAGAACTACCCAGGTATAGAATGGGCTGCCCCAGGAGGGAGCGGTTTCCCCTTACTGAGTGACTGAGCAAAGACCAGACGACCACTTGTCAGGTACACCACACTGGGGATTATTTTTGCATCTTCATCGGACTATGTGATGGCCGATATCCTTTCCAGCTCTGAAGTTCTGTGATTATCTGTCACATTAAAGTGACAGAGTAAGAGACACATGGTAGATGTCAACAACATCACTTTTCACTTGATGCCGCTTTCTGGTCTGTGGCTGCACTTTTCTGGTAGCTTTGTCTCTATGCTTCCCATCTGGGTTCTGTTGCCTTTTCTTGGACGTGTTCTTTACATAGACACCTGTCAACATAATTTGGGGAACCAAAGCACAGTATTGCCCTCTGCTTCACAGAGTTAATGTATTCTCTTCTATGTGACAGTATAGCTTTCCTATCCCTTGTCAAGCCTTCTACAAACTAAACATGTTTGCTTTGGTCCCCAGATGCCGAGTCACCATTTTGCTACTGTCCCCATGGACACATTATAATAAGTTCCTGCCCACCTTAAAATATGGTACCCAGATCTGAACACTAAGCTCTAAATGTGGTCTAAGTAGAACAGAGTACAGTCAGCTTTTTTAATTTCTGGGGCATGCATACAGACAGAAGAGGACATCTTTCTCTTTCTCTCTGTCTCTGTCTCTATCCTCTCATTTTTCAATCTCTCTCTCCCCCCACCTCCTGTTTTTCTGTCTCTGATTCTGTATGTGTTTGTTATCTTTTTAATGGTCACAGAATATGACGTTAGTTTCATTCAAATTAAACTTAAGAACAGAACCTGCCGGGGCGGCCAGGTAGCACAGCAAGTAAGAGCACCGGCTCCAGTGTTGAGAAGACCTGGAGATCGAATCCCGGGCTCAGACACTTAGCACCCACCCAGAAACACCTGGCCGTGTAACCTTGAGCAAGTTACTTAACCCCAATTGCTTAGGGGAGGCTAGGTGGCTCAGCGAGTAAGAGCACCGGCTCCAGTGTCGGGATGACCTGGATCAAATCCGGGTTCAGATACTCAGCACCACACCCAGAAATAACTGGCTGTGTAACCTTGAGCAAGTTACTTAACCCCGATTGCTTTAAAAAATTTTTAAATTAAAAAAAAAAAAGAACAGAACCTGCCATCCAACCATAGCTCTCCAATCTTGTACTAATTTAGATGATTTTTTGAACCTAACTACGGGGTACGTTCTGGTTAAATCTTATGAGGTTATTTTAATAGCCTATTTTTCTAGTAGTGGAGATTTTTGAAATCTTAATTCAGTCGTCTATTGCATTAGCAGCTAACCAGCTCTGTGAACCCAGTGCTGGGCTTGGAGTCAGGGAGACCTGAGCTCAAATCTGACCTCAGTTACTTACTAACTCTGTGAGCCAGGGAAAGTTGTTTAAAATCTGTTTGCCTCAGCTTCCTCACCTGTAAAATGGGGATATTAATAACTTCTACCTCCCAGGATTTTGTGAGGATCAAGTGAGACAATGTTTGCAAAGCATTTAGTACAGTGCCTGGCACATCTGCATAGTAGGTGCTATGTAAGTATTATTATATTATTATTATAAGTATTAGTTATCCCACGCAACATTGTGTCATTTATAGAAATGATCAGCTTGCCTTCCATATGTTCTTAGGTAGGAATAGAGTCAGAACCTGTGCTTTTATTGGTTAAGGGAAGTCTTGAGCAAACTCCATCTACCAGTTCAGGTTGGCAGTTAACTGAAGCACTTAGAGGCCATGTGAACTCTCCCCGGAGTTCCAGAATTACATAGCCAGTATGTGTCAGAAGCAAGACTTGAACCCAGGTCTTACTGGCTTTGAGACTGGATATGTGCCTCACTAAGCTACATGAAAACCTTGGAAGGTATTGATAAATGTGTTGAATGATAGAGTCCTAAAACATTACACCAGAGAACCTTCATCACAGTTCTCAGCAATCCCTCTCAAGACTTTTTGGGGATATCTTAAATAATTACTACTTACTTGTACTTTTTGTCCATCACATATTTCTCTAAATTGCCCAAATAATTACCTTGAGAGATTTTGTCAAATACTTTGCTGAAATTCAGATAAATATTGACTTCATCATTCAGTAATCAACCAGTCAAGATATTCTATTAATTTAAGATAAAAGGTCTTTTTTTTTTTAAAGATTGTTCTTAATATACTCATAATGGGTCTTAGTGGTCAACATTTTCTTTCCTAACAGCCTGAAAACCTCAGTTTTTAGATTTTACAATTTTGATCAAGATTCAGCTTACCAGATATTATCCTATCTGTCTTTACTGAAAGTTTAGACCTTTTTCTTTCTTTTTTTAAAATTTATTTTATTTTGGGGCGGCCAGGTGGTGCAGTGAGTAAGAGCGCCGGCCCTGGAGTCGGGAGACCCGGGATCGGTTCAGCCTCAGAAACTTAGTACTCACACAAAATAACTGGCTGTGTAACCTTGAGCAAGTTACTTAACACCAATTACTTTAGAAAAATTATTTTATTTTTATTTTATGGGATAAAACAAAATTCCATAACATAGTATAATAAAAAATGATTGCATGTGAAATAATTTAAACATTTTTCTAAAGATGATCAACAGTAGTTCTGTACTGAAATATACAATTAGTTTTTCTGTGCTCCCAAATAGAACTCCTTTAGTCTAGGATCCTTGATGGAAGGCTAACACATGGAGACCACACTTTGTAACCTTCCTTATGCTTTTTACTAAGTAGCTTACAACTTTTAGATTGTCGATGATTTCCTTTGATAGAAGAAACAGAATCTCGAGTTGATTATAGAGCATTTTCCTCACAGAAAATATTGCATATATTCACATTTTTACTCTTTCTTTCAGAGAACATTAGTTCAGAGACTAGGTGTGCAACAGCAGAGGCAGCTCCAAAGCTCCCCATTTCTGTGGGAGAGACACTACAGAATCCCTGGGATTCCAAGTTTGCAGAAGTGTGGGAGTGTGATATTAACTTAGAGCAACAGAATGGCAAACATGAAAAACAATCCCAGCAAGTGAAAGTCATCCACAGGAAAGCTTCCAAGTTTAATGCTAAGATAAGGAATGCCTTTGGAAAAGGCTTTGGTCTGGAGTCAGTCCTGGTTCCACAACACAAAGTTCTTATGGGGAAAGGTCTACATAAATGTGATACACATGGAAAAAACTTCAAACAGTGCTTAGATAAAAGTAAACTGAATGGAATCTCAGCTGAGAAAAAGGTTTATGAGTATCAGAAAGGCAGAAAGCCATTGAGTTGCCATTCAGACCTTATTCAACCTCCAAAGAAAAATACTAAAGAAAAATTGTATGGATGTGGAAAAGTATTTGGCAGCAACTCATCCTTTATGAATGATCCAGTAATTCATGCTGCACAGAAACCCTTTCAATGTAATGAATATGGAAAATCCTTTAGCTGGTCTGGAGACCTAAGTGAACATAAGAGTAATCACACTGGGAAAAAACCCTTTGAATATAGTGAATGTGGGCAATCTGTTGGGTGTGGTAGAGCCCTGACAAAATGTAAGAGATGTCCAACAAGTGAAAAACCCTTTGAATGTAATGAATGTGGGAAATCTTTTGGGTGGCGTGGAGACCTTACTAAGCATTTGAGAATTCACACTGGAGAGAAACCCTTTGAATGTAATGAATGTGGGAAATCATTTAAACAACCTGGACACCTTACTGGACACAAGAGACTTCATACTGAAGAGAAACCTTTTGAATGTAATGAATGTGGAAAATCCTTTAGGTGCTCTGTATACCTTACTAAACATAAGATTATTCATACCAGTGAAAAACCTTTTAAATGTAATGAGTGTGGGAAATCCTTTAGGTGTTCTGGATACCTAACTAAGCATAAGAGAATTCATACAGGTGAGAAACCTTTTGAATGTAATGAATGTGGGAAATCCTTTCAACAGAGTGGTAATCTTACTGTGCATAAGAGAATTCATACTGGAGAGAAACCTTTTGAATGTAATGAATGTGGGAAGTGCTTTAGAAGGAGTATAAAGCTTACTGCACATAAGAGAATTCATACTGGGGAGAAACCCTTTGAATGTAGTGAATGTGGGAAAGCTTTTAGGTGGAGTGGAGACCTTGCTACCCATAAGAGAAGTCATACTGTAGAAAAACCTTTATAATGTAATATACCTGGAAAATTCTTTAGGTAGTGTGGATACCTTACTAAGCATAAGAAATTTCATGCTAAAGAGACAGATTTTGTATCTAATGATTGTAGTAAAGAGCCTTGGAACAGCATGGAACTCTTACTGACCATTAAAGTGCTCATATTGGAGAGAAACCTTTTGAAAGTAATGAATGTGGGCAATTTTACAAGAGCATGGAAAACTTAATTAAAGGTGAGATTTTCTACTGGAGATGACATTCGAATGTAACTAGTATAGCTTTTCCTCAGCATGATCATTTTCCTGCACCAAGTGGAATTTATACTACAGAGAATCCATTTGTGATAAATACAGGGAAATCTTTCAGGTTGTCTGAAGACGTTACTAAGCATGAAAACATTCACACTGAAGAGAAATGGCCTTTGTACTCAGAGAACCTGGGTTCAGAGTTCATCTATGTAACATAAACTGTATGACCTTGGATAAGTCACCTGATCTTACTGGTCTTCAGTTCTCTGATCTCCAGAATGAGGGGGTTGGACTAGATCTTGAATATGCTTTATCTGAGAAGTTTGCTTCAGTTCCCCTCCCTGCCCCATTGACTTTTTATTCTAAGTCTACTTGGATTGATTTTGCTTATGCAAAATGTTTCCATTTTATATAATCAAAGTTGCCTCTTTTTTTGCAATTGTTCACCTCTATACAGCAGCATAAAATTTGAGTCAGAAGGGACTTCAGCAGCCATCTAGACCAAATCCATAAAAGAAAGGAATTCCCACTGTAACATTGACCCTTCAAAGAGAGGGAACCCATCGCCTTGAGGTAGTGCCACTTTTGTGCAGGTCCAATTGTTGAGTCTTTTCTTCACATTGGGTCTCAATTTGTCTCCTGTATTTCTTTCCTCTGAGTCCAAACAGAATGAGGTTAATTCCTCTTCCACATGAAGAGGCCTTCAAATACTTGGAAAACGCCCATCACAGTTTCCCTGAGTCTTTTCTTCTCCACGTCCATCTCTCTCCCTTGATTCTTATGTCGTGACCTAATGTGGCCCATAACTCAGATTCTAGCTGATGTGAGCAGTGGATAGAGTACTGGGCCTGTAGTCAGGAAGATGAGCGTAACTCGAGCCTCAGATCCTCCTGGCCGTGCAGCCCTGGGCGAGTCACTGAGCAGCTGTCTGCCTTATTTCCTCAGCTGTAAAGTGGCAATAATAGTAAGACCTGCTTCCCAGGATTGTCGTGAAGATGAAAGGAGTGAATACTTGAAAGCATTTAGCAGGTGCCGGACACGTACTAAGTGCTTACTAAGTGCTTTTCTGGATACTTTCCACCTTATCGGTGTTCTTAAATAACTTGGTGCCAACAGCTGCATTCAGTACTCCAGATGAGGTCTGATGAGGGCAGAAAACGCTAGCCTCGTCATCTCCTGGAAATTATGCCCCTCATAATGCAGCCCAAAGTCATGTTACCTTCTTTTGGCTGCCACATCACACTAAGCTTGCAGTCCAATAGGATCCCCAATTATTTTTCACAGCTGTGTTTTTTTTTTTTTTGCCTTTTTTTTTTCTGGAGGGCAATTGGGGTTAAGTGACTTGCCCAAGATCACACGGCTAGTAAGTGTCAAGTGTCTGAGACTGGATTTTAACTCAGGTCCTCCTGACTCCAGGGCCTGTGCTCTATTCGCTGTGCCACCTAGCCACCCTCTTATCTGCAAATTTGAAGAGCATATCAGCAGCGGTATCTTTTTCCAAATCATTGATTGATGTCTTGTCTAATCTCCCTGTTATAGTGAAAAATAGTTCCTTCCCTGTAGCAGTTTGTTTATAATATGGCCTTTTACATGCACCCTATGTGTTTATTTGAAACTTAATTTTGGTGTGTGGTGGCCACCGTTAGGTTAAACTTGATTTCTGTCATGGCTCTCCAGTGGATTGACTTTCCTTAAGTGTTTTTCAGTGTTGCAAGGGGGTGGAGCATTAAGCAGAGATGAGTCTGTGAAAAAACAAAAGGGAAGAATAAAATCAAGTATAACGACAAGATGCAAGAATAAAAAGGAACCGGATACTTACTTGGACATCTTATCATGTGACTCCCTCTGGCCCCTTTCCCCCTCCCTTCTACCATCTTGGCTTCTCTCCCATTTGCCTTCCTCCAGAAATTGTCCACCCCAGCCTGCAAATAGACAGCTCCTTCATGGGATTACTCAAATCTTCTTTGCTATGGTTTGTTTGGAGTTTCTGCAGCATCCTGCCCGTGTGAAACATTGATTTGAGAGCGTGCAGTAGCTTCATACTTTTCGGACCATCTGTCCAGACATATTTTGAAAGAATATTAATAGCAATTAAGATAAGCTTGAAACCATTGTTAGGATCAGAAAACTGACTTGTGGTTTACAGGCCTACCTTCCTATGGGCATCTGAAACTGATTATGTTCCTGGGAAAATCGACCTGTGTGGGTTTGTGGAGAGTGTGAGGATCATCCCCACCTTTAGTCCGTCGCTTGCACCATGGTCCACCCCTCCACTCCTTAGGGCTTCCAGGGGAAAAAAGTGAGACCCCTCTAGTCCCCACATGAGGAGTATAACCACTTCCCTTTAAGTAGGGCTGTGCTCTGGACATACCAGTGCTTCCAACAGAATGATAAGGGCATATAAGATTTATCGAGATGGAGAGAGTGAATGGTCATATTTAGTGTTATGACACCAGACATGGGCCTTTCTTTTATATATTTGTAGATTAATTTTGATTAGGAGAGCCTCGTGATGTCTTACAAGTACATCTTTACTAACCCTCTTCTTGGCTTTGGAGTCTCATGGGCTAACTTCATTGTGGGTGACCTTCTGGGCAGTCTTTCAGAGTTGTAAGTCATATAGCATGGTTATTCCCAAATAGACCATATCTGCCATTATATTCAGGTGGCACAGTGAATAGAGTGCCAGGCCTGGAGTCGGGAAGACCCGAGTTTAAATCTGGCCTTAGACTCTAGCTCTGTGACTATGGGCAAGTCATTTAGCCCTGTTTGCCTCAGTTTCCTCATCTGTAAAATAAACTCCAGGATCTTCACCAAGAAAACCCCAAAATGGTCGCTGAGTTGGACACAGGTGAAATGACTGGACAACTATAAGCCATTATGTTCAACACAGTCATTTTGTATATGAGGAAGTTCAGCCCTTAGGAGATTTTTCTATTTGTAGAGATGTTACACATTTCTACATTCACAGCTTCATCAGCCCCTTGAGTGCAGGAGAAAAGCTGCTCAGCTCTGTTTACCACACAGCCACTGCATTAGTCATTTCTCATGCCCTTTAACCATTTTATAAGGACTCCCCCAATTACACCCGTCAGCCCAGGAAGCATCATTCATGAACAGAGTGGCTTGCTCTGTTTCTAAGAGCCAGATGGTCAGATTTCTGGCACTGATCATTCTCCTCTTCCTCATTTCCCCACGTCTTCCTGCTGCTGACAGACCAGGAAGGCACATTTCTTTGTCTTCTTCATGTTCTCCAAGGTCAGGGAACAACACATTCACAGGTCCTATCTCACTGTCATCTATAAAGGCTTTTTGGAGCCTGTGTAAACTTTCTGTAACTCATTGTGGTCTGCTGACCATGAGGTGAAGAGAAGCCATTTTGGTTTCCTAGTTGGAACTTAGGATGGGGAGCATCCAAAAGGCCCTTCTCTTCTGGTGACTTCCTACTGCCTGAGAGCATTCTGTCAGGAAGAGGGAGGCAGTGCTGTAAGGAAAAGGCCTCAGACCTTCCTCATCCCTGGCAGACACATGGCCTTGGCTCTCTGCCTTAGAGATGAATGAGACTGGAGGTGATGACTTCTTGAGTGTTAAAAGGCCAGGGGATGAGGCACTCAGAGTCTGTGCCAGGCTTTGTGCCCAGCCAGTCCAGCAGCAGCTGAGACAAGATCTGGGCAGTAGTGATGGCCTGCCTTCCTTTTGGATGTGAGGTTGGGTGGGACCAATGTTGTGTTGAAGCTTGGTCATGACTGCCTTCACTCTCCTTAGGGACCAAGCTGGTACTGGAGAGAGGATGTGCAGGGGAATGTTTGTATTTCAACTATTGCTATATCATTAAATATCCCTGTGTAAAAGCTTTGTGGTTGTTCATTCATTCAGTTGTGTCTTGCTCTCTGTGACCCTGTGGACTTTTCCATGGGTTTTCTTGGCAAAGTTGCTGGAGTGACTTGCCATTTCCTCCTCCATTCTGTCCCTAATTTACAGATGAAGAACTGAGGCAAATCGGGGCTAAGTGACATGCCCAGGGTCACACACCAAGTGTCTGAACTCACATCTTCCTGATTCCAGGCCCCATGCACTATCTACTCAACCACCAAGCTGCCCTTTTGAAAACCTAGCTGGTGTTCATTTGTGAAGTGGACCTGGAGCAGTCGTCGCTGGTGCCCAGCAGTAGGGGAATGGTGTGGGGACCTTTAACCTCTCAAGGATGCTCACAAAGGAAGATCTGGGAGTCTTTGTCCGGGAGACAGTGAGGCCAGAGACTCAGGACACACTTTTAACAAACACCCTCTCTCTGCTTCCTCCCACTTTTTTCCCACTTGCAGTTGCATGGTAGAAGCACTAGGGGGTGCAGTGGATAGAACCCTGGACCTGGAGTCAGCCACAAGGTCTAACTCTGGAAGACCTGATTTTAAATGCTGCCCCAGACCCTTAACAGCTGTATGAACCTGGGCAATCACTTCACCTCTGTTTGACTCCGTTTACTCAGCTGTAAAATGGGGATAATAATGCAGGACCTACTAGCAGATATTTGTAAAGTGATGCTTAGTAGGTGCTGTAGAAATGCTTATTCTCCTTCAGCCCTGCCCACGGGATATTTTAGACCAACTTCTTAGTTTTTAACTAGCTCACTATGTAGTTTTTCACTTGAAATGTTGCCTTCAATAAGTGTGATATCTCGTTTAATTCTCCTGATGGCATTTCATCGATATCCACAGGGGAGTGTGGATGAAGGTTGCGAGAGGAGAAAACTCACCAGTCCTGGGTCTGTGCAATTCAGAGCTACAGTCCCACGGTCTTTCCTTTTCCCGGGTGGATCTGATTCTGCTGCTTTGTATTTTTCCCCTGCATTTTCCATTCTTATTCTTAGGGGAGGAGGAGGGGTTTCAAAGGTGTTTCATATTTAATGAAGTTTTGAGATGAACCCTGGCTTTTCTAAAAAATATTTTGTCTTGGTCTAAACATCCAAGAACACACACACACACACACACACAAATATAAGGATCCCAGCTAAAATACGGCTGAATACAAAGGAATTCTAAGGAGATATAAGCTGGTTTTCAGCACTTGGGAGGGGGGGGGGGGGGGAGACACAGATGTCCTGGACTTGTATATATTGGCTGTGGTCGTGCTGTCAAATAAGAGTGCTTTTGCTGACTGCTAGGTTTTACTTACCTGTTTAGTTCTGTATCCTGGGGGGGGGGGGGAGGAGGAGGGAGTTGGCGGGGGAGGGGGGGCGGTGCATGAAAGGAAATGAAAGCTAGGTAAAAACAAAAGGGAAAAATAAAAATAAAATAACAATACAATGCAGAAAGTATTTAGAGCCTGGACCTTGCTGGGACCTCAGGTGTGGGGGTGGAGGTAGGAGGCAGGGAGAGAGAATGCTGCTTTTCTCAAGCTGCACAGTCTGTGGGCATGCGCAGAAGCTTCCACTGGCCTCAGGACCACATTTCCCACAAGTCCAGGAAAAGCTCTGGGTCTTTCTGCCTAGGCCTGAGGCTGTGGGGACACGTAGGAACTACAGCTGGTACCTTGGAGAGCGACCGGAAGGAAGAGTCTCTGGAGACTTCCAGTTCTTTTCATCCATTCTCCCTTAGGCACTTAGCAACCTGCCCCTCCTAGGTGAGTGTCACCTGGTCAGTTCCTGGGGTACTCAGGCGGCCTTTGGGGGACCCCACCTGGTCAGAAGTCCCCCCTTTTCCTGCCCCTGAGCCTCAGCCTGGGAGGAGGAAGAGAAAGAAGGGATGGGGGCGCTGGCTGCTCAGAGCCAGGGTGGGTCTTTCTCAGCTTCCTTTGTCCTGGAAGCAGCAGGAGAGGGGCTCCCCTTGGAATGCTTGCCTGTCTTACCCTGGGCAAATCATGGAATTTCTCTGAGTCTCAGTCTTGTCACTTGTAAATTGGGTGGAGGGGTGTGGAATGGGGTGCTCTGGTCGCACAGATGCTTTCTAGCCCAAGATCCATAGTCCCATGAATTCTTTCTGGTGCTAGAAGTGATAAGAAAGTGCTGGTCTTATTCATGTTTGATCTCTGCTTCCCAGATCTGTCTTCTGAGAATTCTGTTATTTTCTAAAAGGAGAAGGAAATGGTCCCTGTTGGGCCTCCAACCAGCTTTCAGGTGAGTTGGAGTTTCTTCATGACCGAAATGACTAAAACCTTGATTTTTAGAGCAGACCACTCTTTCCCATGGATTAGAAACCGAGTTGTTGCTTTCTACTTTTCTAGTTTTCTTTTCTTCCAACCTTCAATTCATTGGTCAAGACAATCATGTCCGGTATTTGGTACTCAGCTACATGCTGTAAAGGATGCAGAATAATAGCATAGCTGGCAATAGATAGCCCTTTCAAATAAGGAGCTTTGAGTTTCTTTGTGGAGACTAGATCAAGACTAATTCTTTAATATGTATTACTCATGCTGTTCCCAATAATGTCTACTGTTGAAGTACTCAAATCAGTTCATAAAAGAGATAAAGTACTATGTGAGTTACAAGAAAGATACCGGTGAGGACTCAGATTAGCAGATAAAGCTTGTTGAAGGCTTCTCGGAGTTGGGCATTGGGAATAGTTAGGTTTTGGGTGGTGGAGAAGAGAGAGTTATACCACAGCATCTTTCAGAATCAGTATGGAGTCTGGGTTGACTGTAGCAGACAGTTCACCTTAGGCAGTGGTAGGAATGAGTTCACTTGTTCCCAGAATGTGGACAAACATAAAGAACACAGACAGTATTCAGTTTTCACCTCTTCAAAGAGCAGAACTCTGAGGGGCAGCTAGGTGGGTCCAACGACATAGTGCTGAACTTGGAGTTAGGAAGATATGAGTTTGAATTCTGCCCCAGACAGCTACTATGTGAGTGATGCTGAGTTAGTCTTCAGTTCCTCAATAATAGCACTTCCATATCTTTATAAACTTTTTTACTTCATTATTATTACTTGGGCATTGGAAGCAGGAATGTCTGTTCTAGAGAGAGGCATGAGAGGGAAGTTGTAGGAGCCATGGTCTGTTGAGAAAAGAGAGATCTCTGCAGCACTATGGCTAAAACCAAATGCCAGTGACCTAAGAAGGTACTGTATTATTGAAAAGAAGAAGATGGACATGATACCTGAAGCATATTTAAAGTAGTTGACCAAGGACACCAGGTCACAGAGGAAGTAAAGTTAGGAGGAAACTGATGGCATTTTTCCTGATTGGTAGGTGCTGATGGGGCAATTGAGGTATCAATGAGGATTCAGAATAGGTATAATGGATCTTGTAAAGTGAGAGAACTAATCAAAAAAGAAGTGGGGGTGAGAAATGGGGCCATCCAGTTTGAGAGGCTTGGGTGTAAAGCTGTGGCATGTGATGGAGTCCGGCTGTGGCCATGCCATCTGATGGCTCATTGTGGAGTTGATGTGAATGAGTGGAATGGCAATGACCAGTTTGACTTTTTAATGACACATTGTGGATGTCAAAGTGAACAAAGACACAGGGAAGGGCAGGATGGGTGCCAAATGCTGAAGTTATGGAGGCAGGGTGAAGGGTGGCACTCGGGAATGAAGGTACATGATGGTAAAGATGATGACAAATGCAGCTTACCCTCTGCTCCAGAACGGGCTCCATGTTCTTCAAGTGAGTCTTTGAGCTATGGAGAAGAATTCATGAGTCTCTCCCCAGTAGCATAAATATATGTTAGTAAGATGGGAGAGGAGTGTTGTAGACGAGTCACAATCATGGCAACCCAACAAATAAAAGCATGAAGATTGATGATTTCCAGGAGCCCTCAGTAGCCTGGATAGAGGGAAGAAGCAAAGCCATCTCAGCACTACAGTTCTACCCACAAGCTGCAAAGCAGATCATTAGGCCACCCTTTTTGTATGATCTCATGCATTTTGAATGTATCTGAGGGTTGAGGAAACAGCCTGAAGACACAGCTGCAATCATGTTAGCTAGATAATGAGAAAGATGGAAATGGGGGAGGGAGAAGATGAGGCCTAGCTTGAACCACATTGTGGCCAATGATGGAGGAAGATGAAGAGAGAGAATGAGTGGTGAGTAGAACAGGGGAGCCAGAGTGGCTGGTGCTAGAAGGGCTTCTATATTGCCTCCTGTTATTTTCTGGGGGGGTCACTGTCACCATATTTTAGTGCCAGTTTCTCCACCAGCGATAATCTCCATTTGGTCACCTATTTATCAGGTGATGCTGTTTGTAAAGGTTCTGCTGTCTCTTCTTTCCCTAGCAAATACTTAGGAGAGGTCATTTTGCTCGATCCTCCTTTAACCAACAGAATTCTTTAATCTGATTTAGCTTCACTTAAACTAGTAGGCCCATATTCCCCCAGTGCCTGGGACCTGGATAGGATTCATCTGAGGGTCAGGCCCTAACTTGTTTCTGACTCCCTATGCCCCTCCCCCATTTCTTCTTTATTTTATCTCTATTTTTGTTTAGGGTGTGGGGTTAATGCATCCCCAAGAATGCATGGTAACACACAGAGTGTCTTAACCTATACACATGACTCAAGTTTGGGGTTAAGGCTGATAGTTCTCTAGAATATTGACTCCATCAAGAGAATGATGCTGTTTGCGACTTGTCACTAACCTTGCAGGCTGGCTCCTGTTACCCTGGATTTCTTTAAGTGTCAAGTTGTTTTGAGAGAGGATTTCTTCTGAGGATTTTTATCCCTAGATATTCTGTTGTGCGGAGACAGTTCAGGACTCTTTGTTCCCCTTCATAAGAAGTGTTTGAATTGAAAAGGGACCATGGTGGACTTTGTTTTCCAGAGAGGCGACGTAAGAAGCTTCAGTGTCTGAATCTGAAAGAAGATCTCTGACCTCTGGTCAGACTTGAATCTCCTTCTCTTTTAACTTTTGGTGGAATATTGCATATATTGTCAGACTTGTCTGATGTGTTGATTGGTTTGCCGAACTGCCTTTTTTTCCCTCTTGTTTATTCTTAATTATGAGGGATGGCTCATTGAATTGGGGAGGGAGGAGCTATTTATTTGGAAGTAAAGGTGATATAAAAACAAAAATTGATAATTTTTTTTAAAGAATGATCATAAGGAGAAGCAAAGCAAGGTCCCCTTGGTCTTTCAGTTGACTCACTGAAGGGCATAGTAAATTATCACGTAGCTCACTGGCCTGTCATCCCAAAGTCTTTCCAGATAAGCTTCTAAAAGCCTCTATAAAATGCACCACTTAAACTGTGCAGACTTAATTCTTCCTGTAGCCTGGGTAGCTTCCAGATATTTCCGTCATCTATGATTTCTGTCACTATGAAAGCTTTTGGTGTCTTCCCTGGTGTCTGTGGTTTTGGAAATGGAGTACTTTCTAATTTAATCTTTCCAGAGTAGCAAGATTGAGTAGAGGCCAACGACTTTTGTATAGGTGTGAATAACAGGTTTCAAACTAAGTGAAAATGTGTGATTCAAAGTGCTCAGTTGTAAAGAACATTAAATGCCAGAGCACTGCTCTTTCAGTGCTGCAGAGTTAAATATACCTTTTTTAAGCTGCATTTTAATTTTTTTATTCATGAAAACCTGCTGTCTCCCCCTCCCAACTCCTTGCTTCCATCTTCATTCAGAAAGAGAAACAAAACCACTTATAACCAAGCAAAACAAATTCCCTCATGGGGAATGTCCACAAATGATGTTGGAAATGGTACTCTGAATTCACCTCTCTGTCAGGAGGTGGGCGTCTTCCACCATCAGCAGTCACTGCATTGATCAGAGTTCTAAAATCACTCAGAGTTGCTGGTCTTTCCGATGATATTGTTATTGTTTAAATTGTTCTTCTGGTCCTCACTTGACAGAGTGGACTACAAAATTCAAAACATAGCTGATACTTAGTTAAAGCTTTGAACAATAATTTAATAATTGATCTGCCTCAGTTCTCCAATACATTCTCCACAAAGCTCTGAATATAATACTGTAGAGCCAGCACTCTGATCCTGTCCCTCCTCTGTTCAGTAGAGTCTGGTATCTCTCTATTGCCCCCCCCCCCACAGCAAATACCAGCTTATTTGTCATGAAAAATCCTTCACTACCTTATCCCAGACAACTTCTCCAAGGCCTAGTGGATGGGATCCCCCTCCACCCACTCTCTGGTCCAGTCAAACTGCTTTTTTTAATGTTCCTCATGTACAACATTCCATCTCCCATTTCTGTTCCTTTTCACGGAATCCTCCATGCCTAGAATGCCCTTCCTTTTCATCTGCACCTCTTAGAATACCTGTCCTCCTTTGAATCTAAGCCCCAGCATGAAGACTTTCCTGACCATGTCCAGTTGCTAGTGCCTTGCCATAAAAATTACCTTGTATTTTTGTGTGTATAGAAGTTTTTGAATATGCTTGTTTTCTAGTCTTCTAAAAAAAATTATATGCCCAATTCATTTATCTTTCTCTCTTTTGTTGATAAAGTATCTAAAGATATACATTTTCCCCTAAGGACTGCTTTGGCTGCATCCCAAACATTTTGGTATATTTGTGTATCTGGTGCTCTCTCCAATAGAATGCAAACCTTCCATAAGCTGGAATAGCTCCCTAAATGCTTGCCATAAAGACAGCAGAGACTCTACTGGACTGTAAGTTCTTTCAGGGCAGGGACTATTTTTTTCCTCTTTTTGTATCCCTGGTGCTTAGCACAGTACCTGGCACAAAGGTTCTTAATAAACACTTATTAATTGCTTGACTATGGCCCTTTCCTTTATTAGCTTACATTTTTGGAGGTAGGAGGTAGGAGGGTGTCACAGCCATGAGAGATACTTCTTATATGGCTAGCTAAAAGGTCCATGTGAGAGCGTATCCCTGGATGAGCAGGAATGTCTACTGTTTTAGGAATCAGTGACCTTCAAGGATGTGGCTGTGGAATTCACCCAGGAGGAATGGAAGCAGCTGGACTCTGCTCAGAGGAACCTGTTTAAAGATGTGATGCTGGAGAACTACAGGAACCTTGTCTCCCTGGGTAAAGCTAGATTTCCTTTTCTGACTCCACATTTGCTCATCGGGGCTTCACATTCTCATTTACTAGAGGCTTTGTGGTGTCCCCAGTGCTCACCTCACTTTCATGGACTCAGCTGGTTTGATGGGCAGGGATATTCTAGAATACATGTCATATTGGGGCTCCTAGGATACCAAATTTACCATTGGAAGGCATGACCCTAGAGATTATCTAATTCCAGACCTTTATTTTATGGATGAGGAAACTGGGACCTAAAGAGACTGTTCAAAGCACTTTCCCATTTCTTTCCCCTGAGCAGGACTTGCCGTTAACAAACCAGGTATTATCTCCCATTTGGAGAGAGGAGGAGCTCCATGGATTCCACAGAGAGCCATCCCAGGAGGCCCCTTTCCAGGTGGGTGATTGAAAACCAGGCAGGTGAGGGTCACTGCAAGGCACAGCTGCAGGCCTCTGGTCATTCAGGGTCAGTGTCTTTGAAGTATTGGCTGAGCTCCACTCCTCAGAGTTTCCCGGGCTCAGGGAGAAGGCTTGCCTCTGTCCAGGTGGAATGTTCTCATGTACATTCTCCTTTACTAAAACCATCCAGTTTCCCCAGGACCACTGAATAGTAGATCTAGGAAGGCCCTTAGGTGTCATCTCCACCGTCTGCTTTTATTGGGCCACTGAGGCTCTGAGACCTGAAAGGAGAAAGAATTGCACGATCTCAGCATTGGAAGGGACTTCAGAGGCCGTCTGATCCAACCTGTGACTTTATGAAAGAGTCAGAGAAGCAGAACCCATTCTGTGTGCTTCCTGCCAAGTGTCCAGCCTTTGCACTGAGGTGGAACCCACCACCTCCAAGGCAGCCCATTCATTCCGCCTCTGGCAGCTCACCATCGTGGGATGTGTTTACCAGCTCTTCCTCCCCAGAGCTCTGCCCTGTGGGGCCAAGCAGCAGGGCTCCGGTCTCTCTTCTACACGGCAGCCCTGTACATATTAGAAGACAGCCATGATGTTCCCTACACGAGGTTCCTCTTCTCCCTTTACTTGAACCAGTCCTCATATGAAATTAAACGTCAGGGTCCATCCTGGTTGTCAGCCTCTTGACACTCATCTGGCTTATCATTATATTCGTTCTATACATCAGCACGACACTTGCTTGGTCTTCTGACTCTTTCCACGGCATTTGTAGTCTGACGTTTCTGCTTGTTCTTCCATCCACTTTCAGACAAAGGTGTTTATCTTTCTCTCTGTCATTGTCAGGGTTTCCCCCTTTTCATGGTAGGACTAATAGACTGTACTCAGGAGTACCCTTCCTGGACCCAGGCTTCCCTACCTCCTTTCTTGCTACATGGCTTGGATCAGATGAGTGTCAACAGCTCTCTCACCTTTAGCCTGCCATTGACTCCTGAGGTCTTCCAGGCCTGACCTTCTGCCCTGCCTCTATCCCTTGCAGTCCCTGGTCACAGTCATCCAACCTGCCTGTGTAACTTATAGATCCCTGGGCCTTGCAGCCCATCTATCTCTGAATCCTAGGCTTTTTTACATGCCTTGCAGCTGACGTTTCTTTTGTGTTTCCTTCCCTATTTAGAGTGTATGGTCTCTGAGAGCAAGGCCTATCTTGATTTGTCTGTATCTCCACGGTGCTTAGCTAATAAGTACTTAAGGTAAAATAATTGAAGTCTGAAAGAATGTTTTCAAAAGTAACCCTTCAGATTTCTTACAGTAAGACTTCAGTAAATTTCATACAAGACTGCAAACAAAATGCAGTGAAGTCTATTGGACACAGTCAAAGACTGGCCTCTGGAGACAGGTTGTGTCTTGGCTTCTGGTGGGCCTGGCCACTGGGCATTCTGTATCTAGTCACTGGCTTTTGTGGGGTCTGGCCACTGGAGCAGGAATGTGCTCCCTTCTCCTTTTGCCTCTGCATTTATTATTCTTTTAGTTCTACTTTCTTTACTCTCCATCATTTCATGAAAGGTTTCCAATCTTTCTCTGAATTCTTCACATATCATTTCAAAATCTGTTAGTACATTATATAATTATATTATGTAACAAAATTCCAGGGGTAACATGAACCTTAATGGTAATCCATCAATCGGCAAGCATTTATTAAATGCCTACTATATGCCTAGGCCTGGGGTGGGTGTCAGGGATAGAGACAAAAATGAAAAAGTCCCTGTTCTCAAGGAGCCACCATTCTTTATAGCATAATCTGTACCTCAAAAAGAATCCCCCCTATCACAGGCCATTCTACTTCTGGAGAGCTCTGTTAGTTAGGATGTTGGTCCTTAGAGGAAGCCTAGATGTTCTTTTTTGCATCTTTGACCATTATTCCTGATTCTGCCTCCTGGGGCTCTATGGAGACAATCCTTCTTCTATATGCTAGACTTTAAGATACTTGAAAATAGCAGTCTTGTCCCTGGGGCCCTTCGCCTCTGAACTTCAGGTCTCCAGGTCCTTCAGACAATTCTACTAGGTCATAAATTGCAGGTCCTTTGGTGATGTTGCCGTAATCCAGACCCTCACCCTCTGAAGAATGCTCCTCTTAAAAGGTGGCACTCAGAGCTGAACCCATTATCCTCAGTGTGTTCTCTTCAGTCAGATCACCTGCATATTTCTAGCTACATGTGCATCCTACAATTGCATCACCTTCCTCGCCTGCCACATCACCCTGGGGAACCCACAATCCATTAAAACCTCCAGATCTCCTTCACAGGAAGTGCTGTTCTGACTATTTCCCTGCCCCTCATCTTACACATGTTCAGTTGGCTTTTTAAACCAAGTGTAAGACACTCTTTTTCCTTGGTTCATTTCATCTCGTTGAGGCAGTATGGTATAGGAGAGGGAGAGATCTAGTCTTGAAGGTAGGATTAACTCCTCACTGCTGCAGGCATCTCTCTTAAGAGTGTAAGTCACAGATGGAGCAGGTACAAATCTGCATTTGTTGGGGCTGTTTTCTCACTGAGAGTTTTTGGTTTCTCTTAGCTCAGCACCAGCATTTTAGTGATACAAAGTCCACCCTTCTCACCTTAGCTTCAAAACCAGTACTCGTACAATGTTTAGAATGTAGCAAGTATCAGTACTTAAACCTTTAACAAATGAAAAGACTACAAAAATCATCCCCAAAAGAATTGATTTGTAACTTAAACACACTGGAAAAAAACAAGATGATAATAAATAATCGCATCCTAAAACGATGAGAAAAAATGTGCCAGTTTTCCTCTAGTACATCCTGCAAATAGAGGTATCCAATAACTAAAGTTTCAGGTGTCAGATCTCTTCTCAGGGTCCCTGACAATGCACAGGGCCTGATTTTATTCCGGACAAAGCCCCACATGTAGCAAAAGAGCGAGACCAGCTACATCAGATCTAGGAACATCCCTAGGGAGTTGGTTATGTCTCCCAGTGATGCTGTTGGTTCATATCTTCATTCTGCTGTGTTCTCTGCCATGATTGGCTGCCAGTAGTTAGAGCCTCAGTTCGAATTAACCAAATAGCATCAATTACCTATTACAAAAGTATATTTACTTTGAAGTTATGGTAAAAATGGAAATACTTTTGGAAAGTATTTTGGGATTTCCATTTTAGAAATGGAAAAATTTCCCCCAACACCTGGGGATACTCTCTCCCCCAGATCCCTAGGGAGAATGGGCTTATTCTCACCCACCAAGTTCACTTCCAAATGGGGTAAGACTAAAGGATGGAGGAGAGTAAATCTCTGCAACTGCTGTGCTGTGTCAAAGTCAACTGAACACATAAGTTGGGAGAGAAATAGCTAAAGCTGCACTTCAAATGAAAAATGCCAAGCGTGCTGCTTGCATACTCTCCTGACCTTTTGAAGTTCACAGAGTTAAAACTGTCTCCAGTCTTCTCCATCTCAAGCAGGAAGGAGTTAGACACAAAAGAGAGAGAGGGCCACATGCTCTCATGGGGTGAGAAAGACCCAAGGCCTCTCTCCCTACTTTTAGTCTTTGTTTTTCCCCTTGAACATAGCCAGGCAGGAAAGAAACTTCGGGAGTTTCCTATACACCTTAAATCACTTGTCTGGATCAAAGGAAACCAAACAAAATCCAAGCCTCATTTAATTTGACTTGTAACTCTGACTTTTCAAAATGTTTCTGAATTTGCTATCCATCCTGGTTTAGTCACTGGCAAACTTGATAAGCATTCCATGCCTTATTTAAATGACTGATTAAAATGTTAAATAGCCCAGTACCAAGGACAGATCCTCGGACCACTTCATTGGAGATCTTCCCATGTAACTTCATCAGATTAATGTCTACACTTAGACTCAATTACTCAACTACTTCCAAATCTACCTAATTTTATTACCAGCTCATCCACACTTCATATTTCCTGTAAGAACAGAATGAGAGACTTAGTCAAAAATTCTGCTAAACCTAGGCATATGGTATCTACAGCATTTGTCTGACTTACAAGTTGAGTTACTCTTTAAAAAAAAAAGAAAAAATCTTAGTTCCCCCTGTTCTTGATGAAGCAATGCTAGCTGGTCTTTTGTGGTCACTGCTTCCTTTCTGTGGTTTTTCACTAATCATACCTTTGTAATATACTTTAGACTTTTTCAGGACTGAAGACCAAGATCATGGGCATATAGGTTTGAGATTCCATTCTTAGTTCTTTTGGAAATCAGGATAGTTACCTTTTTCCAGTGCTGGAATGATAGTAATAGTAACCAATTTTTATATCACGTTTTAAAATCGATGGAGCATGTTACATATGTTGTCCCCGTTGAGCTTCAGTACCTTGGGATGAAGTTACTGCAGGTATTATTATCATCTCCATTTTAGGGATGAGGAAACTGAGACTGAGAGAACCCAAGAGGCTTGTACATGGTGTTCATCTTTATAACTTCAGAATTTGACTCTTAAGGTTTTTCTCACCCATCTGAGCCTGCTTCCTCTATAGAATTCTATGAGATTCTGCTGTTCTTTTCTCAATTCTTTTGAAATCTGCTTTTACTAAATCTAGGGTATATGTTGGACTTTTACTGGGTATTTTCAACTTCTCTGATATAAATTTTAAGATGGAATAGTCATTCCCATTCCAGGAACCAGATTTTCCTTGTTGCTGAGAACAGATCCAGAATTCCATTACCCTGGCCCATTGTTTTTGAAGGATAACATTATTAAATAAGTGAAGAAAATGTTGATGGTTCCACTTTGGGCAGAAGGAGAACTTCAGCAGGTGTCTAAATCACTGACATTCCTCACCACTACCATGAGATGCCTTTGGAATGTTTGTGCAACAGCAACTATTTAATAAGTACATTCTTTTTGCTAGACTCTGTACTAGATACTGGAGCCAGAAATATATAATTAGCATGGTTCCCCTTGAAGGAAGGAACTACTGTATATGACAGCTTCACAGATAATTAAATACAGGTGACATATAAAATCATGGGAAATGGAGGAAGGGACAGTAACAACTTGGGTAATCTATAAAGACTTCTTTTTTAAAATAGTATTTTATTTTTTCTTCAATTACATGTAAAAACAATTTTTAACATTCATTAATTTTTTAAGTTTTGAGTTCGAAATTCTATCCCTCCTTCCCTCTCCTTTCCCACTCTGAGATGGTAAGCAATCTGATACAAGTTGTACATGTACAGTCACATAAAACATTTTAATTTTAGTCATTTTGTGCAAGGAGAGGGAGAAGAGAGAAGTACACTTTAGTCTGTATTCAGACAATATCAGTTTTTTCTCTTGAGGCAGATAGCATGTATCATCATGAGTCCTTTGGGATTGTCTTGGATCATTATATTGCTGAGAATAGCTAAGTCATTCACAGTTCTTCATCATATAATATTACTGTATGTAATGTACACAGTGTAATTTTTTGCCACTGCTAAAAAAGCTGCTATATATATATATGTATATGTATATATATATATATATATATATATATATATATTTAGAAATAGCTTCTTGGGGCAGCTAAGTGGTGCAGTGAATAGAGCACCGGCCCTAGGGTCAGGAGGACCTGAGTTCAAATCCAGCCTCAGGCACTTAATAATTACTAGCCATGTGACCTTGGGCAAGTCACTAAACCCCAATTGCCCTGCCTTCTCCCCTCCAAAAAATAAAAATTAAAAAGTTTTAATTAAAAAAAGAAATAGGCTCTTTTCCTTTTTTAAAAAAAGTTTCTTTGGGATACAGACCTAGTAGTGGTATTGCTGGATCAGAGAGTATGCAAAGTTTTATTGTTCTTTGGCGTAGTTCCAAATTGCTCTCCAGAATGGTTGGATCAGTTCACAACTCCACCAACAGAGCATTGGTGTCAGTTTTCCCACATCCCTTCCAACATTTATCATTTTCCTTTTTTGTCATATTAGCCAGTCTTGTAGGTATGAGGTGGTAATTGAATTTCTCTAATCCATAGTGATTTGGAGCATTTTTTTTCATATGACTATAGATCTGATTTTTTTGTCTAAAAACTATCAGTTCATATGATTTGACCATTTATCAATTAGGGAATGACTTGTATTCCTTATACATTTGATTAAATTCTCTCTATATTTAAGAAATGAGGCCTTTATCAAAGACACTTGCTGTAAAAACTTTCCCCCTAGTTTTCTGCTTTCTTTTTAATTTTGGTTGCATTGGTTTTGTTTATGCAGAACTGTTTTAATTTTATATAATCAAAAGTATCTAGCACAGCGAGTAAGAGCACTGGCTCCAGTGATGACCTGGAGATCGAATCCCGGGCTCAGACACTTAGCATCCACCCAGAAACACCTGGCCGTGTAACCTTGAGCAAGTTACTTAACCCCTCAGCGAGTAAGAGCACCGGCTCCAGTGTCGGGATGACCTGGATCAAATCCGGGCTCAGATACTCAGCACCACACCCAGAAATAACTGGCTGTATAGCCTTGAGCAAGTTACTTAACCCCGATTGCTTTATGAAAAAAAAAAAAGTATCCATTGTACATTTTGTAATTCTCTCTGTATCTTGTTTGGTCCTAAATTCTCCCTTTATCCATAGATATAACAGGTAAACTATCCCACGCTCTTCTAATTTGCTTATGGCATCACCCTTTATGTCTAACTCATGTACCCATTTTGAAGTTTTCTTAGTATACAATGTGTGATGTTGGTCTATACCTAGTTTCTGCCATACTCTTTTCCATTTTTCCCAGGAGTTTTTGTCAAATAATGAATTTTTGTCCCAAAGACTTGGATTTTTGAGTTTATCAAACAGTAGATTACTATGGTCATTTACTATAATGCATTGCATACTTAATCTATTCCTTTTGGAAGCATGAAGAATAGCTCTATTTCTTAGCCAATACCAGATTGTTTGGATAATGTAAAGAATTCTTGAAAGAAAACTAAACTTTGAAAGGAACTAGCTATTCCAAGAAGCAGAGATAAAGAGGGAGAGCATGCCAGGCACAAATTATCATAGGCCAAGTCTAAAGCATGTTCCAGGTATAGGATACAGTAAGTCCTTGGGGACCTAGGATGGAGCCTTAGGGTGTACACACAGTAAATGAGGCAGAGTAGGGATCAAGATCCAGCAGAGAAGACTGAGAGGATTTGAACAGATGAGAGGAGAACCAGGAGACTAGAGAGTATCCAGGAGGAGGGAATGATTGATCGGTAGTGTCAGTAGTCAGTCAAGTAGTCAGTGTCAAGAAAGATGAGTATTGAGAAAAGTTCACTGACAATTAGATCAGCGGTAATTCTGAAGGGACCGGTTTCATTTGAGTTCGGGGTGTAGAAGAGAGTGCAAGAAGAGGAAACGGCAAGGACAGCCGCTTTTTTTCTCCCCTTTATCTGTACATTCGGTTTCCAAACCTTCATCTTTATCAAAATGGATTTCTCTGAGTCATCTCTCTTCAAACAGTGCAATGTGAAATTCTACATATAAAACACATCCATTGTCACATAGCAACAGCATAGTGAAGGCAGAGGAAACCCTATATCTCCATTTTATTTCTTCCATAGGTTAAATTCCTTTCTCTTTTAATTTTTTTTTGTTTTTAAAATTCTGAACATAAACTCTAAAAAAAAAAGAGCATTTCCAGTTACAAAGTAGAACAAAAAAAAGGATTGTAGGTGAAACATCACTTATTACGTAATTTGATTTTAAAATATAGATAATAAATTTGACGTGTTACTTCCAAGCTGTCTTGCTTCTCTGTTCTCTTCTGCGCATTTTTAAATAGTTTGATGACAATATTTCAAAAGGAAAGAGAGACAGATTTACAAGCAAGAATAACTCAATACTTTTTGAAGACATTCTTTGGAGAAGATACTTGTTTCTTCTCTTCCTATTAAAATGTTATACTGTATCATGATACAGTTCTTTCTGGTTATTCAGATGAATTTACTTTTTCCAGTTTTCTTTGGACTCTTGTGTTTGTACTTTTAAGTTCCTACTTAGTTCTGATTTTTTTCATCAGAAATGCCTGAAAGTCCATTATTTCATTAAAGGTTTATTTTGCCCATGGTAGGATTATATGCAGCTTTACAGGGTAAATTATTCTTGCTTGTAAACCTGTCTCTCTTTCCTTTTGAAATATTGTATTCTGAGATTTACTCTCAGTTTTAGTAGAATGTGAACCTGATTGTAGTTCTGTGGTACTTGAATTGCTTCTTTCTGGATACTTGCAATATTTTTTCTTTGATATAGGAGGTTTGGATATTATCTCTGACATTTCTGGGGTTCCTTTCAGGAGATGATGGTACATTCTGTTTTTGCTTTGCCCTCTGACTCTAATAGACCTGGGCAGATTTAATTTATTATTTCTTGAAATAGTATTTATCTGTTTTTTTTTAAAAATCATGTTTTTCAAGAAGTCTAAATCTTAAGTGATCTCTCCTTAATCTGTTTTTTCCAGGTGAGCTGGTTTTTTTATATTTAATATTGTACTTTTCTTCTACTTTTTCAATCTTTTGATTTTGTTTTGATATTTCTTGCTGTCTCATGGGGTCATTGATTTCTACTTGGTCTATTTTCAGAGATTTTGTTTTTAAGTAAGATTTGCTTTTTGCTGGTATATACCTTCTAATTATTTTTTTCCAGAGCTGCTATTCCATTTTAAATTTCTTGTTTCATTTCTTCCAGGTATTCATTTAATCCTTGTGGAAAATCCATGCATTCCTTTGCAGTTGTTATGGAGTCAGATTTATAGTAATTTTTTCTACTTGTTGGTGATTTCTTTGATTTAATCATCTCTGGCTTTCAGTAAGCCTTAAGTGCCCACTATGTACTTCTAACACTATGCTAAGCTTTAGTCTCTGAGTTTGACTTTAAGTAGTGTAGAGAGAAAAAGAGAATAGGGTCCAAGACAGAGCTCTGGAGGATACCCATCTTTAGCAGGTGCAAATGGGATGAAGAAGACTGAGAACAAGTGGTAAGATAGCTAGGGGGAAAACCAGGAGAGAAGAGTGTAATGGAAACCCAGAGAGAAGAGAGTATCAGAGAGGATGAGGTGATCAATGATCTCAAAGACTGCAGAAAAGTCAAGAAGTATGAGGTTTTAAAAATGGCCATTAGATTTGGCAAGTAAGAGATCATTTATAACTGAAGAGAGAGCAGTTTCAGTTAAATGATGAGATCAGAAGGCAGAATATAAAGAGTTAAGAAGACAGTGAGAGGACAGTACGTGGAAATATTGATTCCAGATGGCTAAGGAAGAAGAAATATGGGATGATAACAAGTGAGGTGAGCAGATCAAATGAGGTTTTTAGAGGATGGGAGAAGACGTGGCTATGTTTGTAGGCAGTAGGGAAACAAGCTGTAGAGAAGGAGAGATTGAAGATAAGTGGGAGGGTGGTGATGATGGGGGGACAATCCGCTGAAGGAGATGGGGTGGAGTTGGATCGTTCGCGCATGAAGAGAGATTTGCTTGGTAAGGAGAAAGGCAACCTTCTTGTGAGACAGAGGAGAAGGAGAAGACAGTGGCAGACTGAAAAAGGGTGATATGAGATGAGGAGGAAGAAGAAAAGACAGACAGCTCTTTGCAAATGGCCTCAATTTTTTTCAGGCAAATCTGAGACACAATTCTCTGCTAAGAAGTGGAGAGAGTAAGTTCTTCAAGGCCCTTTCAGGTATCTCAGGACAGAGGGTTAGGAACCTTGACCTTGGCTACCCTTCTCTATGTACTGTAATACCATGACAGTTGCTGCTCAGTGCTCCTTCCCTGGGTTCCCAGGGTCCCTACCCAAAGGCTTTCTCAGAGGAATTCTCTGCTCTCACTGACTCTAAACACAGAACTTTACAGGCTATAAATGTATCTCTGGTCACACAAGGAGGGTCCTTTATCCCTTGTCCATGGGTGTTGGCTGTCTTTATGCTGTTCTGGAGTGACAGTTGTCACTTACTGTAGTTTCTGCTTGAATTTCTTGATCATTAATCTGTCTGGGTGCAAATATCAGGTTTTCACTAGATGGGTAACAAGGATTTGGGTGAACTATAGCTGTTTTGTTTTGGAAGCCACTTCAGCAGGATGACCTGAAAGATTACTTTTAGATACCTAGGAAAAAATAAACAAATCTCATCAAAAGGAACAAAAGGTTAAAATCATCACAGGAAATAATGGGGCAGGGGTGAGTGGGAAGCTTAGTAAGGATAGATCTCAAAGAATTCTGCAAAGTAGTTTTCATGAGACTTTTTTGGTACAGATTAAAAGGTAGAAAAGTTGATCAATAGAACAAATTAGGTAAAATACAGAAGCAAAAGACATAAGTGTTCAATAATCCAAAGACCCCAAAGAACAGGAGGAGTGCTCACTATTCATCAAAATACTTTTTGTAACTATAGGTACGGGAAGAATTTATGACCAAATATGGAATAGAGAAGATCACAGAGAATAAAATTAACAATTTTGACTACACAAAATTGAAAAGTTTTTGCACAAAAAACCAAATGCAGTTAAAATGAGAGGATAGTTTGCTGGGGGGAAAAATCTTTGCAGCAAGTTTCTCTGATAAAAGGTTTGATATCCAAGATATGTAACAAACTGACTCAAACATAAGCATGACAGCCATGCCCAAATAAATAGTCAATGGATCTGAATAGGCATTCTCAAAGGAAGAAACTCATGCTATAAACAAACATAACAAAAATGCTCCAAATCACTAATAGAGCAATAAAAATTGATATAACTATGGTTGTACTTCACACCCATCAGATTAAAAAAAAAGGAAAATGACAGTTGTTGGAAGGGCTGCAGGAAGGCAGGCACAATGATGTACTATTAGTGGGGCTACAAATGGATCTAACCATTCTGGGAAGTAATTACGAACTATATCCAAAAAGTCACTAAATTTTGCCTATCCTTTGACATAATGATATCACTTGTAAACCTGTACCCCAAAGAGATAAAAAAAGATGACAAGTGCACAGGGTCCAGGGATTCAATTCTTTGTCTATTAATTCCTTTGGTTTTTCTGTCCATTGATCTTATCCTAATTTTTCTCTGCCAACTTTCCCCTCTTTGGTTCCTGGGTTTTCTCTCAATAGATTATCTTTTAAATATATGATGCTATCCTGGTTTTAAAAGTAAAACCTATCCTGTATAATCTTTCAAGTTATGATTTTTACTTTTTGCTATAAAATAATATTATGTTCCTTCAGTTACTTTATCTTATTCTTTTTTTCTATGTAACCTTGTTCTGACTAGCTCTCTTCTCCTCATCCCTGATTCCTTCCTCCCATTTTGAATTCACTTTCCCTTTGAAGTTTTGATTATTAGTTTCTTTTTTCCTCTCTTGCTTTTATCTGCTATATAATTCTTTTCTTTCTCCACTTTGTTTCTATCAGTTCCTTCCTCTTCTCCTTTTCAAATATTCTGGATTATTGATCATTTTCTTTAACAGATGAGACAGAATTGAATAAGTCTCAGTTTTCTTTCTTCAGGCACAGAGAATAATGCATAATAACACTTTCCCCCTTTCTTTTAGAGTGTATCAATCTGAAGATTAGCTGTGAAACAACAGAGGCAATTCCAAAACTGGACAGTTTTGTGGGAGAGTCATCAAATGAAAGACCTGAGTTAGGAGAAGCCTGGCAGTGTGCTGTTAGATTAGAGCAACAGAAGGAAAACCATGAAAAACAATGCCAGCAAGTGACAGTCACCCACAAGAAAATATCTCCCAAGTCTGTTGACAATGAATGTCATATATTAGGGAAAGAATTCCATGTGGGGTCAAGCTCATTTCCAAAACAAAGGATTCATACAAGGAAAGGCCGACGTAAACATGATAAACGTGGAAAGAACTTTACACATTTTTCAGATGAAAGTAAACAAGATAGAATCTTTTCTAAGAAGAAACTCTGCAACTACAACAAATGCAGTAAGTCATTCCATTACCATTCACACCTTATGCAGCATTATAGAAAATATACTGAAGAAAAAGCATATGAGCATGGGAAAATCTTCAGCAATACCTTATCCCTTACAAACTGTCTGACAATTCATGCTACAGAGAAATTTTTTCAGTGTACTGAATGTGGAAAAGCCTTCAGCTGCAAATCAAGTCATATTTTATATCAGAGAATTCATTCTGGAGAGGAATCTTTTGCATGTAATGAATGTGTGAAATCTTGTAGAAGGAGTATGTCCCTTATCAAACCTAAAAGATTTCATGTTGAAGAGAAACGCTTTGAATGTAGTGAATGTGGAAAATCCTTTCGGCACTGCAGAAACCTTGACAAACATAAGAAAATTCATACTGGAGAGAAAACCTTTGAAAGTACTGAGCGTGGAAAATACTTTAATCATTGTAGAAACCTTGACAAACAAAAAAGAGTTAATACTGGAAAGAAACCCTTTGAATGTAATGAATGTGGGAAATTCTTCAGTCATTACAGAAGCCTTTACAGACACAAGAAAATTCATACTAGAGAGAAAAACTTTGAATGCATTGAGTGTGGAAAATACTTTAGTCATTGCAGAAACCTTGATAGACATAAAAGAATTCATACTGGTGAGAAACCATTTAAATGTAATGAATGTGGGAAATCCTTTAGCTATAGGACCCTCCTTACTCATCATTATAGAATTCATACTGGAGAGAAACCCTTTAAATGTAATGAATGTGGGAAATCCTTTAGAGGGCGTGGACACCTTAATAGACATAGAGTAATTCATACTGGAGAGAAATCCTTTGAATGTGATGAATGTGGGGAATCCTTTAGAAGGAGTGAATCCCTTAATAACCATAAGAGAATTCATACTGGAGAAAAACCCTTTAAATGTAATGAATGTGGAGAATCCTTTAGAAGGAATGAATACCTTACAAAACATAATAGAATTCATACTGGAGAGAAACCCTTTAAGTGTAAAGAATGTGGGAGATACTTTAGAAGAAGTGAATCCCTTACTAAACACAAGAGAATTCATACTGGAGAGAAACCTTTTAAATGTGATGACTGTGGAAAATACTTTAGAAGGAGTGACTCTCTTACTACACATAAGAGAATTCATACTGGAGAGAAACCTTTTCAGTGTAATGAATGTGGGAAATGCTTTAAACAATACGGAAACCTTAGCAGCCATAAGAGAATTCATAGTGGAGAGAAGCCCTTTGAATGTAGTGAATGTGGAAAATCTTTTCGTCAGTGTGGAGACCTTACAAAACATAAGAGATTTCATACTGAAGAGAAATCATTTAAATGTAGTGAATGTGAGAAATCTTTTCACCATTGTGAAGACCTTGATGGACATAAGAGAATACACAGTGGAGAAAATTTTTTTGAATGCAATGAATGTGGGAAAACCTTTAGAAGGATTGTATCCCTTGCTAGACATGAGAGAATTCATACTAGATAGAAACCTTTTAGATGTGATGAGTATAGAAAATCTTATAAATGAATGTCTCTGAAAAAGATCTGATATAAAAGATTTATAGGGAATTGATACATAAAAATAAATTATATTCCCCTTTTACAGTGATTAAAGAATATGAACAAAGAATTTGCAAAAGATTTACAATCAACATTCATGTGAAAAATGTTTCAGATCATCAATAATAAAAGAAACACAAGAAAACAATTGTGATTTCATCTCATACGTTTAAAACTGACAACAATGACAAAAGACAAAATAATAGGTGTTTGAAAGGCTTCAGGAAGACAAGTACATTAACATGTGGTTAGCAGAGCTATGAATTGGTCCAATCATTCTGGAAAAAAATCATTTGGAATTCTATTTTTAAAAATCACTAACTGTAAGAACCCTTTGATTTGATAATACCACTAGTAGGAGATCAGAAAGAAATAAAGCAGTGCATATATTGAACTTTTTTGATATATTGGGTCATTTTACTGAACAATTCCACCCCGAACCTTTTGGAAGGGGAAGGAAAAGGATACAATGGGAAATGTAGGTAATGTAAAAATAAGATACACCAATAAAAAAACTTTAAAGGCAGGAAGATCCCATTATTATGAAAATACTTATAGTAGGACTTTTTCTCTAATAGCAAAGAACTAAAAACAAAGTCATTGGGGGATAACTGTGACATATGAATTGCTGAAATATTACTACATCATAAGAAATCACCAATGTGAAGAATTCATAGAAGTATGGGAAGATTTGTATGAACTGATGCATAGTGAAGAAGCAAAAGTAGGAGAATAATTTACACAATGACCACAGTAATTAAGGGGGAAATCAAAACACAACTGAAAGACTTCAGAACTCTGATATTCATAGTGACCAGTCATGACTTCAGAAGACCAAAGGTGAAACATACTCTCCCACCTCTTGACTGAAAGGTCTAGAATGAGGCATATGTTTTCAGACATAGCAAGTGTTTTGTTTTGCTTGACTATACTCATAGTAAGGGAGGTTTTGGGGGGAAGAATGGGAAAGTCACTGGGAAAGATGATAACAAAAGAGCATCAATAATTTTTAAAAGGGGAGAATATCCTTTGGATAGAACAGTTACTACAATAAGATAATTCATAGGGAACTCCTAGTTAAAAAAAAACTTCTACTGCAGCTTGGCACCTTTTCTTCAACATATAATCTTGGGAAACTGTCTAGTCAGTCAACAAGCATTTTTTAAGTGCTTACTACATATGAAAGGGAGTATAAAAAAATGAAGAAACACTGTCCCTGCCCCTGAGGAGTCCACATTTTTTCAAAGGAGGCAATGTGTAAAACTACATTAATTATTAAGCCTTTACCATGTGCCAGGCACTGTGCTAACTGCTGGAAGAAAAGAAAGGTAAAATTAGTTTTTAATTTATTTTAATTAGTTTTAAAACTATCTTACGAAGTCCATGCTCTAATGTGGGAGATAATATGCAAAAAAGCATACATACAAAATATGTACAGTGTAAATTGAAAGTAATCACAGATGGAAGAAAGAGGAGGCAGAGATGAGAAAGGCCTCTCTGCAGAAGATGTGTGTACAAGGTATGTCCAGAGTAGAGCCCTGGAGCAGAGAAGTTACATTAGTTGCCCCCTATAGACACCACCAGGTTTGTTATAGAGGCAACACTTGAACTCGTGTCTTCTTGGCTTCTAGGCCAGTTCTTTAGCTACTATTCCAAGGTAGCTCTTACTCTGCCAGATAATTCATAGCAGTGGAAAAAAAATCCTTTTTATGTATTGAAAGTGAGATATCCTCTCTAGACTTGGAAAACCTGGTACATATATGATAATTATACTGCAGAGAAACACCACTCCATTCCCACAATCATACCTTCATCTTCAAACTTTCCTTCTCTGCTGCAAATGCTCCCACCTATCACATGCTCTGAAAGAAACTTTCCATGCCCTACTATCCTCCCAAGCTCTCATCTTATATCTCCTCCTGTTCTCAGCCAAGCTACTAGACAAAACTTCACACTCAGTGCCTCCGTTTCCTGTCCTTTCACTTCTCAAGCTTTTTAAAATAGTATTTTATTTTTTCCCCAATTAAAGACAATTTTTAACATTTATTTTAAAGTTTTTTGAGTTCCAAATTTTCTCTCTTACCTCCCCCTCCCTAAAATGGTAAGCAATTTGATATTATATATATGCAATCATGTAAAATATTTCCATATTAGCCATGTTGTGAAAGAAGAAACAAACCAAAAGGAAAAAAAAACATGCAAAAATAAAGTGAAAAATAGTACACTTCCATCTGCAATCAGACCCCATCAGTCCTTTCTCTGGATGTGTATAGCATTTTTCATCATGAATCTTTTGGAATTGCCTTGGATTATTATGTTACTGAGACTAGCTAAATGTCATTTGCATTTCTCAGCCCTTTTCTGACTTCCAGCCTCATTAGTCAGCTGAAATTACTCTCTCTAAAGTTAACAATGACCTCTTAATTGATGAATTATTTTCTTAATACCTTCTTATCTCTCTACAACATTTGACACTTGTTTACTAATTCTCTTTTTGGATATTTATCTACATCTGGACTACATCTACATCTACTATATCCCATCTCTTCATATTAAAACTTCACTCATCCTTTTTAAAATCAAATTAGCCAATGGTTTTATTTTTCCCATAAAAACAATTTCTAGTTTTATTAGTTTAATGTGTTTACTTTCAATTTTATTAATCTCTTCTTTGATTTTCAGGATTTCCATTTTGGTGTTTAATTGGGGATTTTTAATTCTTTTTTTTTTCTTTTTGGAGGGCAATTGGGGGTGACTTGACCAAAGTCACAGGGCTAGTAAATGTGTCAAGTGTTTGAGGCTGGATTTGAACTCAGGTCCTCCTGACTCCAGGGTTGGTGGTCTATTCACTGTGCCCCCTAGCCACCCCCAATTCTTTTTTTTTCTAGTGGTTTTAATTACGTGCCCAGTCCATTAATCTGCTCATACTAATTTTTAATTGATGCAAGCATTTAGAGATATAAAATTTCCCCTAAGTGCTGCTTTGGTTGGATTGCACACCTGTTAGTATGTTGTCTTCCTGTTGCCATCTTTAATGAAATTATAATTTCTATGATTTTTCCTTTGACTCATTAATTCTTTAGGATTAGATTATTTCTAATTAATTTTTAATTATGTTTCTAAGGATCTTTATTGAATGTAATTTTATCACATTATGGTCTGAAAAGGATGCATTTAGTATTTCTGCTTTTCTGCATTTGGTTGTGAGGTTTTTATGCCCAAATACATGGTCAGTATTTGTGAATGTGAAAAAGTATATTCCTTTCTATTCCCATTTATTTTAATTCAGAGGTCTATCCTATCTAACTTTTCTAAAATTCTATTCATCTCCTTCACTTCTTTATTATTTGTTCTATGGTTAGACTGATCTCGTTCTGAGAAGAGAAAGTTGAGGTCCTCCCGCTAGCATAGTTTTTTTTACTGTTTCCTCCTATAACTCATTTAACTTTTCATTTAAGAATTTGTTTGCTATTGCCATTTGGTGCATATATGTTTAGTACTGATATTACTTCACTATCTATAGTACCTTTTAGTAAGATGCGGTTTCCTTCCTTATCTCTTTTAATTAGGTCTGGTTTTACTTTTGCTTTGTCTGAGATTAAGGAATGCTACCCCAGCCTTTTTTTTTTTATTTTGGCTGAAGCATAAAAGATTCTGCTCCAATGCCTTATTTTAATTATATATGTCTCTCTCTGTTTCAAGTGTATTTCTTGTAAACAACATATTGTTGGATTCTGGTTTCTAATCTTTTCTGCTGTCCATTTCTGTTTTATGGGTAAATTCATCTCATACACACACACACACACACACACACACACACACACACACACACTCACTCACTCTGTAGTTGAGTATAGAAATCTAGCCCACCCAATAGGTAAATAGGAGTGGAAAGGAATAAGGGAGGAGTGTTTAAAAGAAGGTAGATTAAGGGAGGCAGTGGTCAGAAGCAAAACAGACTTTTGAGGAGGGATAAGAAAGGAGAAAAGGAAGAAAAGGAGGGAAATATACAGTTAGTAATCATAACTGTGAATGTGAATGAGATGAACTATGTTGTTCCCCATCCAATTAACTCCATTATCTCCCTCTTACCTGCAGGATCAAATGTGAATTCCATAAGCATTTAAAGTCCTTTGCACTCTGGCCCCCATCCTACTTTTACAGCTTTTTAAAACATTACTGTTATTCACACACAATGATCCAGTCAAACTAATTTTACTATACATTGTGTATGGGATTCCCATTTTCTCTGTATTGTCTCTTGTTCCTTGTTTTTCTGGCCCCCTTTTAGAGTCCCTAGTATTCTTCAAGGCTCAGAAGAATGAATGAATAAAGCATTTATTAAATCTTACTATGTACAAAGCCCTAGGGATACAAATAGAACAGTCACTGCTCTCGAGGAGCTCGCTTCCTAATGGGGACAGATAACACAGAGGGAAGGTTTCAGCTGCAAGCTGAAAATAAATGTTTCTTGGGGTTCAAATGAAAAGCAGATGATAAATTCTTCCATTGATGGAATCTTTTTGGTTTCTGATGTTGAACCATTTGACTTTGGTGACAAGAACTTTCTTTCTTCATCTTTAATAGTTGTGGCTAGAGCATATATAGGTGCATCTACCAGGCTGCATCTCCATAAGGATTGCCCCCCCAGGATAATGGCTAAGGGCAAACAGTTGAAATCATTACTGTTCCCAAGGACCTCAGGTTTAGGGTCTGGAGCTGGCTCCAATGGGATCCAAGGGGAGAGGGAGCCAAGGTGCCGAGGTGCTCTGACTTGCCTTGTACACGCTGCATCCCATCTCTCCCTCAGCGTGCCTCCGCTAAGCTGGCCTGCCTTCCCTGTGAGTGGTAGTTTGTTGGTAGTCGTTGGGCATCCCCAACCCCCAGGAGTTGTCCCTGTTTATGACAGCTGTAAGCACTGGTCTGGAAACAGGACCAGTGGTCAGGTAGGTGCTGCCACATCCAGAGCTCCTCTACTGAGACACTTATTACTGGCATTTGGTCAGTAGTTGCTGCTGTTGATGGTGTGCTGGGCTCTTCCCAGCTCCGGCCTTGTCTTACCTTATACCCGGTCTTCGGACGTCTCCGGCTTCTTGTCTCCAAGAACTCACCCCCACAGAACACGCAAGGACACGGAGGTTGCCAAGCGAGGCTGCTCTTTATTCAGTTACATCTTAACAGTGTGGCCATCAGAACACAGCAGAATGGAACCGCGGGGCAGAGAGAACGGGACAGAGAAAAGAGAGAGAGGGGTAGCCTCCCCTTGCTTTTTCCCTAATATCCTTATCATTCTTCTTTCTGTCACATGCCATGTGGGAGCCAATCGTGCACTCTCCTGAGTGCAGGGCAAAGGAGTATGTGTTAAGAGGAGTCCGTGTTGATAAGGCACGTTCAATGCCACGTCGGCCTTTCCCAACCTGGCAAAGTCGGCTCCCACGGCCTTACGCTCAATGCCATGTCAGCCCTTTCGGCCGGGCAGAGTCGGCCTCCACATCTCCATGCTTCTGCCCCTCAGAGGTCACGTGCACCCCCTCCGACATCTTGTGACTGCCACAGTGTCTCTCACACTTGTGGCTCCATCAATGGTGGGCCTCTTTTCCACAGTGATTTCTACCATCAATGATGCCTGAAAGTACTGATGTGGCAGCAGACCTGGTGGTTTAGGAAACACTGCTTTTCCCAAGGCTTTCGGGTTCAAGGTCCTAGGCTACTTCCATCAGGGTCTGAGGGAAGATGATGCTCAAGATAGAGGTGATTGTTTGACTCCTCTGATGCATGCTGCCTGCTGGCTCTCCCTCAGGGTGCTTCATTGCCCCTTTCAGGCTTGTTTACCTTACTTGTGTGGAGGATGATGAAATACCATCTTCTATATGAAGCATTTCCTGATCACCCAGAGGCTAATGTCTCCTGTCATACCATCTCTATTTCATACATACTGCATATGGCCATATGTTCTCCTTCAAGCTAGATTGTAATCTCCTAGAGGGTAGGGGCTGTTTAATTTTTGTCTTGACATCTTAAATGCTCAAAATAATTCCTGGCATCCAGGTACACACTTAAGGAATGCTTATTGATGGATAGATTGATATAGGAATATGAGAAATTCTTTAGGTGGGGAAAAGAGTTTACAGAAACAAGATAGTCTGTAATGGAGAGAAAACCTTTTAAAGTTATGAATATAGGATCCAGTATTGTGGGGAAGCAAGAAAAACAGCTAGGCTCTTCCCTACATCTCCTCCACAAAGATCTAGAAAATTCACCAGACTAAATCCTAAATGGGAAGTCCAAGAAAAAAAATCAGTGAGTCATTTTTCCAGCCCAGGTCAGCATAAAAAGACAAGGGAGGTCTATGGGCACTGGAAATTGTATCTAGTCAGAAGCCCAACCACGAAGCACTAGGAAGTCAGGAAATAAGCCTTTAGTAGTGCTTATTTAGCTTATAACTATGGGCTAAGGGGCAGCTAGGTGATGCATTGGATAGAGAGCTGGTCCTAGAGTCAGAAAGACCAGAATTCAAATCCAACCTCAGCTACTTGCTGTGTGACCCTGGGCAAGTCACTTAACCCTCTTTGCTTCAGTTTTATCATCTGTAAAATGACCTGGAGAAGGAAATAGCAAACCGCTCCAGTATCTCTGCCAAGGAAACCTCAAAAAGGGGCCACAAAGAGTGAGACCCAACTGAAATGACTAACAATAAAAATGTGCTAAGCACTTTACAAATATCTCATTTGATTCTCAAACAACCATATGAGACAGGTACTCTGATTGTTTCCATTTCACAGCTAAGGAAAGTGAGGCGGACACAGCTAGTACCGTAAGTGTCTCAGGCTGGATTTGAATTCGGGTCTTTGTGATTCCAGACCAAGCACTCTCTCCACACCACTCCCTAGCTGCCTCCTCCTGACAATGCACAAGGCCTGAAAGAGGACGAAGGCTGTAACTGAGGGCAAGAAGAGTCCCCATTGAACACCCATAATGGTGTTCATAAACAGCGCCCCCGTGCAGAGTGCCCCCACTTCCAAGCTCCAGATCACACATCCAAGGCAGACAGAAATGGCCATACAGCAGAATGAGGGGCAGTTACAGGCCGTAGGCTGTGTACTGAGCTGGGAACAAGTTCAGAATCAAACAATGAATATATATCACTCCCGGAATGAAGCAGGGTCTCAGCCACAGCCTCCAGACCAGTCTGAAGGGTACAGTGGAACAGCCAGGACAAGAACAGTGGACCCTCAGAGAGGTCTTTGCAGTTCTTCCACTCTGATTCTGCAGACATGTACAGCTGTCTGATAATGGCAGAGTCCAACAACAGTTTACTGGCACTTTCAGCCAGGGCCAAAACAACAGGAATGTTTCACAGTCCCAAAGCCAAGTCAGGAATTTGTAGCATTAATAACAAATTATTAAATATTTAAAACAATAATGTTAATAACTTATTTCTATTGTACATATTATGTCCCCAGGACTATGCTTAGTGATTTTTTAATTACAAATTTTGTCTTACTTGATTCTCATAAAAAATCCTGGGAAATAGGTACTGACATTATCCCCATTTTACAGATGAGAAAATGAGGCAGATGGAGGTTGCCCAGGTGTCACATAGCTGGTAAGGCTGGATTTGAACTCAGGTCTTCCTGGCTCCAGGCCAGGCACTCTAACTATTGTACCACCTACCTGCCCTCCAAAGAGAGCTCAGACCAACAGACCAGTGATCAGAATTTGCACTAGATCAGATCACTTTGGGAGCACTACAAGCTTTCAGGTCCCCAGCCTGAGACGGCCCCAAGATTCTGGAACAATGCAACATGCAATACCCCAAGAAAGCATCAGAAGAAAAAAGCCAAAGAATTCTTTCCAGAAATATGCAGAGTCCAGTTTTAGCATAAAGTCCAAAGTCAGGAAATAAACAAGAATGAGAAAACAAAAAAGATCTCACAATACTGACAGAGAAGCTCAAGATATAAACACACAAGAATGGATTCTAAAATATCTGAAGCAAAACCTCATATTAAAATATCACCAGGGCACAAGTTCAATCAGAATTCCTAGAAAAGAGAAAGCAAGCATTTATAAAATACCTAAAAATTAATCCGAATTAATGTACTAAAAGAAAAGGGGGGGAGGGGAAGAAATAACAACTGAAGAAGAAAGCTTTAGAAAGAAAATAGCTTGTAACGAGAGGCACAAAACTTCTCAAAGGGGAAAAGTTTCCCTGAAAATTAGAAATGACTCCATGAGATAACAGGAAAAATGTTTTTTGCCCTTTTTTTGGAGGGCAATTGGGGTTAAGTGACTTGCCCAAAGTCACACGGCTAGTAAGTGTGTCAAGTGTCTTAGGTCATATTTGAACTCAGGTCCCCCTGACTCCAGGGCCAGTACTCTATTCACTGCAAAGAAATATTTTTTTTAGAAATAAAAAGACTGAAAAAATAGAAAAAAATGTAAGGTAGGTCATTAAAAAAAACCAAATCAGGAAAAAATAATTTAAGATTGTCTGAAAGCCATGATTTAAAAAAAAGTGTAGACATATTTTAAGAAATCATAAAAGAAAACTGTCCAGATATCTTAGAACCAAAGAGAAAAGCAGAAGTAGAAAGAATATTATAGCCAAATTCAGTTATCCTGGGTCAAAGAAGAAAAAAAATACTATAAGCAGAAAGAATTCGAGTACTGATGAACCAGAGACTATCTCACATGTGATTTAGCAGCCAACACAAAGAAGCAACAAACTTGGAATACAAACTGATAGGCTTACAATTACCTATCCAGTAAAACTTAGTATAATCCTATGGGGAAGGGATGGGGAGAATGAATCTTTAATGAAATACAGTAGTTTTAATTATTGCTGATGAAAGAACTGAGAACTCTGAAATACAAATACCAGAGTCAAGAAAAGCAAAAAAAGGTAAACATGAGTGAGTAATCATGAGGGACTAAAGAAAGACAAAGTGATTACATTAAAAAATAAGGAGACCTATCATCAGGGGCCACAGAGGGCTTCGGAATGGTTCTGTTATGTTTTGATGATTTTAAAAGAATGGAGAAGTAGGGCAAGAGGAATACACTAGAGCATTAGAGGGGAGAGCAGGAATGGGGAAAATTATCACACTTCAAAAGCAGTCTCTATAAACAAAGGAGGCAGGCATAGAGGGAAGTGGGTTACACTTGAATCTCAAATTCTGACCTGGTCAAGGAGAAAAGAAAACCTTCATAGTTGGGTACAGAATTACATTTTGTTTAACAAAGAAACGGGAGGGAAAAATAAGGGAAAGAAGTGGAATAAGATGATAGGTTAAGGGAGGGATTAGTCATAAACCAAACAAAATCTCAAAGAGGGGAGCAGGAAATAGAAGGAAATAGATAGGTGACACACAATTAACAATCATAATTGAATATGAATGAGATGACCTTACCCATAAAACAGAAGATTATAGCAGGAGAGATTAGAAACCAGAATCTAAAAATATGTATGGTTACAAGAAATATAAAACAGAAAAGTGCACACATATTTAAAATAAGGGTTTATTTCTGGTTAAAAGAGGGTCCAGTAGACAGACTAGATAAGGGAAAATCAGAAACAATAGAACTCAACAAACAAGTGTTTGATAAAGTGGAAACAAATTACCTGGGAAAAAACTCCTTATGCCAATTGTTAAACTATGAAAAATGAAATAAAAATAAAACCAAACAAAAACAAAACTCCCCACAACTTTATTACTTTGGGGGAGGGAAACTCGACATGCTCTAGTACCAAGGAAAGCCAAAGCAGTGAGGATGTCCTAACACATAGAGTACTGACTTGAGCTGTTGTCATGGCAAGGAGGTACCAGTAACTTATAGCAAGGCTTCATGAGAGTAATGTGGTTTCTGCACATGCTCACAGGAGTTCAGGGACCACCTGGGCTGGTGTAAACCAATTCTGTGAATTTGTTGCATCCATAGTTCATCCATAGGGTGAGAACAAAGGATTGCTGTTTTGCCAAGCTCAGGGCACAGCTTGTTTGCTGGGTCTTAGCTTTGGAAAAACAGAGTATCCAATAATAAAAAGAGAGGAGTGAAAAGAGAGGGGTGGTCCTGGCATTGGAATCATGAAACGGGGCTTCTTAAATTCTTTTTGAATGTGATGTATACTCTTTTGCAGTCCAGTGACAATATGGTCCCACTCACACAATAATGTTTTTAAATGCATAAAATGAAATATATAAGATTAAAAAGGAAGTCAATTACAGTAAAGTACAGGCATCACAATATTAAAAAAAAAGCACCACACGTACACATAAGTTCATAGACCCCAGGTTAAAAATTCGTGTTCTAGGGTTTGATTCTTTCCTGGCAAAAATGAAATGGATTTTGAACTGGAGTAGGTGAGGGCCAAGTCCTGGATTATGGTGATTCCTTTAAGGTTTAGCCATTCATTATAAACCTGAAATAGCTGGAAATATGACTCGTAGCTGACTACAGAAATGATAGAGACTCAGCGCAATGCCCAAACATTCTGTTTCAGGCTAGGTTTCTCTTCTGCTCCCCAAACTCAGGGAGGTGACACACTGCACCTTCCCTTCTTCTCTCTTTCCATCAATGAGCAGACATTTATGCCACTTACTATGCTGGCACCTTCAGTGTCATCCTCAGCTACTCACTCCCTCTCATGCCCCACAGCTGATCTACATTGATTTTATCTTCATAACTTCTCTCAAATTTGAGAGATCTTTCAACCACTCTTTAGGTCCATGAAGAAAGAAAGACTGGGAAGAGGTTGATATGAAGAACTCCAGTCATGTCTCTATTCCCCGCTTTTTGTTATTCTTTTTAAGATACTAGTTCCCAGGATCCATGACCATAAATAATCTTACTAGTTTCCAGGATTTCATGTCATCATCCACAATCTCACCACATTTATGTATCATATCAAAATGTTAAGATAATATGTAAACTGTGCTTAAGTTATAAACACCTACTGCACACGCTATGCTGAATGACCACGATCTTCCTAAGGTTGATGTAAACTTGTGAGGCTGTTGCTGGCAAACTGCCTTGTGTGCCCCTCTGTAGATCAAGTGAGCACTGGTCAGTAGGTGGGGAATGCACAAGCTGTAATGGTGTGCCTGCCTCAATCGGCCCCCATCCAGATTTAGGGGAATTAATATTAATTATTTATTGATAATTAATATTCTCACCGGTCCCTCAAGAAAAGCAATCACGGGATGCTGTAGGAGTTATCAGCAGACCCCTTGAGAAGAATATAAAAATTAACCCCTTACTCTGTCTCTGTTGCTGTCCCTCTGGCTGCCTGGAACAACGTAAATCTGCCGGAGCCCCAGCAGCTCCAGTGTCTCGTGACACTGTACTACAGACCTCCAGGAGTTTCCCTTTGGGTGACATCTGTGAACCTTTCTTGGTTAAAGTGAATTATACTACCCCCAATGGGAAAGCTCCTTCGTTGGAAGTTATCTGGTTACACCTTCTCCTGTATATGCTCTCTCTGATCTCTCTTTTGCTGTCGGCATGTACAAATGGGGTTCATCGTGGAAAAGGCGCATCTTAAATTTGGGGTTCTGTCTCCCCATTAAGAAACAGAGATCGGCTTAGCTTAGCTTAGCTAGAACGTAAAAATTGCTTCTCCCAGACGAGTCACAGTTAAGAGAGCAGCAGATGCGGTCCTAGCCCAGGTCCCCCTATTTCTGAGGGGGGCAGAGTCTCAACCTCCTGCTTCGCGCCCTCTCGGAACCAATGGCGTGGAGTGCGCATGAAGGTGCTTCCACGTCTAGCAGGCTCACGCAGACCCAGCCCGCCTCCGTGGGTAACGGCGGCACTCCCCAAACACGCCCCGCAGAACGTGTGTGCAAGGAGATAACAGAGGGGGGCCAAGTAAGTCCAAGTGAGTGGGTGTGAGGAAGGCCTTCCCACGCCAGACGCAGCCTCTGACCCGAGCTTTGAAGGAGGTAGGGGTTCCCAAAGGAAGAGATGAGGAGGAACCGGGCCAAGGCGCAGTGGCTGCCGTGGGAGCGTCACGAGTGGCCGGCGTGGCCAGGCTGCCGAGTACGCGAAGGAAAGGGACTGCTGTTGTTAAAAGTTAAACAAATAGGGGAGTGGGAGCGTGTCGGTGACTTGCAAACCCAGTCCCCGCAGGGCTCGCGTCCCCACGGTCAGCGCGTTCAGCTTCACGCCGCGCGGTACAAGCGTCACCTAGTCCCTCCTCACCACCCCCCGGGGGGCCGGTGCTGCGAGGAGCTGACCCAACGAGCCGCCAACCAGGAGGGCGAAGGCGTCTAAGGGCGAGCACCTCGGACCGGGAACTCAGCCGCGGGGACGTGGGGGAGGACGGTAAGGGTTAGCCCGGACACCGGATGTCGGGAGAGGACGCGGGGCGCTCTGCCCGCGGACCGTGGGGGAGGACGGCAAGGTTTAGCCCGGACACCGGATGTCGGGAGAGGACGCGGGGCGCTCTGCCCGCGGGCCGTGGGGGAGGACGGCAAGGTTTAGCCCGGACACCGGATGTCGGGAGAGGACGCGGGGCGGTCTGCCCGCGGGCCGTGGGGGAGGACGGCAAGGTTTAGCCCGGACACCGGATGTCGGGAGAGGACGCGGGGCGGTCTGCACGCGCCTCCCCAGCTGCTGTTCCCGGGGCGCAGGCGCAGGCCCAGGCGGGGAGGGGGCGGGCGGCCTCAGCCTCCTCCCCAGGCAGTTTCAGTCGGTCTCTCACACTCTCGGATCTGTATGGCTGCACCTGCCACCTCCCTTCCACCTCCTCGGAGCGCGGCCTCTTCTAAAGACTCGGGTCAGACGAGCGCCGCCGAGCCCTCTGGTAAACGGCGTCCCGGGAGCGCGGCGGCTCCGGCTCTTGGGCCGTCTCCCTAGCGGAGAAGACTCCATTTCCCAGAAGACATCGGGATCGCAGACTGGGCCTGCGTCTTAGACCCTGACCGCGGGGAGTTGTAGTTGCGGGGTTCGGGTCGCGCAGGCGCAATTGTCCGTGGGGCCCGGACGTTCCTTTGCGCCTTTGTTCGTGGGTCTGCTGTGCAGCGCAGGTAAGGAGAAGGGGTAGGGGGAGAAGTGAGGGGTGGTCCCCGAGATGTCTTGCGTGGGCGTGCGTGTCTGTGAATATTCATGCGCTTGCGTGAGGGCTGTGGCAGGGCGGGGAGGCCCGGCTGGGCCGAAGGCAGCTTGGGGTCGCCTGGTTCCGGGTGCTAGCGCCCGTGTCCCTGTGCGGCTGTCAGTGTGCGTGTAAAAGTACTCCCGTGAGGTGGGGGGTGGAGAGAGACTTGTACGTGTGTGCGCGTGTATGAGTGTGGTCTTGCGTGGGGGTTGGGGGATGTGTCAGTGTGCGCGTGTAACGGGGACTCGCCTGGGGGCAGGGGTGTGTGTCCGCGCGCGTGCGTGCAGGGCTCCCCGCCCCCCCCCTTCCACCCCGCTCCGTGCCCCCGCGGTCCCTCCTGTGTGTCAGAGAAAGATACCCACGCCTGAGCCCTTTGTGAGCGCGACCCCCCGCGGGGGCCTCCCGGACCGGCCTCTGCGTGTGTGCCCTCCGGGGTCCGTGCGTGTGCGTCTGTGACTGTGCGCGCGCGTGTGAATCTGTATCTGTGGGTGCGGGCGTGTCCGAAGCCGACAACCCCACGAGCTCTGGGCAGTCCCCGGTGGGGGATGTAAAGGATTCCTTTACTGCCCCAGTAGACTACAGCTCTCAGGGTAGGCCTGTATTTCTTCCAGCTATTTAACAGAAGCTACAACTACGGGAGTGTTTCTTTTCTTTTCTTTCAAAAGGTTTGCAAAGCACTTTAAAGTTTTTCTTATTGATCCTGTTTTGCTTTTTTGGGGGGGGCAGTTGGGGTTAAGTGACTCGCCCAGGGTCACACAGCTAGTAAGTGTTAAGTGTCTGAGGCAGGATTTGAACTCAGGTCCTCCCGACCCCGGGGCTGGTGCTCCATTCACTGCGCCACCGAGCCGCCCCTGATCCTATTTTTTTAGTATTTTCTTTTAATTTTCCCCAGTTACATGTAAAAAAAATTTTTGACATTCGTTTTTAAAACTTTTTCCAAATTCTCTCCCTTCCTCCCTTTCCACGCTCCCCCCATTGAGAAGGCAAGCAATTCGATACAGGTTATACATGTGTGGTCATGGAAAACATATCCACATATTATAGTTATGTTAAAACATAGACCAAAAAAACCCCCAAACCCACAGGAAAAGTAAAGCATCCTGTAAATTCTATCGTAATCACCTACCACAGCTTGTTCAGCCATTCTCCAGCTGACTGATATCCCCACAGTTTCTAATTCTTTGCCCCCAGAAATGAGCTGGTGTAAACGTGTTTGTACATACAGGTCCTTTTATCTCTTTTGGGACACCTGCCTAGTGGTGAGTGACATTGCCAGGCCTAAGGGTATGCATGGTTTTATAGCCCTTTGGGCAGAGTTCCAAGTTGCCCTACAGAATGGTTGAATTAGTTCCCAACGCTGCATTAATGTTTCATTTTTCCCACCTTCCTCCAACATTTGTCATTTACCTTTTCTGTTCTATCAGTCATGGTTTCTTTAGTTCCACGTAATTGGAGCACCAGAGGTCGAATGTTGTGGTGGGATGGGGGCGGGGCAGGTATTGGAGAACCAATGATCCTTTCTGGGAAGTTAGGAGGAAAGGCTGAAGGGGATGGGGTGGGGTGGGGGGGTGACCAGGACACATGTGGGCAGGGAAGAGATAAGACCTGGCAAAGACAGAGACCTGGGGAGCTCTAGGGCACCTGGTTCGGTATGAGAAGGTCACAGATCAGGTGAGTTATTGCCCAAAGAGGAAGGCTTTCAGTGTCTGAAGGAAAGGAGGGGGGGTGGGAGTGCGGCCCACCCCCCCCACAGGGAGTCAAGTGAAAAGCAGCTGCCCCTATCCCACTCCTCACTCTCTACTCTCCTTAGGCATTGCTGCCCCTGTCCCAAGTGACTGGGTTTATTCTATTACCTTAGTGTTTTCCTAGGGGATCTCTACTTTGCTCTCATTCTGTAAAAGCCCCTTCCTCATCTCTTTTCTTCCTCACCTTATTTCTGACCCTCAACCCTTTGTGGTCACTTTTTTTGTTCAGTTCAAGGACCACCACTTTTTTTTTTTTTTAAGCAATTGGGGTTAAGTAACTTGCTCAAGGTTACACGGCCAGGTGTTTCTGGGTGGGTGCTGAGTGTCTGAGCCTAGATTTGATCCAGGTCCTCTGGACACTGGGGCAGGTGCTCTTACTCGCTGTGCTACCTAGCTGCCCCCATCACTTTTTTCTTAATCTTTCTGGTGGACCTTTAAAACTTTTTTTCTCAAGTGCTTAGCATAGTACCTGATACATAATAGGTACTTAGTAAATGTCCTCCTGACCCCAGGGCTGGTGCACCATTCACTGTGCCACCTAGCCACCCCTGATCCTATTTTTTTTTAGTATTTTCTTCAATTTTCCCCAGTTACATGTAAAAATTCCTGAAGTTTGTCTCAAGGACTCTCTATATAGTATAGTAAATCCTGACTGATACTGTTTATTCTAAGAAAGCCCAATATGTTCATTTAAAGGGCAACCCTCAGATACTTCCTAGCTGTATGCCTTGACCAAGTCACTTAACTTTGCCTCAATTCCGCATCTGTAAAATGAATTGGAGAGGGAAATGCCAAATCCCTCCAGTATCTTTGCCAAAACAAAACCCAAAACAACAAATCCAAATGGGATCACAGAGTCAGACACAATTGAAATGATTAACCAACAACAAAGGTTTCTTCTAGCTCTGAATGTTATAATCCTAGGAAAACTAGCTCCTGCCTTGAGATTCCTCTCTTTTTCTCTCACTCACTCGATTTCTCTCTTTTTCTCTCCTCTCTACGCCCCCCCCATTTCTCTCTGTCTCTTTCCCCTCTCCCTCTTTCTCTCTCCTCTCTATGCCCCTCTCCCCCATTTCTCTCTGTCTCTCTCTTTCTATCTCAGTCTGTCTCTGTCTTTTCCTCTCTCCCTCTTTTCCTCTCCCTGTGTCCCTCTCCCCCTCTGCCTCTCTCTTCCTCCCTCCATTAAACATTGAGGTTTCCTAGGGCTTTATAGACATGATTTCATTGGAATCTCACAGCAAACACCTGGGTGAGGGCAGGAGCACTGAAGATGTTCCTCCTGGAGTCCTGAGAGGAGCAAACTCTGGCTCAGACATATTCACAGGGTGATTTTCAGGGAGGAACAGCAGTGCTTGGTCTGAAAGCCAGCTACAGTTCTCCCTGCCTCAGCCTTTGTCCATTTAAGTTTCAACAAGCATTTAGTAAGCTGCCCTTGAATGCCAAGGACTTGCCATGTCAAGTCAGCAAGCATTTTTAAAGTCCTTTTGTTAAGCACTGGTAATTCAAAGAAAGGCAAAAATTGGTCCCTTCCTTCAAGGAGTTCACATTCTAATGGAGAGGAAGGAGCTGGGCATACAAAGGAAAAAATGAAATTGTCTCTGTTTTTGAGGGTCCCTGCCCTTAAGGAGTCTACTTTCTACTATCCATTCTTGTCTCCTTCATAGTTTTCCAGAAGCCCTTATATACTGGGGGAGTGCCTTTATTTGGCATTCTGTAGGGCCCATGTAGAAGCTCTGTCCACCAAAACAGATTGGCTACTTATATGTAACTCTTAGTCTTTGAGTTGAACAAGATAAATGACTTGCTAGTAGTCACACCCCTAGTATGTGTCAGTGGCCAGACTGAAACCTAGGTCTTCCAGAATCAAAGACTGGCCCCATGTCCACTATGCCCCATTGCTTCTTCTGAAAGTACATGGTGATTATTGAGTGTTTGGAATGAACGAAGCTTATCATGTCCTCATTTGTTTATCTAGGGCATTTGACTGTCTTCAGGAACCTGGGATGAGATCTGTGACTGAGGTGACTGAGCCATTCCAGAAGTACCAGCAGAAGGGTTCCTTCCAGGAGAGACAGAGACTCATGTGGTGATGGTCCCAGCCAAATCGACCTTGAGTTTACATGCTCCTCTTCTCCAGGAAGGTGAAGGCCAAGCAACCTGAACAGTGGCTTACGTACGTCCTCGGGACTCCTCCTTAATAGGAGGAGATACAGCTGCCCTGATACCTTTTAGCAACTTCAGGAGAGGCTTATGGGAACGGATGCTCTTGGAGTGGCTCGTGTGGAAGGGGGAAGCTCTTCTCGCCATCTTGCCTTTGGAGTAAAGTCAGAGCATCCAGGAACAGCAAGGCAGAGGTGATCATGGAGAATTGGGCCCAAATGTTTGAGACAGGTAAGGATCACAGGAGTTGGTAGGTGGGCTGGCGTCCGCTCTGTGGCCCTGGGCAAGTCACATCTCTCGTCTGAGCTGAAGTTTGCTCCTCTCAGGCCTCCAAGAACAGCATCCCAGCACTCCGGGCCTCCCCCACATCTTTGTTGTCAAGTCCAATGAGATCATGTCTCTAACACTCTTTGCAAACCTTAACTGTAAATGTCAGCTGTTCACATGCCTGAGGTTGCAGTCATTTCTCAGGTCTCTAGGAACCTGGCACATTGGGAAGCCAATCCCCTCATTTTCTGGGCATGAATAGCCAGCCTTTCTGTCCTGCTTTAAGTTTTGCGGAGTCTTGTCCATATGGGATTTCATTGGGTGTGTTCTTGTGAATGGGTCAGCCTTGGCTGGAGGGGGAAGAGATGACTCTATTTATCATTTATCTATCATTGTAGCTGCAGCTATGGATATATAGGTAAGACTGCTGTAGATACTAATGGAGCTGTGGACTAAACAGGCTTCCATTGTTGGATCTTCCTCTATGGAGAGAGATATCTGTATATCTGTCTATATTTATACACACAACTATCTGTAAATCCATATAGATACATGAAGAGGGAGCTTGTGGTTAGTGTGGTGTTCAGATCCAGCTCTATGACCCTGGAAAGGTCACTTGGCCTCTGCCTCGGTTTCCTCATTTGTAAAATGGGGATAATAATCAGCAAGCACCCCCGCATCCCCAGGGTGGCTGCCAGCATAGGTCTCCAGATATGCTTTTCTAAAGGAAAGCAACTCCAAATGGGTTAACAATCCTGCTTTAATCAAACATGTATCATTTACCTAGTTCAAGGGGAAAAGTCAGCACCCTAAACTTTAGAGAATACAAACAAGTTACAAGGAGAAAATCAGACACAGAAACAGAGCAGCATACAGGCTTCCAGCTGTCTGACCATTATATCCATACCTAGTCACTTACCAGAGAGGCAAGCACCAACATTTGGGGCTTCAAAGCCAGGGGGCTAATGGCTGCCCAGAGTCTCATCTGGTCAAATCACACAACTCTTCCCAAAGTGAGCCCCAAAACAAAACCTCACAGCAGGGTATATATAACCTTCTCCTGGCTCAGAGAATGTCACAGCCCTCTTGACCCACTGCCCAGTCACAAAGTAACAAGGTGTGGGCATTCCTGAAAAACAAGCCTCCTGCCACAGGCTCCAGGTCACCACATTCAGCCTTTTAGGGGGCAGAGTATATTTTCAAATCAAGGAAGGTTCTTAGAGTCACTTAAGCCTATCAAAGGGCCTGGGGCAGGGAAGATCTTAGCTTCCCATTCCCATAACAGCACCTTCCCAGGGGGGTTGTGCGGATCAAATGAAATAATATATGTATAATGCTTTGCAAACCTTAAAACGCTTCCCAAGTGTTAGTTATTCCATATATACATACACATTTATGTATACTTATATCTGTGCATCTATATGTAAGACGCATTGTCATATTAGCCATGATATAAGTAGGCAGACTGCTGGTACGTAATCCAACCTGATCTTTTTTATCCTTTCAGATTCTTACCTTCTGTAGGGTCCCCACTAAATCCTTAATAAATGCTGATAGATTGATTGTTGATACACCAATTGCATCCTTACGGTCAGATTCCTCTCAGTGTTCTAGGTCAGAGGTTCCTAACCTGGGGTCTAGAAATATTTTAAAATATTTAAATATTAAATATTTTGATAACTATCAATATAACGGTTTCCTTTGTAATTTGGGGCATTCTTTTTTATGCATTTAAAAACATGATTCTGAGAAACATGTCTGCCAGTTTGCCAAAAGGATCCAGTTCACACAAAAAAGCTTCTGGCTTCCTGCTCTAGTGAATGGCTTCTCATGCTGTGGAAGCCCACCCAGCTCTTCTCTTGCTTGGCCCATGGGATCCCACTCTCCAGCCAAACATTAGAGCAGGGCCTCTTAGTCTATTTTTGTTTCATACAATCTTTGGCATTCTAGTGAAGCCCATAGACCCCTTCTCAGAATGCCATTTTTTTTAAATGGAAGGAAAGGCTAAATTTCACTTAGAAGTTTGTGAAAATAAAAGTGTAGTTTGTCAACTTATCTAAGTTCATGGATTCTCTGAAGTCTCTTGATGACCACCATGGGATTCTGTGGACCCCAGATGAAGAGCCCTGTACTAGGGTGTAGAGTACTCATTGCATGAAAATATTTGAAGCCTAAAGCAAGCCCCACAAACATCCCACCTTCCAGCCCTCTTGGACTTCCCCTCCCTCTGCTAGATGGGAAACATACCCTAAGAAATCAAGGCAGGAGAACAACTTCCCTTTGGCTGTTCCTGGGGCAGGGGTAGGTGGGAGGGAACAAGCCATCCACCAGACCCCCTCCTAAGCTCTTCCCTTCAGAATGTTCTGCCACACTTGGAGAAGTCACGGGGTGAACATGTGATTTGTTCAAATGTTTACACAAACGTCGCTTTGTTCTTATACAAACCTATGATGTGGGTTGGTCAGGTGGCATTTTTTCTTCCCCATTTTGCATATTTGCAAATTGAGGAGAAGCTTATGTCAGAGCTGAGGTTAGAGTTCTGTTGCCTTATTCTTGGTTTTGTGCCATATGCACCAGGCCTCCCAGAGTAAAGCATTATGGGTGGAAAATTACTTCATCCAAAGCAGCCTGAGAATAGACTGATGCTACCTATGAGCCACGGAGGAGAACTGGGATATTTTATTCCCAAGGCAGTTAGGTGGCCTAGTGAACAGAGCACTCACTGCACTTGGAGTCAGAAACAGCTGAGTTCAGATCCAGCCTCAGTCACTAACTAGCTGTGTGACTCTCAGCAAGTCCCTTCCCCACTGATTGCCTCGGTTTCCTTATCTGTAACATGGAGATAACAATTGTAGCTACCTCCCGGGGTGTTTGTGAGTATGAGATGATAAAATATTTGTCAAGTGCTTTTCAAACTTCAGTGCTCTCTATAAATGAGTATCCTCAGAGTATTGTGATGATGATGATGATGATGATGATGATGATGATGATGATGATTCCTTATGTGAGGAGGATCACAGTTTGTAGTGTGTAGCTGTGAATCTCCATCCTTTTGGCCCCAGTTCAGACCTTAATACTCTCCCTTAGGGCCTGCTGTGACCACAGAGGTTGGGACAGGATCTCAGGCCCTAAAACCCATCTCTTTAATTTTTCCCTGCAGGGCCATGATTGCTCTGGAGAGCCCTTCTACCTGCCTTTGTGTAGGGACCATGGTGGTCACCCTTCTTGATTTTCTCAGGATTTCTGCTCTGATGCATTTGAAAGCTACACATCAGGATTGCTCTCCCTCATGGCACCTTTTCTCCCCTTAGATCTGCCTTCTCCAGACTCTTTCTTTCCCCAAGAAAGGAGCACAGAGCAGGAGGAAGGAATGACCTCTGATGTCCTGTCAGTCAGAGCCCAGGTGAGTTGAACTTTTCTCTCTCTCCCAAATGCTGGGTTATTTCTTAGAGCAGATAGCACCTTCCCTTACCTTTGGTCTCTGCTTAACCATGTCCTGTTGAAGCCCCAGAACTCCAGTTTTTCTCACCTAGAAAATGAGCCTTTTCTGACAGGATGTCAGGTTGGTGAATTATGAGGACAGAAGTGGACAGTAGATCACTCAGCCCACCCCTACCCCTCCTTTGGGGCCTGAAGAAACTGAGCTCAAGAAAGGAAATGTCTTGCCTGATCTCAGAAGGGAAGGAACTGGAATTAGACCCAATGTCTCTTCTTTTAAAAAAAAAAAACAACACAGTGATATTCTTTGTTTTTACATCATCTTCATTTCCTGATATTTACAGGGTGGTCCTGATCAGGGTGAATAATGAATCCCCTGAAGTATTTGGATTTGCACTATTTAAAGTTGTGATTAAATAAAATGTAGTAATTATCCTCAACCCAACGGAAACATGCAGTGCAAATTCAAACGATGTGATCGCCTTGGGGGATTCTTGATTCACACTAGACCTGCCTTAACCTCCCCTGTTTCTTCTTCAGAGCATCATCTCTTTATAACAGAGAATTAAAACAGAAACAGCTCAGCAGAATTAATGAGCGTGGGATTCGAGTTTGACAGGCTATGTCCCATGTTCTGTCTGCAGACCCCCATCTCTGAAGAAGGGAAGGAGTTTGTTTTGTACCTTCTCTTGGGGAATCGAGCTTGGCGTCCTTATCGCTGTCAGTATTGGCTTTTGTGGCGGTGGTGGTTACGTTCTTGTAATTGTATGTACTGATTTCCTGGTTCCGCATAGCACAGTGATATTCCCTTACATTCCTGTACCACTTTGTCTAGTTAGTCCCCAATAGATGGACCGCGGTTCACAATGGTTTGCAATACAAAGAACTCTACTATGAATCTTTTGGTATGTATGGGGGCCTTTCTTTCTGTCTGCGTTTGCCTACCCAGAGCCCCAATCCACGGCTGTGGTGGCATCACATTCAGATAGAAATAACCCAAGGGCTGCATACTGACTTAGAGGACCCTAAATTAACATTATATTCTTTTGTGCAGTCTGTGAACTTTTAAAAAATATTTTCACAGAAGTATTTTAGTCAGTCATTAGTCAGCAAGCTTTTTTTAAGCATCTACTATGTACTAGGCTCTGTACTAAGTGCTGAGGGTACTAAGAAAGCAGTGCCTGCCCTCAAGGGGCTCCCAGTCCAGTTGGGGAGACAACACATAGACAACTTTAGTAAAGAAGTTTAGTCAGGACGAATTGCGGGTGACTATATATGAAAAGCCCTAGGGTTAAGGAGAACTGAGAAAGGCCTCCTGGAGAAGGCGGCCAGGAGACTGCCGGGAGGAGGAGGACCCGCAGGGCTCCAGGCACGAAGTGCTGAGGGCCTGCCCCAGGCGTCATGTCATCAGAGGAGAGAAGGAGGCCCCTAAGGGGGGGGGGCACTGTCAGTGTACCCGGCACACAGTGGTGGTTAATAGGTGTTTATCGATTGATTGGAAGCTCCGAGTTGAGGACGACACCGAGGCGGTAACCCTGGGAGTGTGGGGGGACGGTGGTGCACTCAGCAGCAACAGGGGAATTTGGAAGAGAGGAAGGGAAGATGAGTTTGGGTTTGAACTTTGAACAGTTAATGTTTCTCCATTTACTTACGTCTGATTTTTTTCGTGTACAAAGTTTTTTTTATGACTTTGTTCATGTGGATCTGGACTTGTTTTGGTAGGCCTATTCCCAGGTATTTTCTACTGTCTAGTGTCATTTTAAATGGGGTATCTCTGGGTATCTCTTCCTATAGTGTCCTGTTGGTAGTATATAGCAAAAGAATATATTTATAATTGCAACAACATACTTTGGAGTCAGAAGATACTAACACCAATCTAGTGTCTGATAAACCCAAAGATCCAAGCTTTGGGGGCAGGAATTCACTATTTAACAAAAACTGCTGGGAAAACTGGAAAGCAGTTTGGTAGAACATAGATATAGACCAACATCTCACACTGCATACCGGGAAAAACTCCAAATGGGTACATGATTTAGACATAAAGGGTAATAACATAAGCAAATGAGGGGAGCATGGAAAAAATTACCCGTCAGATCTATGCAGAAGAGAAAAGTTATGACCGGACAAGAGCTAGGATCATGGGAAATAAAATGGATGATTTTGATTACATGAAATTAAAAAGTTTTTGCAAAAATAAAACCAATATAGCCAAAATTAGAAGGAAAGCAGGAAACTGGGGAAAAATTTTGACAGCTAATTTCTCTCACAAAGGCCTCATATTTCAACTATATATAGGGAACTGAGCCAAATTTATGAAAACAGGAGTCAGATTCCCCAGTTGACAAATGGTCAAAGGATATCAACAGACAGTTTAGTCAAAGCTATCAAGTCACATAAAAAAATGCTCTAAATGACTACTGATTAGAGAATTGCAAATTAAAACAGCTTTGAGATATTGCTCCACACCCGCCAAATTGGCTAACATGACCAAAAAGGGAAATGAAAAATGCTGAAGGGAACGTGGAAAAATAGGGACGCTGATGCATTGTGGGAGTTGTGAGTTGTTCCTGCCATCCTGGAGGACACTTTGGGTCTATACCCACAAAGAAAAGGGAATATATACAAAGATATTTGTAGCAGCTCTTTTGTGGCGGTAAAGAGTCGGGAATCGAGAGGCTGCCTGTCAGCTGGGAAATGGTTGAACAACTTGTGCTTTGTGATTATGATGGAATACTATTGTGCTGTAAGAAATGAGGAGGGGGAGGGTTTTACAAAAACCTGGAAAAACTTAGATAAACTAATGCAAAGTGAAGTGAGCAGAACCAAGAGAACATTGTACACGTAACTGCAATGATGATCAGCGGTGAAAGACTTAGCTGCTCTAATCAATACAGCAATCCAAGACAATTCCAAAGGACTCATGATGAAAAATGCTATCCATCTCCAGAGAAAGAACTGATGAACTCTGGAGGAAGGAATTGAATTTTCAAATTTTAAATTAAAATTTTCAAAATTAAAAAAAAAATGAATGTTAACATAAAGTATATAAGAAGAAGGCATGAGCATCTGGGGTGTCAGGAAAGGGCTTCATGAAGAAGGAAGTGCTGGAGGTAAGTTTTGAAGGCAATTAGGGACTCAATAGAAGTGGTGGACTGGGAGGAAGGACATTCTAGGCATGAGAAATAGCCAGTACAAAGAGATGGATAGAACGGTGCTATCCATAAAGGAAGGGGAAGGAGATCAGTTTTACAGAACTCTAGGCAGTATCCAGGAAAAGTAATATATAAGAAGAGGTAGGTTGCTTAGTGCCAGGGTATGAAGGGCTTTTTAAATGCCTGACAGCGTAGCTTATATTGGGTCCTGCAGGGCAATAGGAAACCATTGGCCTTTTTTGAGGCCAAAGGAATGCATCAGTCAACCAGCACTTTTATTAATTGAATTCTGCATGCCAGGTACTATACTAAGCCCTGAGGGTACAAATACATGCCTCTGGAGATATGTGTGCGTCCTGCCTACATTTGGAGAAGTTGAACTACTTTGATGGGCTTGAGGGGTTGCCACATGAGTATTTGCATTTTTGGTGATGTGGATCTTTTTTATTTTTTAAAGTGGATTTTGATTGATATCTTTTGCTTTTACATTTCTTGGATTTCCCATTATCACTTTTCCTTCCCCTGCCCAGAGATCCGTCCCTTATAACAAAGAATTTTTCTTAAAAAAAAAAAAAAAAGGAAGAGCAGCAGAAGAAAGATAAATCAGCTTTTGAACACTATTCAGTGTTTGTTTCCTGGATATGTGTGAGCTGTTCATATCCTTTGGATAATTATCCATTGGAAAACTGTGTCACCTGCTTATAGATTCTAAGAATCATGTGCTCATCTGTTATGTACTAAGAATCATCTGCAGACCCATTCTTCCACTTCTTTTTCTCTTGGTTCTTTCTCTCTTTTTTTTTTTTTTTAAAGAAATACAAATATAGGTGCGGTCAGGTGGCACAGTAAGAGCACCAGCCAGGCAGTCAGGAGACCTGGGATCGGTTCCAGCCTCAGATACTTCACACCCACACACACACACACACACACACACACACAAACTGGCCGTGTAACCTTGAGCAAGTTACTTAACCCCAATTGCTTAAAAAAAAAAAAAAAGATAAAAAAAAGAAATACAAATATATATTGTATGCATATGGAGAGATCCGTTTACTAAAGGCCCTTGCCTTGGAGCCATCTCTGTCTTCTGGCTTCCCTGAGGTCTCTGCCCAAGGCTGGGCTCCTGCAAGAAGCCTTTCCTCCTCCTTTAGCTTGGTGTCTTCCTTCGATCCACCCCAAATGGATCTTTTTTGTATGTTATGTCACCTCCGTTAGACTGTGAGCTCCTTGAGGGCAGGGGCTGGTTTTTGCTGTTGTTTGTATCCCCAGGGTTTAGTGTGGTCACTGGCACGTATAAGTGCCTAGTAAATGGTTGGTACTACTGACAGACTAACACTAAGAGTTTTTCTTGGATCCGTGAACCTTTTAAAATACTTCATCTTGTTCTCTCTTTCCTTAGCAGTGTCACTTTTCACTCCTTTCCCATAAGTTTCCTTTGCTGTGCTTTGTCCATTCATTACCATTGACTTTTCCTCCTCTGTGGTCCTGGTTATTTATACTCTCGTCTGCCATTTCTGTGTTTGTTTTTTACTAGTGATCTTTGTAGATTTCTTTGCATTTTTCATATTTGTGCCTTGATTACATTATAGTATTTCATTACATTAATGTTCCATGGTTTATTTAAACATTTTTCTGTTGTTGATATTTAAGTTGTCTACAGGGTTTTGTTTTTTAATTACAAAAATACTGCTAGGAAAGTCTTTGAACAGTTAGCTTCCTCCCACCCCCAATAACACTTTCAGGGCATATTCCTGGAAATAGAATTATTGGGTTAATCAATCAGTCAATAAACATTTATTAAGAATCCGCAATGTTTCAGGCATTGTGCTAAGCACTGGCTCAAAGAGTATGATGATTTTTTTTTTTTGCCTTTTGGAGGGCAGTTGGGGTTAAGTAACTTGCCCAAGGTTACAGGGCTAGTTATTTTGTGTGGGTGTTAAGTGTCTGAGGCCAGAACCGAACTTGGGTCCTTCTGACTCCGAGGCCATTGCTCTACTCACTGTGCCACCTAGCCGCCCTCAGTATGATGATTTTGTAACTTCTGCAGCACACTGATTACTTTCCAAAAACTTCAGCAAGTTTGTGATTGTACCAGCAGTAAAGAAGTTTACCTGTTTGTCCCCATTTTGCCACATGGAGCCTTGTTGCTTTTAATTATTGCTATCAGTTTGATGCATCTGAGATGATACCTCATTGATTTCTTTGATTTTTAATGAGGTTGAGGATTTTTTAAGTGATTATTAACAATTTGGCAGGGGGTGGCTAGGTGGTGCAGTGAATAGAGCACTGGCCCTGGACTTAGGAGGACCTGAGTTCAAATCTGGCCTCAGACACAGTGAGTAGAGCAATGGCCTTGGAGTCAGAAGGACCCAAGTTCGGTTCTGGCCTCAGACACATATTAGCGGTATGACCTTGGGCAAATCACTTAACCTCAGTTGCCCCTCCAAAAAGCAAAAACAAAAAACAGTTTGGCAATTAGGTGGCACGCTGGATAGAGAGCTGAAATTGAAATCGAATCCAAGTCCAAGTATGGCCAGAGACACTTTGTAGCTGTTTCACCCTAGGCAAAGCCTCTTTTTGCCTCAGTTTCCTCATCTTTAAAATGGGGATAAGAATAGTTGTTGGGAGGATCATATAAGATCATATCCATAAAGTACATGCTTAGTGTCTGGCACATAGTAGACATTTGATAAGTACTTGTTAAATCTAATTCTGAAAAATTTGTGCTCTTGTTTGGAAATTGTTTGATCATATCCTTAGCCTGTATTTGTCCAGTATAGACTTGGAGTCACCCTAGTGAGTTTTTTACATTTCCTTATCTATTTTAAATGTCAAAAATTTTTTTTGGTATTATTTACCATCATAATTTTTTTAACCTGTTGGTTTTTTCTTCTGTGTTTTTTTTTTTAACTAACAGTCTTCAACAAACACAAGCATTTAAACATGTGGAGAACAAAAATAATTATATATGAAACTATGAACTTCTGTTAAATAGTGTTTTTTAAAGTATAAATGAAAAACATATTAAATTTAACAAGTTAGTAATAATTGCCCAGTTTGTCTTCTTATGAATGTTTTTTTATTAATACTCTTTTCATAACAATCACTTCCTACTAATCCTTCTCTACTTTCCTTTTAAAGACTTCTTACCCTTGTAACAAATAATAGTCAACAAAACATCAGCACATTGAACTGGTCTGAAAATGGGTGCCTCATTCTGTCCCGATCCTCCACTTCCTCTCCAGTGAGAGTAATGTTTCTTCCATCTTCCCTCTGAAGTCAGAGCAGGTCACATCTTTCAAAGTCTGTTTCCTTTACATTATTGTGGTTGTTGTGTAAATTATACGCCTAGTACATGAACCGGTGCCCTGAGAGGAGGAATATTTCATCTTTTGTGTCCCAGAGCTGAGATTTATCATTGCAGTTAATTTGAAGTTAGCAAAAGATCATATTCCTCAGCAAAAACAAGACCCCAAAAAAGTAAAATGAGGATTGAACAGCTCTGTTCCCCATCATTTATCATTGTTCTCTCCACCTCAAACAGTGGTCCTGTCCCTTTAAGCTTTCTTCCCTCTTCCCTTTCCTTCTTTTCTTTGGCACGGGGAACTCTTGGGTAAGGAAATCCCTTCTACCATTGCAGGTCAGCACACTTCTACCACTTAAAGACTTAGATTATTGAGAGGTTAAGTGACTTGCTGGTATGTATCAGAGGTGAGTCCTGAACTAAGGACTTCTGGCTTCAAGGCCAGCTTTCTGTGCACTGTGTGGGGCTGCCTTTTTCCCTCCACCCGAGAAGACCCTTCTTGTCAGCCTTAACTATTCTTGGCAGATACACACACATCAGTATCTGAGCTTTCATATTCCTGGCCTCATTTCCATAGGATTGTACCGCACTTTTGTATTCATCTTTTATTACCTGCTTTTGCTTCCATTTTCTGTACATATCTTTTTTTTTTTTTTGAGGGGGGAAGGCAAGGCAATCAGGGTTAAGTGCCTTGCCCAAGATCACACAACTAGTAAATGTGTCAAGTGTCTGAGACTGGATTCGAATTCAGGTCCTCCTGACTCCAGGGCCAGTGCTCTATTCACTGCACCACTTAGCTCTCCCTGTACATATCTTTCTTAAAAGTTGATTGGGGGCGTGGCTAGATGGCACAGTGAATCTCTATTCACTGGCCCTGGAGTCAGGAGGACCTGAGTTCAAATTCAGCCTCAGATACTTGACACACTTATTAGCCATGTGACCTTGGGCAAGTCACTTAACCCCAATTGCCCTCCCCAAAAAAAGTTGATTGGATAATTCCATGGGTATCCACATTGGCAGCTTTAGACAGTTACACTTTTCTGTTTAATTTGCCTTCTCTTTGTGTCTTAAGAATTAGATTTTTAAGAATTTCCCCACCTTTCCTGACTTTACCTTACCTTACCAAACTTTGAATGGAAAATATATACATACATACATTCACACATATATATGTGTATATATATATATATACATATGTGTGTATGTGGATAGATTTCATTAAATATTTTCCAATTACATTAAAATTTTTTTAACATTAAAAAAAATTGAATTTCAAGTGCTCTCCCTCCTTGTCCCTTTCCAACCTTTTGAGAAGGTGAGGATATATTCATTTACATGTGAAGTCATACCATACATATTTCCGTACTATGTTGCAAAAGAAAACACACACACATACACACAAAAAAACACCAAGAAAAATAAATTTTAAAAATGTATGCTTCAATCTGCATTCAGAATTCATCAGTTCTCTTTCTGGAGGTGCATAGCATTTTCATCATGGATCCTTTGGAATTGTGTTGGATCACTGCCTTGATCAGAGTAGCTAAGTCTTTCACAGTTGATTGTTGTTGCAATATTGCTGTTACTATATACAGTTTTCTCCTGGTTCTGCTCACTTCATTTTGCATCCATTCATGTAAGTCTTTCCAGGTTTTTCTGAAATCTTCCCACTTGTTATTTCTTATAGCACAATAGTATTTCGTCACAGTCACATACCACAGTTTGTTCATCTAGTACAAAGGTATAAGGAACAAGATATTAGAATCATCCAACACTACAAAATTTCTTTTTCTTTCAAAAATTTTAGGGTTTGTACAGAGAATTATTGGGCACAGTAGAGATAATTAGGATTTTCTCTATATTTTCCCCACAAAGCAAATACTTTGGAAATGGCTTGTTTTTGTAGTAATCAGAAAAATAAAAGTTAGTCTAGGTATAAAACTTAAATAAGTTAAACAAAAAGTAAAAACTTAGGTAAGTAAAACACCTAGGTATAAAACTTAAATAAGTATATAAAGTTAAGTAAAAAAAAAAAAAAACTAAAACAGGATTTATTGAAAAATATCTGAAGTCACAAAAAACTGAGCTTTGGATGGTGAGAATAAGAAGAAGGCTACTGCTTGCAAATAAATACAAGCCTGATCCTTTTTATAGGCAAGAATTCCTCTCTCTCCCTGCCCCCCAAAATCACCTTATATTAAATAGGTGCCAATATTTCTCATGAGGAAAGGGGAAAAGCAACAAGGGACAGAGACTTTGAGAAAGGGGGTTTGAAGTGTTCCTTCTCTAATAAGAATATTTATTTCTTATTAGAATATACTTATAATTAGGTGAATTATTTGGGAAACAGACTCTGTAGATATATGCACATGTATTAATGCACTGATATCTCATATATATATTTTGAACATTAACTGATTGTTTTTAAACGACTCCTTCAAAGCAGGACAGGTCTTGAAAATTTAGCAAGAAATAAAGTTTATAAAGAAAGTTAAAAAAAAAAAAGAGAGAGAGCTCCAGCCCTTAGGGTGCTCACATTCTGATGGGGGAGGCAACATCTAAATAGCTTGGTACACAGAGTGCAAAGAAGGTACTCTCAGAGGGGCTGCTAAAAGCCAGGGTGGGAGGTGGGAGCCTTTGACTATGGACAGCCTCCTACAGAACATGGGGGTTTGGATGGAGGCTCAAAGGAAGCAAAAAAGGTAACTTTTAAAAAATTAATTTATTTAATTTAATTGTCAACATTTCACTTCCATAAGCTTTTGAGTCTTAAATTTTCTCGCCCTCTCTCCCCTCCCACTCCCCAAGACGGCATGTAATTTGATAAAGGCTCTACATATACGTTCTTATTAAACACATTTTCATATTAGTCATGTTGTAAAGAAGAATTAGAATGAATAGGAGAAATCCAAAAAAAGGCAGAGTAATTTATCTAACCCATACCGACATAGGGAGACAGAGAGGTCTTCAGACACAGGAGACAGACAGGCCAGTGGCATTTGGGCAGGAGCATTCTAGCAGCCAGGGAAAAGCAGTGCACTAGGGCATGAAGAGGGCCCAGACTCATACTAGGATATGCCCAGACCCATGCCAGGGTACCACACTGGCACAGGTGCCAGCTTTACTGCCCACGACTCAGTCCTAGTCAAAAATCAAGGATAAATTGAGAAGGCAATATGTGCTTGGAGTACTTTTCACAGTTAAGTAGACCCTGGACTATGTACCTAGAAAGGAGGGAGTTCAGAGGCATGACTCAGACTTCAGCAGAGTAGTGTCTTAGATCCAGACTCTGACCCCGCAAAGGAATGACCGGGGCAGGATTTCTCAGGCCAAAGGGGAATCTACAGTTGGGCCACTTTGAGCAAAGAGCACTTTCCATCTGGCTAATGGGGACTGAACCCAGCAGCATCTGCCTTTGCTTAGACCCAGATCAGGAACTTGCAGAGGTCAGACCAGGAGACTTAGCCCTAGATCAGACTATTCACAAGCAAAACTTCAAAGATAAACAGCTTGGATCCAAACTCAGATGGAATTCCTACAAGAGATGAAAAAGTTTTTAAAAAATGTTTTCATAAGTGGAATGAGAGGGCTTGAGGAAAAGAAATGAGAGTTATGGGAGGAAGAAATGGAAAGAGCTTTAACAACTTAGCACGTGAGGTACCAAACCTTGAGGTGGAATCAAGATGTTGGAGTGAGAAGAAGCATTTTTTGTCTAGCTCTCTCAACACCTCCTCCACCACAACCTAGAAAATATTCCAGACCAATTTCTGATCAGGAAAGTCAAGAAGAAGTCACTGAGTCATTTTTCCAGCCCAGAACAGCTTAGAAAGACAGATCTGTGGAGGCTGGCCAAGAATAAAGCACAGTGTCTGTGGCAGCAGTGGCAGGACTGGGGGCATTCCAGCTCTCAGGATGGAAAGAGAATCAGGAGCATTAGGGCAGAAAGAAATCCCAGGGCACTCAGGAATTAGCACTGGTATGTGGAGGGGGTGTCATGGCAGCCTTGTCACCCACAGATCCAGGGAGAAGAGGAGGGGCTGTTAATGAGCACAAAATGAATTCCAAAAACTTAGTGATGTGGCTCTGAGTACAGGAGCAGAATGGAGTTTCATTTCTATCCTTTAGTCCAGCACATAAGCCTGCAGTAGAAAAACAAAGGTAGGGAACCAGGACCCAGGGGGAGCAAACAGTTCAGTTGCCCTGAACCTGCAGAAACCCGCAGCAAGCTAGGAGTGACAAATCCATCAACAGCTTACTGAAACAACTACAGAAGCCAAAACCTGTCGGGCACTTGCAGAGCTCAAGCCAGTGGGCAGCAAACAGATCTCCCTGGATTACAGCACTCTAGAAGCTTTGAAAACTTACAGACCCCCAGACCGAGCGTGTGAAAGCAGCAGAAGCTCAGCTCGGACACCCCTCCGCCTGCTCTCCTACCCCCCCCCCCAAAGGTGATCAAAAGCCAATGCTAACATAAAGTCCAAATCAAGGAGTACGCTGGAAGAATGAGCCATAAAAGAAGCCAAACCTGAGCTACTGTGCTGACAGGGAAGCTCAAGACAAACACAGAAGACCGTGACTTGAAAACACTTACAGGTGAAGCCTCAAAGAAGAATGCAAAGGGACACAATGTGTTACTGAATATAGTGTTCCCAACACCCAAGGATCTGACAAAATCTGCCTGAGGGCAGAGGGGAGCAAAAGTCGTCTGGCCAGTCAAGTCAAAAAGTGTTTCTTAAGCACTTACTAAGTGTGAGGCACTGTGCCAAGCACAAAGTATACAAATCCAAGTGGAAAGAAAAATCCCTGTTTTTGAGGTGGCCAGGATCACATAGATGGAAGCTAAAAAGTAGAAGGTGGAGAGTGCCAGTAATTGAAGTAGGGGCATGGTAGAGAAAGTCCCGGGGAGATGTTCCAAGAGTTCAATTTGGAGAGGAGTGACTTGGACCTTCTCCTAAAAATAGAGGTCCTAGGTAGACCTGGGCAGTCAGAATGCCTCGTTCCAATGTGAGAAGTGGTTCAGAGGTAGACTGAGTGTCCAAAGTGAATAGACTTCTGTGGCATGGTTCCTGAGATTTAGACCAGCATCTCACACTATATACCTTCATAAGCTCTAAATGGATACATGACCTAGATCTAAAAGGTCGCATCAGAAACAAGTTAGAGGAACAAGCTAGGAGATAACCTTTACAGCGACAGATATGAGGGGAATAAGTCTTGACCAATTAAGGAAAAGAAAGGATCGAAGAAGGATGGATGGTTTTGATGACATAAAATGGAAAGTTTTTTTAATAAACCAAATCATTATAGTTAGGATTAGTAGGGCAAAATATTTTCCCAGAAGTTTTTTTTTTTCTGATAAAGGTCTTTTATCTAAGATATATGGGGAATTGATAAAGGTATATAAATAGGAGCCATTCTTCAATAGATATATGGTTAGAAAGTTAGTAACATAGTTTTCAATGCAAGAAAACCCAGATATCAACAGCTGTATGGGGGGAAATGCTCTAAGTCACTAGTAATATGAGAAAGGGATAGGAAGTGGACTTGTAATTTCATTGGCATGGGGCACTCTGAGATAAGGAAATGCTACCAGGGTAGGTAGGCACGATGTCTGTAACTAATCTTAGGCTTTAGAGTTTTGATAAACACAATGACTCATAATTCTCAAGAGCCTGTGATGAACTGTACTATCCACCTTTGGACAGAAAAGTGTTGGACTCCTGGCTCATCCTGGAAGAATGAAACATACTTTTTGGATGTGGCTAATTAGAGAATTCTTTTTGCTTGACTGTTCAGATTTGTGACAGGTGTTTTTTTTTTCCCTCCCTCCAGTGGGGATGGATTGGGAAGTGTGAGGGAGAAAGAATTGATTCTTATTCATTGAAAAAAATTTACACTTAATCTTTGACAGTTGCCTAGAGCACTGAGGGATTAAATGATTTGCCCAGTATTACATAGCCAGTATGTCCTAGGAGGGACTTAAACCCTTAAACTTATTTAAACCCTTCCTGACTTTGCAGCCAGTTCTGTGTGCACTGACATGCCGATCACTGTTGGAAAGATTGGAAGAATAGGCACATTAATGTACTAGTTGTACATTAATGCACAAAATTAATGTTGGAGCTGTGGTTTGATCCAACCATTTTAGAAATGGTTTAATTTTGAAAAATTTAATTTCAAAATTTTAATTTTGAACCATACCCCAAAAGTCACTAACCTGTTCCTTTTCTTTGATTTAGCTATACCACTAGTAGATATATACCCCATTAGAATTCCAAGAAAGAGTGAAAGATCTAAAAAGGACAAAAAATATTTATAGCAACAGTTTTGTAAAGTGGTTGGTGATCAAATGGGAAATGACTGTACAGTTAGGATATATTAAGCATATAGTAGGTGCTTAATAAATGTTTATTTAATGAAGTTACAATATAAATGCAATGGAATGCTGTTGGACTGTAAGAAATGATAAAAGGGATAGATGCAGTGAATCCTGGGAGGGCTTGCATGAACTTAAGCAGACTGAAGAAACAGCCCAGAAGCACAACTTACACCATGATTAAAGCACCATCAAGGAAGACAACTGAAAGAAAGACTTAAGCACTATATAACCACAAGGACCATTCATAAATCCTGATGCCTGATCATGAATCGCTTCCCATCTCTTAGTAGAGAGGAGATAAAATAGAGAATCAGAATGAAACAGTTTTCAGGCATGGCCAGTGGGAGGATTGCTTTTCTATATGTATTTGTTACAAAGGACAGCTTTTATTTGGCAGGAGAAGAGTTATGAATTTTGAGAGGGAGAAAGTGATCCCCCCCCAAGAAATAATAAAGAAAAAAAGCACAAGAGAACAGAAGGCTGTTTAGAAGGGGACAGACAAACAGGACATGATTGGACTGTTGAATTTGAAATCTACTTTTGTAGCAGTCCATCTAGGATACTCTGCCAGAAAACAGCTGGTACTCTCTTTGGGTTCTAGAACCCCTACTGCTGTGCTTCCCTTTAGGGGTTAATTAGTAGAACACAATTAGCCCAGAGGCATTTGCTATTGTGGCATATTAGGAAAGGTAGCTACAATAAAAGCCGTTCTATACAGCTAGGTTGTGTGTTACCACTGATACTCACCGTATCTGCGAAAAGAATGGGCTTAAATTTGAATACAGTGGTAGTAGTGAGTGACCAAGCCAACTCATAGCTGGAAAGGAAGGACCCCAATAACCCTTCCCTCCGGGAGTTGTCACAGAGCTCCTCAGATGCAGCATCGTTGCTGGGCAGGTGGTTCTCCTGGGTTCCTGAGGTCTGTTCTCTTTGGAACTGAACTCTCAATGACTGGGACTAACTCTCTTTTGATTCAATAACAGGTCTGCTTTCAGCTGCTAACATTCCCACTCCTGGAAAGGCTTTAGAGTGACTTGTGTGTGAAAATGATAATGATGCTTACGATAATAACAAGAGCTAGTAATTATCTAGGATTTTAGGGCTTGCAAAGCACTCTGTGTATGTTATCTGTGTCTTTCTGGAATGAGTGTCTCTGATACTTCGGCTGTGCCTTGAACTCTCCTAACACGATTCTCTGACTGCTGGATGGGATGTCTCCTTCCAGGTGAGTGGCTCTGATATGAGATACCATCAGTAAGAGGTTCTTAACCTGGGGTCTGCCACTCTGTAAGGAGTCCATGGATAGATTTCAAGGGTTTCTTTGTTTTCACTTATCTCAAAAATTAAGCATTTCCATCACTTATTTTAAGATATGTCTTTAAGAAGGGACCCATAAGTTTCAACAGACTGCCAAATTATACAACAAGAGGTTAAGAATAGATGACTTGAGTTATAGCTTAAAATTCTGTGCTTCTGCATCTGGTGCAAAGTCCAGCACATAATAAATAGCTACTCAACAGGTATTTTATAGAACACACCGAAACCCCCAGCACGGAGAACCAGTTCTTTTCTATTCTTCCACCTTTGTAATCTCTCCTATTGTTCCATATGAAAGAGGAGCCATAATCTGCTTCAATATTTCAGGAATTGGTAACATTCAAGGATGTGGCTGTGGACTTTACTCAAGAAGAATGGAGGCAGCTGGACCCAGCGCAGAGAGACCTGTACAGGGACGTGATGCTGGAGAACTATAAGAACTTTGTCTCTTTGGGTAAGGTCAATGTTCCTCTGTAACTCAGACTCGCTTTACTGGGGTGTCTTTGTACTGAATTTGTTCAAGATTGTGGAGTATCCAGAGTGCTTGGTCATTTTTATTCTCCTGGTTTTCAAAAGACAGAGGAGGAAAAGTATGAGCTGCACATCAGTGAGCTTGCTGTCAATTCCTGGAGGGATTCCAGAACGTATTTTTAAATAAATGGTTAGTAAACATCTGAAAAGGTAGGTGGTGATTACAAAGAATTAGCATGGTTTCATCAGGAATGGAGAATTCTAGATTAACTGTGCTTTTTTCTTTTGGTAAGACTACAAGACTAGTACATTAGGGAAGTGCTGAATATAATTGACCTAGATTTTAACAGAAATCTTTCTTACTATCCTCATGGACAAGTAGAAAACTAGGTAGACTTTGAGTATCTCGATCCAAAGGATAGTTAGTCATTAATGCTTTGGTATCATCTTGGCAAGAGGTCTCTAGTAAAATGCCCCAGGCATCTTTGATGTTCAACATTCTGTTAATGATTTGGGTAAAGGCTTATCAGATTTTCCAATAACACAGAGCCTAGTCAGGGAGAAGGGGTACCTGGGGCATGACAGAGTACAGATCATGCCAGAATGTTGGGCAAAAGCTAATTGAATGATATATGAGGGATAAATTTTAAATCTTATGCCTGGGTTCAGAAATGTCAGCTTCACATAAGTGAGGTGGGGGAAGACAAGATGGATGGCTCTTTTTTCTGAAAAAGAGCTTGATAGAGGTCAGCAGTGTGATGCAGCAGTCCCACAATGCACAATCTGTCTGTGACTGCATCAGGAAAAGCTCAGTGTGTAGAATCTAGGAGATGGTAGCTGTGGTACTCTGCTTGAGCCAGACCCTGTCTAGAGCATTTTTTTAAATTCCTAATAACTTATTTTAAGAAATAAATCTCCAAAATTGAGCACCCAGAGCAGGGTTGTTTGGATGGCAAAGAGCTTCATGTCACCTAAGGGACTGGTTGATGGAACAAGACATGTAAACTGTGAAAAAGAGGAGACTTGGGATTGGGAAATGGGAGAGTGGGACATAGTGGCTGTCTTCTAACAGATGAATGACTTATCCTATGGAGAAAGATGAGAATTTTTCTGCTTGCTATGTAGGGCAAAACCAGAAGCCATGGGTGGAAACTGCAGAATCAGAGTTTGGTTCAAGATAAAGGAAATGTCCTAACAATTAAAGCTTCCAAGGAATTCCGTGGAGTTCACATATTCTCCCTCACTAGATGTCTTCACACAATGTTGGATGACAACCCATTGGGCATGTCATGGGTGGGATTTGGTATGATTTAGATTAGATGGTCTCTGTGGTCCTTTCCAACTCTGAGAGTCTGCGATGCTCAGAATTCCAAAGTGAGTCTGTGTTCCTAACACTTTCCATGTCTTTTCATGTGATTAGGGTTTCCAGTTTTTAAACCAGATGTGATATCCCAGCTGGAGCGAGGGGAAGGACCATGGACATCAGAGACAGAAGTCCCACAAATCGTTTGTCCAGGTACATAAGTGAAAACCAGGTAGATAGGAGTCATTCCAAACAACAGTTGAACTGCTCACCTTTGAAATGGACTAGATCTCTTCTCAAAGGCCCCACTTTGGTGGAGGAAAAAGGGCTAAGGCTGCCAAGGATAAGGAAAGTCCCTCATATGCCTTTGTTGTTTAATTTCAACAAGTCAAAATTTATTCACCAGAAGTCATTTTAGCACCGCAAATCCTGCTTGGGTTATAGTAGTCACTTTTTAAATGCTTATTGATTGATCAGTTGGTCATTTGCCATGGTTTTACCACCTTGTAGGAATATAGCACTAGACTGTACCCTGAGAACAAGTCTAAAAAATTATGAGACATTTTCATTCCTTGCTATAATTTTACATGCTCCTTGCAAAAATAAGTTACCTTACCCATATAACAATTAATTATCAATACATGATATGTCTGTGTTGTGTTCAAAATGTTGGGATTTGAATAGTTGGGGATAGATGAGTAAGGCATTCTTAGCAAGGGAAATAGAATGAAAAAGACAGCCAGGGATAGTCATAAAACACTGGCTTTGGATTCACACGCCCCCTCTGACACACAGGCCAAGTCGCTTCATGTCTCTGCTTTAGTTTTCCCATCCTACAGTACGCTAATGACACCTAATATGTTGATTGTGAGATTGAAATGAGAGAATGTAAGTAAAGCACTTGACAGAGTTTAAGCTGCTAAAGCTTAAAACTGCCCGAAGCCTTTGGTACATCCTGTAGAGGTACAGCTGCTATTATATGTTTATTCCTCATTCAGTCTAGAAATCTTATGGATAAATTAGATTAAGTTTAGCCTCTCAGTGTGCCTGTTACACACTTGGGTTATGCAACTGTGGGCAAGTGGCTTTACCTCTGGGCTCCCTAGGACTGTAATTTGTCTGACTTGCATTAGAAGCAGTTCCTTCACCCGGGAGTTCCCTGAAACGATGACATAACAGGTCAAACCCTGGTCTAATTCCCAGCCTGAGTGATTTGTTCATCATCAGACCTTAGTAGTTCTCTTGTTTTTCTTTTTCAAGATCTCTCCAAGTATTATTTAATAGTTTCCTGAATTTTGCAGAGGTTGATATCAGGCTTTATAGTCTGGAATTTCCAGCATCAACTTGTTTCTATTTTCTGAACATTTTAAGCATTTTTCTCTTGAATCACTAACAGTAGTTCTCTAAATGCATCTACAAATGCTTTCATTACTCTCATATTTAAGTCATTTAGGCTCTAGAAGCTCTTTTCCTAGTTGTTCACATGTCTTGGGCTTCAGTTCTCTCTTAACAGTATTTATTTTCCTTTTTCCAAATGGGTAATAATTTCTGCTCATTTAGGAGTCAGAGTCAAGAACTTAATATAAGCATTTTCCTTTCTCACAGTAGAGAGAACTGCAGGTTTTGATGCTTTTTTCGTTTCTTTCAGATTCCATTATTCAGAAGACAAGGTGTGAAAACTTGGACTGGATTCAAAAGCAGGACTTTTCTCTGGGAGAATCATCTAAGGAGATAATCCAAAAGAATTATCCCTGGTCTTGCAAGTTGGGAGGAGCATGGGAATGTGATGTCAGGCAAGAGAAGCAGAAGGGCAACTGGAGTAGACAATCCAAGGAACTTTCAATATTTCACACAAAAACTAATGATGAGTTGAATATTAATGAATGTAATACATTTGGAAGAAGGTTTAGTCTAGCAACAATCATTGTTCCAACACAGAGGGTTCCAATAGGAAAAATTCTCCATAAATATGATACGCTTACTAAGAACTTCAAACAGTTTTCAGAACTAAATAAACATAATAGAATGCCCTATTCTATTTGCAAGTATGGTAAATGCAGGAAGCCCTTCACTTACCACTCAGACCTTATTCAGTATCATAGAATACATACTGTCGAAAGACCATATGAATGTAATGAATGTGGAAAATCCTTTACCAATAATTCAATCCTTAGAAATCATCAGAGAATTCATACTGGAGAGAAACCTTATAACTGTAATGAATGTGGTAAAGCCTTCAACCAGAGAGGTCACCTTACTGAACATCAGAGAATTCATACTGGAGAGAAACCCTACATCTGTAATGAATGTGGGAAAGCCTTCAGTAACAACTCAATACTTAGGAGTCACCAGAGAATTCATACTGGAGAGAAACCCTACAAATGTAATGAATGTGGGAAAACCTTCAACCAGAGGGGCCATCTTAATGAACACCAGAGAATCCATACTGGAGAAAAGCCTTTTGAATGTGCTGAATGTGGGAAAGCTTTTAGTCATAGAGTATATCTTACTTTACACCAGAGAATTCACACTGGAGAAAAACCATATAAATGTAATGAATGTGGGAAAGCTTTCAGCCAGAGGGGACACCTTACTGAACATCAGAGAATTCATACTGGAGAGAAGCCCTATATCTGTAATGAATGTGGGAAAGCCTTCAGCAACAACTCAATTCTTCGGAATCATCAAAGAATTCATTCTGGTGAAAGACCCTATAAATGTAATGAATGTGGAAAAACCTTCAACCAGACAAGACATCTTATTCAACATCAGAGAATTCATACTGGTGAGAAACCTTTTGCATGCACAGAATGTGGAAAAGCTTTCAGTCATAGGGTATACCTTACTCTACATCAGAGAACTCATACTGGAGAGAAACCCTATAAGTGTAATGAATGTGGGAAAACTTTCAGCCAGAGGGGGCATCATACTGAGCACCAGAGAGTCCATACTGGAGAGAAACCCTACATCTGTAATGAATGTGGGAAAGCCTTCAGCAATAACTCAATCCTTAAGAATCATCAGAGAATTCATACTGGAGAAAAACCCTATAACTGTAATCATTGTGAGAAAGCATTCAAACAGAAGAGGCACCTTACTGACCATCAGAGAGTTCATACTGGAGAAAAATTTTTAAGACGTTTGGAAAGAGGGAAAACTTTAAGCCATAAGGCCAGGCTTGCTCTACAGAGAATTCATGCTGGTGAGAAACCCTTTGAATTTAATGAATGTGGAAACACTGTTAACCAGAATGCAAACCTTACTCTACATCCAATAATTGATACTGGGGAGAAACCCTTTGAACATAAGGAATCTGGGAAAGTTTTGTTCCAGAAGGGGCACCTTATTGAACACCAGAAGAGCCATCCTGGAGAGAAACTCTTTGGGTGTAATGAATGTGGTAAAAATTTCAGCAAAAGTCTCCACTTGATTGAGCATCAGAGAATTCACACGGGAGAGAAAACTTTTCATTGTAATATATGTGGGAAAGACTTCAGCCAGAAGGGTCACCTTACTGAACATAAGAGAATTCATACTGGAGAGAAGCTCTTTGAATGCAGTGTGTGTAGGAAGAGTTTTAGTCATAGGACATCCTTTATTAATCATCAAAAGATTCATTCTGGAGAAAAACCCTATGAATGCAATGAATGTGGAAAAGCTTTCAGCAATAACTCAAGCCTTTGGAATCATCACAGAATTCATACAGGAGAGAAACCCTTTGAATGCAATGAATGTGGGAAAGCCTTCAGTCAGAGGGGACACCTTACTGAACATCAGAAAATTCATACTGGAGAGAAACCCTTTGAGTGTAATGAATGTGGTAAACACTTCAGCCATAAAACATCCTTTATCAATCATCACAGAATTCATACTGGAGAGAAACCCTATGAATGCAATGAATGTGGAAAAACCTTCAGAAGTAATTCAGTCCTCAGGGATCATGAACGAATACACACTGGAGAAAAACCCTTTGAGTGTAATGAATGTGGAAAAGCTTTCCGTCAGAGGGGCCACCTTGCTGAACATAGGAGAATTCATACTGGAAAGAAACCCTTTGAATGTAAAGAATGTGGGAAAGCATTTAGCACCAGCTCAACACTTAGGAAACATCTTTGTAAGCATCTTTCTAAACTCTAAGCATTAAAAATGAATATTGAAGCCTATAATAAGGCTAAGGGATAATGTTGGCATGTGCTTCAAAACAGACATCAGAGACTTTATGCTGGATGTTAACTAGAGATGCAATGATGTAGGAAGAATTCTCATTGCTAAGTACTGGAGAGTCAATATGTCACTTTGTCACTAGGTACAAAGTTGTTTGGTGCTTTAGTAGATCAAAATGACTTTGTTTTGCTTTATACATCCAGTAATACATGTTAACTGCCATCAGGCAGCAGTAACATAGTGTTAGTCAGTACGGCAACTTGTGCTAATTCCAAACTAATCCTTAAACTACAAGATTTCCAAAAGAATCTCTTTAATGAAAGCATTAAGGTGTTATTTAAAAAAATAATAATTTGCATACCTTTGGAATAAAGGATTTAAAGATAGTGGGGGAATTGCCCAAGATAACTTTTTGCCTGAGATATGAAAATAACATATGAAGCATCTCATTTTTGGAAGTTTCTCTAAGATTTATATTGATTTACCTTTGATGTGAATGGGTCCAGTTTATAGCTACTACTGTTTTGTATTTTGGTCTTGGGTAGAACTATAGAATGTCATAGCTGGAAGGCCCTCCAAAAATCATTTAATCTTACTTTCCCATTTTTTGGAAGGGAACAGTGTAGGTCAGGAAAAGCAGAATAAGGATAAAATTCCAATTTTTAAAAATTCAGTTTCCTGTTGCAAAGGCACATGAGAAATTCTTGGAGAGTTCAGTCTGTGTGTGTGTGGTGGGGGGAGGGGGTAGGTCAGGAAGCACAGACTACCTGGGCAAAGCTGACTCTAAAAAGAAGATATCAATGGAAAGGACTGGTGTCACAACTTGGGTCGCTGCCTTTCCACATGATTGTGACTAGCCTTATTAGACTATGGCATAAAAATACCAGGTTAGACTCTTCATGGGCTCTGAGCTATTTCAGGTTACCGGCACATTGACCTACAGACATCAAGGTGATGAAGATACAAATTCCAGATGTTGAAGCAAAGTCTTTATTACCCCTTAGGTGCCCCTCTTATTTCTCTCTAAATCATAGAATCATATTAATTAGAGCTGGAAAAACACCTAGAGATCATATATAACAACCTCTCACTTTATAGTTGAGGAAGCTTAGGCCTTGAAAGGGGGAATCACTTGCCAAAGATAATATAATTAGTAAGTGGCCGAGGTCAGGTTCAGACCCAAATGTTATGACTCCGAATCTTGTGCTTTTCCCCACTGTGCTCCCTGAAAATTCCTCCCCAATGCCTGCTTTGTATGGAGTCATTAGAATGCTGGCCTTGGAGCAAGGAATGGCTGGCCTTGAGTCTCCGCTCCAGTGTTTATTAGCTATTTGACCATGGGCATGTCATTCAACCTTTCTGACTCTGCTTATCTATCAAGTGAGAGAATACTTGCAGTACCCATTTCCTAGGGTTGTTGTGGGGCTTAAATGAGGTCATATATGTAAGATGCTTTGCAAAATAAGATCTGTCAGTTATTGTTATAAACCATAATCGCTTGCTCTGTTTATATACACTCCAGTTACACAAATAAACCTTTTGGTCCAGTTTTGTCTTTTATTTTGATGCCAAAATTCCACCTAATCATAAATGTCCTCGTACCCCTGGAAGTAATCATCTATAGTTATTATCCCAAGTTAAGATCTGATTATCTCTCTGAGTGAATTTGACTTGAAAGATTTTGTGTTATGCCTATTTTTACTATCCAGATCTGGCATTATTGTTGGATGATTTGCTAAATTAGTCTGGATCTATAATAAGGATTTGACAGAATCCAACATAAAGCTAATAAGAATGAATAGAGGTGACTATTCCTGGAGTCTACTTCTGTGCCAGTGGTATAAGTAAGTACCTAAGTGCTTTTATTAAGCTAATGGAGCACGCTGCTGATCATGGTCCCCAAACTCCCCAGGAATGGAGCCTTAGAAGGTAGTTTCTTATACTTTTAAGGTTTTCTACCTATAATAGCTGCTAAGAAAAAAAAAAAATCAGTGATGGAAAGGTTTGGAGAGGGGAAAGTCTTTTCCAACATTTTTTTGTCTCACACCTGGACATTAAGGCATGAGGTCTCCTTATTTCTTTGTGGTATTATTCTTCAGTCAGCTCCGATGTCTTTGTGCTGCACTGGAATCCACAGGGTCAAGAAGAATGGAAGCTCCTTGAACTTTAATTTTATCTTTCCATTCTCAACGTTACTTCTTTGCCCTTCATGTTTCTTCCTCACCCCAAACTTTTGTGCCTTTAATAGGTTGTTCCTGACCTGGCTCTTATTATCACACCTTTCCTGTCTTCTTTTGTATGCTTGTGTTGTAATCTCACTGTTATCACTAGTTTTTTTCTGTTGAATTTGTTAATGAGCCACTCCCAATTGACTGGCGGCTATACAGAAAGAAACAGGGCCATTGCAGCTTTACTCACGCAGTCAGACACACCAACAGCAAATGAATTTGGAATGTGTCTTACAAATGAGCTATGGGTACATGCTACAAAGCAGCTGGTTACATCAAGATGTATTAAAAGGAATGTTTATCACCCACTAGATGAACAAGGAAACAGCCTCTTGAGTGGGACAGGTATGATAAATGGTATTCAGAAGCAAAGGGAAAAACATAGGTTTGAATTAGAATCCATGAAAGAAAGGATTAAATAATTTGAAAACATTCTTTACAATCCCCAAAGTACCCAACTATCTAAAATTTACCCACCTTTACCAAAAGACTCCACCAGTTTCCCAGTTTCTGTGTTCCCTTTCAAAGTGCAAGCCAAAATTCTCCAAGGAAAAAGCCCTGCGGAGCCTAGCTTGATCAGGACCTATGGTTTCAAGCCCTGGAAGCTTGAAAGATTCCAATCTATTCCTAAGGAGTATTCCAGCCTCAGGGAGGATCCCATAGGCTTTGCTAAGCAGTTCTGACTAACCCTGCATACATACAGACCCAGGTATCTATCTGTATCAACTCATGGTAGTCTCAGTTGGGAAAGGAGAGACTAGCAGTTGGTTCCAGAAAGCACCCCAGAAAACACTGAGTGACGCTCCCTACCATCCCAAACACTCAGCATGACTAGGCTCTAGGGAGGGCTGGCAAAGGGAGGGGGATGTACAGGTGATAACTGTCATCCTATGACTCCTGTTAGAATAGTTCTAAACCCCTCTGCCTTCCTTACTTCCCTCCCCAGAGTTGTGTGTCTCAGTTGTGGGGATTGCAAATAAGACCACTGTAGCCTGTTTCTTAGAACCACTCTCCTTTATTATTGGAGAGATTAGTGCCTTTCACCCTTTTGTCCTTTAACCCCTTCTGACCATCCAGCTCTTAAATAAGTTCCCTTCAGCTTGTGGACTTAAGAAGTTACTGATGTTGCATCAGTTATCAATGCCCCACCTATTGGTGTGCAGTTAGCTCACCCATCTGATTTATTCAGCTCTGAGAAAGGAGAGAATATAGTTGGTATAAGCACATTTAATCCTGCCATTTACCCATCTGAGATGGAAAGTGAGAACGAGACTTTGGAATATGACTTTGGGATGCTATGGAAACATCAGTGCTTCCTCGCCTCCTCAGGACAGTCCATTAAAAATCAGAAGCAGGTTTCCCATCTGTTAGACTCTTTACTGCTTCCCCAAGGTGTAGCAGTAATTAAAATTCCAGGACACAGTCCCAGAAAATGTGGAAATGACTTGGCTGATTAAGCAGCTAAAATGACAACTCTTAATTCCTCAAATTCCCCATAAGCAGGGTCTTAGTAAATCCATCTCACTCTGAAGGCCTGCCTAAGACTCCTAGCCTAACAAAAGAAGATATAGCCACTGCCCAGAAAAGAATGCTTATGACAAAGCAAGATAAGCTTCAAAACCAGGGATGTAAATTTGATAAAACTATGGGTCTGTCCAAATGGACTTATAGTACTCCCTAAGAACATATCCCTCCCTATAATGGAACACCTTCATTCATTCAGCCATGGGGGACCTGACAAGCTAGTGGAACTAGCTCAAAAATATTGATGGGGAAGTTTTCACAGAGCTGCTGTCACCACCTGCCCTAAGCACAGTGCATCCAAGTCTCTCTGAAGCCTGCTTGTGGCCAGTTTCCTCTCCCCTATGCACACTTTGAAACTTGGTAGATCAACTTTGTTCAATTGCTACCTGCCCTTGGATACAAATATGCTTTGGTATGTTTTCCCAGTGGGTGGAAGTGTTTCTCAGTTGTACTGACAGCCTCTGGGGCAGTAAAAAGCCTCTTGGAAAAAGTCATTCCATTGGGGTTGGGGTGGGGGGTGGGGGTTCTAAAGAGATACATAGTGATAGAGGTAGCTTCATTAGCTAAGCTACTTTCATCCTGGCCACTTACTTAGCATCTCTGTCCTGTCTATCACTTCAGTCATCAGAAATGGTTGAAAGAGTTAATGGGATACTTAAAACCTCCCTTGCTAAGTTCTCTGAGGAGCCAGGTATCTCCTGGCCCAAAGCCCTTCCTTTAGCCCTGCTAAGCCTTAGGTCTAGACCCTTTGGCTCCCATAAGCTCAGTCCTTAGGAGACAGTAACAGGACACCTAATGCCACTGTATGTGTGGGTGGGAAGCATAACAGCCTTCCTCGTACAATGCTGCATTGAGTTGGCTCAGAAGATATCAGATTTACCAACTTTGTCTCACAGTCCCATTCTTTAGAAACTCCAACAGAGATTCAGACCCTGATGCAAGCCAGTTACTGGGTCTACTGGAAATGTCATCTTCGAAAACACTCTTTGGAGCCAAGGAGGAAAGGCTCCTTTGAAGTCCTGTTCTCTACTCCCACCAAAGCTGAACTCCAGGGAGTAGAGTCCTGAATCCACTGTCACATCTCAAAAGGGCAGTAGCTCCCACTTGGATTTCAGAACCCACAGGTGACCTGACCCTCAAGATTAAGCAGGGACAGTAGCAGCTGATATCTGAGGTGGACAGCTGTTCCCAAGACCCCAGGATGAGACGACAACAGCTGATATAGATCACCAAATGTAGCAGCAAGCACCCCAAGCGTCCTCAGGGTTTGCAGCTACCACA